>NW_017617471.1:9385078-9890078 GCF_001879475.1 Ipomoea nil
TTGAATGAAATATTAAAACAATTTTTTTTGAAGAATTTGACTGACCTTTATATGAGATCACGGACAAGAAGGATATAAAAATAGGTAGCACAGTTTTGATCCACACATTCTTTGCATCCAGAAAAACACACACATCAACTCAGCAATTAATCCGGACAATTAATCAGCAGAAACCTGAAGAAAAATGTGCAACCAAGTTAAAAAATAATCTAAGAATCTATTTTAAATAATCTAATCCAATATCTTAATTATATTTTGCTGAAACTTAACATGAAAAAAAAACATTAATTAATTGGTTTATATATAAGAAACTAACTTCAAGGCCTTGCTTATATTAGCATTTTCCTCTCCATACCTGTAGGAATAATATATTTAACCAGAAAACAATTCACACTCTTCTTTTATTACTTCAAGGACCATAACTAAATAAACTAGTATAGGTTGTCTATAACCGAATAGATCAAACTAAGAAGGCTAATATGTGTCTCTCACTAGAAGTCAAACTTGAAACACTAGCTTGCGGTTATCAAACTTATAACCTGACCAACTTTAAAACAATTTTTTTTTTTAATATTACAAAAACTTTCTAGTAATTAACAATTCTTTATCTTGTAAATAATTAACATACATATTTTGCAACCTATGATGGCATATATATCATTTATTCCCTCAAACAATATCACGATCAAAACATAAATATAATAGAACTTACAATTAATGTTATAAATTTTCAAAACATACAAAAACTTAGTGTCAATTTCATCTAATTATACTGAAAATATTTCTATTCAAATTAAATTGAAGATCTATTTAATATAACCCAATCCAATATCTAATAATTTTGTGGACTCTGATCTATCTTGAAAATAAAATTGTTTAAATATAATAACTTCGCAAATTATGCCGTGGAAACTTGTTTACCATGCTTTGTGAACACGTTCCAAAACGGCGTCGTTTTTATAGAAAATAAAATAAAAATTAGTTAATGTGCTGTTAACGGCGTTTTGCATTCTATGTTCAGATTATGAATTTACATTTATTAAATTATGAATTTCTGTTATGAGATTATGAATTTACAGTTATGTAATTATGAATTTTCTATAAATTCATAATCTCATAACAGAAAATTCATAATGTCATAAAAGAAAATTCATAATTTCATAATTGCACATTCATAATTTACGAGTGTTGAAAAAGCTTGCGCGAAGAGAAAGTGAAATCGCGAAATGTGAAAATGAAGAAGAAAAGTCGCGCCGTTAATTAAGAAAAAGAAAAAAAAAAAGATTGGTGGAAAATAATGGTGTCACTTACGGGCACCGTTACCGCTTGGCTGGGACCGTGTTCACCCTGTATGGTGAACACGGTTCCATGGCATAACGATTGTAAGAACTTGTATCCAATCAGTAATTTAATTTCCTTTCCTTTCCATATACTTTCTTATTTAGCTGTAGGAATAATATATTGAAAGAAAGATTTTCTAAATTCTTCTCCTATCTTTCACTTAAATCAAAATAAAGGTAGTCTTTCGAAAAGAAAACATGAACAAATTTTCTAGTAATTCATGATTATTTATTTGTTAAATTATTAATATTTTGTAACTTCTGCTGACATATATATTTCTTATTTTTTCTCACCACAAAACATCAATCTAATAGAATTTACAACTAATTTTATATATAGGCACTTTGGAATTCAAAATCTCTCTAAAGATTATGTTATATGGTACGTTGAAAAGACCAGGACAATATACTTACAATTTCTTGTGATGAAGTAGAGGTGCTGGGGTGGTCGAATCTATAGATTTGTGGTGTTGGTGTCTCCGCCTTCTTCTCCTCCTTTTTCTCAAACGGGCCAACGCGTATAATTTCCGCCTGCCCCAACATTTTCCTCAGCCTGTTGACCACAGCCACTGCGTCGACGTCGCCGATCACCTCTAAGTATCCCCTCTCCGCGTGAACAGATACGGATTCAACTCCTGGAAACAACCAAAACTTCCCATTAGATTGAAAATTCAGATTGATTTAATGAATATTACTGACTGCCGGCCGGAAAATTGTGAGATGGTTGCCTGAATAGCTACCTGGGAAGCTGATGGCAATCTTCATGGCCTTGGCACGAGCCTTCTGATCCTTCATAGAGGTGCCAATCACTACCTTTTGCTGCAAATTAAATAAACAAATTAAAGCATACAAAGGTCATCAAGCCATTCTAGTATGTTTAGCTAAAAATTATTTTATATATATATATATATATATATATATATATATATATATATATATATATATATATATATATATGTGTGTGTGTGTGTGTGTGTGTGTGTGTGTGTGTGTGTGTGTGTGTGTGTGTGTGTGTGTGTGTGTGTGTGTTTTATTTTAAAAAATTAATAAAAATCTATTTCAAATTTATTTTTTATAAAATATTAATTATTTTAATAATGCTAATAATAATTATAATACATAAAAATACAATAATACTAACTAGATAAATTAATCATAAATAAAAATGTATAAATATATATTAGAGTTTAATACAATAACCATTAACCAATAAGCTCTTATACTCTAAGTAACAAAAATTGGTCTTACAGTAATTAATAAAGTCTAATGCAAATAAGGTTCACACGGAAATAAATTAGAAAATTTGATTTTAATTCAATTAAATTTGTAAGAGGAAAATTGTTTTCTCTCTACCTAGGGTTTCTAGGTATTCTGGTCGTTCCTTCGACGTTTTCCACGGACGAATTTCGGCTTCGACAACAACAACAATCGACGTTTAATCTCTGCATGCGAGATGGCTACGCCGCCGACCGATCCGGATGTGGCTATTTTGACGGATAGATGGGCTGATATGGTGCTCCAGGAGGAGGCCACGGCGTTTCTGCCGAATGAAGGGGACAGTGCCGAGGAGGGGGGCGGCGAGGTGGAGGAGAGTTGGGGGGTGGTGGGAAGATTCTTGACACGAAAGCTAGTCAGGTTGGAATTTATGAGTCAGGTCCTGGCATCGGTATGGCAGCCCGTGAGCGGGGTTGAGGCAACGGAGGTTGAGCCTGGCCGGTTCCTGTTTGTTTTTCATCATGTAACGGACATGGAACGGGTTTTGAACGAGGGGCCCTGGTCTTTTGATAATAGTACGCTGGTGTGTAAGCAGGTCCCTGACGGAGTTATGCCGGTCGATGTAGTGCTGGATACGGTGGATTTATGGGTTCAACTACATGGGCTGCCGAATGGATACTCATCTAGTAGAATTTTGGAGCAGATTGGAAATTTCTTGGGTACGTTTGTGAAATATGATGATCGTTTTGATAACGCCCCGTGGAAGACATATCACCGTATTAGGATTTCGTTGCCAGTTGATAAACCCTTGAAGAGACGAATGAATTTCATTAAGCGGGATAAGACGAATTGCTGGGTCATGTTTAAGTATGAACGCCTTCATACATATTGCTATTTTTGCGGGATGTTAGGCCACTCGTATCAGTTTTGTCGGGGGGCAAGGGACTCGAAGATGCAGGTGGAGGAGTACTTGTATGGCCCGGAGCTACGGGCAGGAGGGAGCCGTGGCCCTAGGCCGGTGGGGGGCAGCTGGTTGTTGCCGACGGGTCGGCATGCCGTGGGAAGGAAACCGCCAGCTGATCGAGCAGTTGTGGATGGGGGTTCGCAAGGTGGGAACCGGACCAAGGGGGTGGTTGAGCCGGATGTGGTGGCGGTAGCCAAGCGTCGCCGGGGGGAAGTGGATGGGGAGGGACGTAGGTCCGATGGATGTGATATTGTCATGACTGAGATTCCAAAAAACTTGCAGCAGGTGGGCTCTGGTTCCCAGACATGCCCGAGTCAATGAGTACTTTAAGTTGGAACTGCCGTGGCTTGGGTAATCCACGGACAGTTCGGGAGATTGTGGACATGGTGTCCCGAAAGCAACCCGACTTTGTATTTCTAATGGAGACTAAGGTGGCACATGATCATGCAGAGCGGTTACGTGTTAAAATTGGTTACGAAGGACTCTTTTATGTTGACAGTGATGGGCTAAGTGGTGGAATTGCCCTACTGTGGAAGAAGAATAGTACGGCTCGGCTAATCAGTTACTCAACGAACTACGTTGATGTTGGGGTAACTATTCCTGGCCTTCCTGAATGTCGGATGACGGGTTATTATGGATTTTCTGAACGAACACGACGTGCGGAGTCATGGGATCTTTTGAGAACGCTGTCGGGTAGGTCAAACCTCCCCTGGGTTGTTATTGGAGATTTTAATGATTTGTTATATTAGAATGAGAAGAGAGGGGGAAATCTGCATCCGAATAGCCTCCTACGTGGCTTTGGGGAAGCTATTGAGGACTGTGGGCTTGCGCAACTGCCTATGGTTGGCTATCCATACACATGGGAGAAGGGGAAGGGGACAGCAAACTGGATGGAGGAGAGGCTCGATAAAGTTCTAGTAACGGACGAGTGGCGGGGTATGGTGATGGGGGCTAAGGTGCTGAATCTGAGAACTCGGAAGTCTGATCACTCGGCTCTCTTTCTGGGGATTCAGGACTCCGGAGGGGGTGTTGGGCCTCGCAGGAGGGGCTTTCGTTTTGAGATGGCCTGGTTGCATGATGAGGGGTGCAGAAGTGTGGTAGAGCAGTCCTGGCAGGAGGGGAGGGGCCAGGGTTTGCAGAGCTGTATTCAGTATTGTGGGACCCGGTTAACACGATGGGGTGGAGACTGGTACCATAAGTACGGAAAACAGATTAAGGAATTGACAAGAGAGCAGCAGCGTCTGAGGGGGCGTACTGACCCGGCCTCCCTAGCTGAGTTTCAGCGCCTAGAACAGCTGTTAAGCTGTGCAGAAGTTCAGGAGGATACATACTGGAGACAGAGAGCCAAGCAACACTGGCTTAAGGAGGCTGACGCTAATACGAAGTTTTTCCACAGGTATGCCTCTCACCGAAAAAAGAAGAATACTATTTCTAGATTGATGAATGATAATGGGGATTGGGTTGAGGGGGAGCCTATGAAAAATATTATTCTGCAATATTATAGTCGTATTTTCTCTGCTGGAACCCCGGGAACTGGGGAGGATTTCTTTGAGGGAATTGTCCCGCGAATCACGCAGGCACAGAATGAGTCTTTGTTGCGTCCGTTTGAACCGGATGAGGTTAAGAGTGCACTGTTTGCGATGTTTCCGGACAAGGCACCAGGTCCGGATGGAATGAATCCAGGATTTTACCAACATTTTTGGGATGTGGTTGGGGGAGATGTGGCGAGCTTTATAGTTAATTGTGTTGAGTCCTGTGATTTCCCGCCTGGGTTGACTGAGACTGATATTGTTCTAATCCCTAAGAAGAAAACCCCAGAGTATGTCACTGATTTGCGGCCTATAGTCCTCAGTAATGTGGTCTATAGAGTTATGGCAAAAATGTTGGCTAATAGAATGAAGCCGTTAATGGAAGGGGTAATATCTGAGTCACAAAGCGCATTTATCCCGGATAGATTGATAACGGATAATATACTATTAGCTGCAGAGGTGGGACATTTTTTGAATAGGAAACAATGTGGAGTGGGGGGATGGAGTGCCCTTAAATTAGACATGGCAAAGGCATATGATCGGGTTGAATGTCCTTTCTTACGAAGGATGATGTTAGCGCTGGGATTTCATGCTGGTTGGGTGGAGTTGATTATGAAGTGTGTAACCTCTGTCTCATATAATATTAAGGTGAATGGAGTAAGATGTGATCCTATTATACCCACTCGTGGAATAAGGCAAGGGGATCCCTTGTCCCCACATCTATTTATTATTTGTGCAGAGGGTCTATCTTTGATGTTGCAGCAGGCACATACTGTGGGATCGATACATGGCTGCAGGGTAGCAAGAGGAGCCCCCCGATTTCTCACTTATTTTTTGCAGATGATAGTTTACTGTTTTTTAAGGCTAAGGTGGAGGAAGCAACTCAGGTTAAAAGGTGTCTGTCTGTTTATGAGAGTTTATCCGGGCAGGCAGTAAATTACCACAAGTCGAGTATATGTTATAGCAGAAATACTAGTGAGGAAGATAGACAAGATGTGGGTCAGATTTTGGGTGTGGCACAGGCACCGAATTATGGCAAGTATTTGGGACTCCCCTCTTTTATTGGAAGGCACAAAAAAGCAGATTTTGCGTATGTGGAAGATAAAATTCGTCAAAGGATTGGATCATGGAATAAAAAGCTGCTATCACAGGCAGGGAAAAAAATTCTTTTGAAAACTGTAGCACAATCTATGCCAACGTTTTCAATGAGTGTTTTCTTGTTACCTGTATCAGTGTGTACGGCGATAGAAAGAACGATGAATCGTTACTGGTGGGATTCTGGAACTGACAGGCGAATACACTGGAAGGCATGGGATAAGCTATGTGTACCAAAGAAATATGGTGTGCTAGGATTTAAAGATTTGCGAGCATTTAATCTAGCGATGCTAGGAAAGCAGGCGTGGAGAATGTTGATTAAGCCTGACTCTCTAGTAGCACGCGTATATAAAGCCCGGTATTTTCCGAAAGGATCGTTCTTTGATGCACAGATGGGAAATAATCCCAGTTTCTGCTGGCGGAGCATCATGACAGCAAAGAGTATTATTTGTGGTGGGGTCAGGCGCAGAATTGGTAATGGGGAATCCACATTCATATGGACCCACCCTTGGCTACGAAATGACCATGACCCAATGATACGAACAGAAATGCCAGTACAGTTGAAGGAAGCCAATTAAGGTGGCAGGTTTGATAGATCAGCAAACTGGTGCCTGGGATCCCTCAATCTTAACTGATTTATTTCAACCCAGTGATGTGGCGGAAATTATGAAAATACCCATCTCCCCGGAATATGATGATACTTGGTACTGGCATGGGGATCTAAGAGGAGAGTACACTGTTAAAAGTGGGTATAAGCAAGTGGTGGGAAATTATCAACACACTAATGGGATATTTACAAAGTGGTTATCCCTATGGAAATTAAAAATCCACCCAAAATGGAGAATGTTTCTATGGAGAGCCGTTAGTAATATATTGCCCACTACTACAAACTTGCTTATAAAGAGGGTGGAGGTGGATCCAAGATGTGCCATGTGTGGATTATTTCAAGAAGACATAATGCATGCGTTGGTGTTGTGTGATTTTGCAAAGAACATTTGGGATAAATCTAACCTCACAATTCCAAATATAATCACAAATATTTTTTATGTTTGGTTTGATGAACTTCTAAATGTTCTAGACTCTGATGGGATATTCTATGCAGTAGCAATACTTTACAATATATGGAGAGCAAGGAACAGGGCCGTATGGGAAGCAACATTGCCACGGCCGGAAGCGGTCCTCAAAATTGCCGCGGCTGCCAAGCTGGCTTGGTCTCGGGCGCACCCGCAACAGCACACGGCACTGCCCACCACACTCCTAGCAGCGCCAAATCCGTCGCAAGAAAACGCCAATCTCCATGCGCCAGATTCCACTGCTGCCGAACCACCTGGACTGCCAAGGCGCATATGCCGTGTGGACGGGGGGTATTTGTAGGAGACGGGACAAGCTACTTTGGGGGTACTGTTACTAGACTCGGACGGGGGGTATGTCTCGGCATTCAGTGGACCACTACAAGGATGCTCCTCACCACTTATGGCAGAGGTGCTCGCATGTAAGGAGGCTCTATCGTGGTTGAAAGATCGGGGAGAACAGAATGTTGAGATCTTTACGGACTGCTTGACACTACATCACTATCTTACTACACCAACTATTGTGCTGCGCACATATCTAGGCTATGCCATTGACACTTGCAGGCTTATTACATCTTCGTTTCAGTCTTGTTCGTTTTATTTTATTCCTAGAGTAGAGAACCATTTAACTCATGCTTTAGCTACTACGGCTTATCAGCAAACTACAATTATGTATTGGGATCTGCACCCACCAGATATTATTTCGGCCTATTTTTAATGAAGCATCATAAAAAATTTTCAAAAAATAAAGTCTAATGCTCTGATCCCACCAACATAACCATACCTAGTAGAATGATTCAATAGAAGATCGAATAATATTTCAAAGTGGTAAATTTTATTTCTTTATTTATTTTAATTGAAAATCTTTCTTTTAATACTTTTTTTTGATAATTAAGATTTCTTGATTTCGTGGAATCATATCCTAGATCTTATGAACTCACACCTAATTAATAGTGAACTACATTATTGGTTCTATATTAACTAGTAATTATATGTGAGGAAATTCTAGTTAAATTGGTCAGACTTTAGATTTGCTAACTACAAAATTATAAGTTTCACTTCCAACAGAAGTGACCTATTGGCAAATCCTATGGGGACTTTGGGAATGAAAATTTAAAACTATTTTAGGTTTAGCAAACACCTATATCACAAGGGTATTTTAAAAGTTTAAAATTGATCTTTTTTTTTTTGAATGTTTAAAATTGATCTTCTGTTTCAACCCAATTAGTCTTGATTTCATAGGCCCTGTTTGGTAAAAAATTGGCCTATGGGTCAATTTTGGCTTATTTGACCACTATAAATTGTTTGATTTAGTTAAAATATCAATATAAATATTTTGTTAATTAGCTTTTTGCAACTTCAAAAGGCTAAAATTCAAAAAGCTACTCCAAGCAACTTTTTCAATTAGCTTTTTGAGAAAAGAAATTATACCAAACAGCTATCAACTAA
Organism: Ipomoea nil; assembly: GCF_001879475.1. Lineage (NCBI taxonomy): Eukaryota > Viridiplantae > Streptophyta > Magnoliopsida > Solanales > Convolvulaceae > Ipomoea > Ipomoea nil. The sequence continues at coordinate 9,393,741 of NW_017617471.1, forward strand.
CAGCTAATTTACCAAACACTTTTCAACAATCAGCTAACGTTATCAACTATTTATACCATCTAATTAACACAATAAACTAACAGCTAACAGCTATCAGCTAACAGCCATTTTACCAAACAGGGCCATAGACTTTTACAAGAAGTCAATGAATTAATTGTAACTTTTCTTGTATGGCGTATTAGAAGCTCCTCCTGCTAAAATAACAAATTGGGAAGAAAAACAATTACCTTTACAGCGGTTATGTTGAGCTTGAATCCACCGCTTTTTATGCTTTCTCTTACCCCTTTCGCGGACTGAGTTGCACTTTCACTCACGTTAAATAATACCATTACTTTAAGGGTATGTACCTTAGCAAAAGCTTCTGGAATTTTTTTTAGGGTGCTACAGCTTAGGATTAGACTTCTTAAAGTTGGGAAGTTATTCTCTGTGGCCGTCCAAGTTTCTAGTTTCATCCTTCCTATGCGCAAATATTGAAGTCTTTTGAAAACAACATCATTGCTTAGTTCCCAATTTTCCCCCTTGAATGCATAGTCATCCAACTTCAGCACCTCAAGCTCCTCCAACAACCCCAATACTCTCATGTCTTTCCACTCAAACCATGTGCCGGAGAAGCTCAACTTTTTTAACCTACATGCAAACTTGTCTAGCATTGGGACTGTTAACCCTTCGTCGTGCTGGCCATACAGTTTCAAATTTACCAGGCACTTTAGCAATTGAAGATTGTTGAACAGGCAAGTTTCTTGCTTTCCCTCTAGAAGTTGGGATAAATTCCCACAAACACCCAATTTTTGGAGATTGGGAGTTCTTCTAAAGATCTGTTTTGTGCAGCTTTTTGGTGATATTGTTGAAAGTGTGAGGATATTTTTTCCTCCAGAGTTAGCTTTGCTTGTTTTGGGAGGAAAGGGTAATTGCGCAGAGGTGTTGGTGCGTACATGCCTTAACTTTTCCATGTTCCATATGCCTCCTTCAATTTGTAGTGTCCTTTCTGTGGTTTTGATCACCAAAGTCTCCAATTCAACCAGATTTTTGAATGATTTTGGGAGGAGGTTGAGATTGCCTGAGATAGCAATATATTTGAGAAGATATAACCTATAAACCTCATTTGGCAACGAGCCATTGTTAAACTTAATGTATTCAATATTCAACACCCTAAGAAGAGGAAAAATATTTGGGATGGCTGCTAATCCATCTCGTGTAAGAGGAACCTCATCACTCTTTTGTGGGGAAGACAGAAACAAAGAATGGATACGTTTGCCAAATGGAGAAAATAAACTCCTCATTTGATCATCCCAATTGAGGAAGCAGCAAGATGATTTATTTTCGTCATCAGATGTGTCTGTAGTAAAAGAGTGAAAACAAAGACGACGAGCTGAACAAGTATTCTCATCTAACCTGCTTTGCTCCTTATCCATTACAAGGAATAAATTTTTCCTTCGAGCTTCACTTTTGCAGAACTCATGCAATGTGTCATGGATCCGGCATGTTTTGATTTGACCGTCTGCTCTTCTTTTGATCAACGTCACAAGATTTCTATCAACAAGAATATTCAAATATTTTTGAGCTTCAACTTCGGCATCAATAGGGTATTCCCACTCATTTACTGTTGGAATGAATCCTTCAGCAATCCACAAACAAACCAACTTCCATATAGCAATCTCATGCCCCATGGGAAAATATGCAAAATACAGGAAACAATTTTTCAACTTCTCATGAGGCAGATCATTGTAGCTCATCTTAACGATCTCATGGTAACTTTGGTCTTCTCGGTTGATTTCTAGAAGCGGATAATCAGCCACTCGTTGCCAGTCCGTAGAAGTTATGCATTTTCGTATGATACCAGCTACCACTACTAGAGCAAGTGGTAATCCCTGGCATTTTCTTGCTATTTGGATCCCAATAACTTCTAATTTCTTGTCACTGCATCCCTCTGTACCAAAAACATTATTTTTTATAAGCAACCAACCATTATCATCACTCAACATTCCTAAATTATGAGATTTCCAGCAGGTAGAATCAACTACATTGTCATGTCGAGTAGTCACCACGACTCTACTTCCATTCATGTTTTTAGGGAATGCAGTTTGTAATGAATCCCAATCTTCTTTTCTCCATACATCATCCAATATAATGAAGTATTTTTGATCCTTTAAACGGGTCTGAATGGTATCTTTCAGAATTTCTTCCTTCTCGGTGATTAAGTCTTTGGTGGTACTCTTGGTGATTTGATGAATGATGCTGATGAATTTCTGTTTTATATCACACCATTTTGAAACAGGAACCCAAATGCGAACCGAATAATTGTTGAGAATGCTTAGGTCGTTAAAAAGCATTGAGGCAAATGCAGTTTTTCCGGTACCAGGCATCCCAACAATTGGGATCACAATATAATTATCGGATGCCTCTAACAAACGAGCCTTCATGTCTTCTAAATCTTTTTCAAAGCCGAATGTCTCATTTTTCTCCACTGTTGGTCGAGCCTGGACGTTTAAAGAAAAAAAAAATGGATAAAATAAATAAATAAAATAAAATAAAAGCATTACTAATCAAGTGCTAAGAACAATAGAACATAATAACGAAGATTTAAATTCATTTGCAAATCACAAATCATTAGTATAATACCTACCCTTCTAATGTTCAAACTATCTTTCAACAAATTCTAAATTTAAGCAAAAGGAGTGTGCCCATAAGCCCATTTATATAACATATTTTAAGAGCAATGGGTGTAATCCGCACTTCCTTCCTAAATTTTTCTTTTAATATTGATGTCCTTACGCGTCATTACTTGAGCACACTGCTTGGGTATAACTTTGAGCACACACAATTACACCTAATTGTTGCACCTTGAGAAATGCTAATTTATTAGGGGGATTTAATTCTTGATTATTGCGCATCGAGAGATGGTAGTAGTTAGGAATTTATGATGTTTGATCTTGTTTTATTGGGTGTTTAAGCCATGAGAGTGGAAATTCACTAGTGTTAGTGACTACGAGAGTAGCTCTATACCACCTTGCATCCTCACACTTGTTAAACCCAAATTTTAATATTGTCCTTAAGATTTGGCACTAGGTGATTAAATACTTGAATCCTAGGAATCTCATATTCTCTCTTATTGTTTTCAAAATCCTGAATCTCTGTTTTATTTTATTTATTTTATGTAAATCAATCATCTAAACAATTGTTAGGATTAGCTCTAATGAATGAATTAGTAACTAGTGCTTGATACAACCACTTTCCTGTGGATCGATAACTCGTAATCCGAGAATTATTTGTTTGCAAATATACTACGCATCATTGCCCCTCAATTGTCAAAATTGTACATATATTGCCCCCCCGTACGGTACGGGAATCGCAATATATGTACCATTTTGAAAATTGAGAGACAACATTTCCACTATATGGGGACAATATATGTACCGTTTTAAAAATTAAGAGTCAATATTTCCACCACTAATAATTCAGGGGTGACATTGATAATTGACTTATATGGGAGGAACATAAATTATTATTTTTTATTTAATTAATAAATAGATTCTTTTTCCAACTCGTTGAGGTCAGTCAATTCATGGATAACTAATTAATATAAAGAGTTTTATTGCCGAAGAGAGAAATATAGCATCATTCATATCTTAATGTGGAATTGATATGCCCTATCAGGAAAATAATTTCAAAATGCATGTACGGTATAGATGACCAATTACACCAGTTGAATCTGACAATTATACTTGCTAAGAGCATCCATATCACATAAACTCTTGCAAGGTTATTTATGTTACCTTAGGAGAAAAAGAGAGTGGAGTAAAAAATTAAAGAAAGAAATCGAAAAAGAAAACAAAATAAGGATCAATCTGACAAAAAAGAAGATAAAGAAAAAAAAAATTTAAGTTGACAGCTACGCTCCAATCGGGGCGTAGCTGTGCGCGAAACGCGCACAGTTTGGCTGTTTTGTGTCATTTTACACTGTTTTAAAAACTTACCCTTGCAGAGCATACTAAAATTTCTCTTTCCTCCATCTAAGCATATACTGTACCAAAAACTTGGAAAGATCTGCTAGTAGGGATGCTTTAAGCTAAGTATGCTAGACCATCCCATTGGTTCTTACTCAATTATGGTCAGTAATCATTGAGAACATTTTTAGTAGGGGAAATCAAACTTTTGGTCTCTCAATTATTAACAGATATGCAATGTAGTCTCTGATTTTCAATTTGAACAAATTTAATCCTTCAATCTTTTTAACTTTAGCCAATTTAGTCATTCTGTGATATTTCCTATTAACAACTGTTCAAGTCATAGATATTTTGTGAATTTCACACCCCACTTAATATTTTTCCCAATTTCTTCCTCCTTTAATTTGCCAATGCTCGGCCTCGCCTCAGCCGAAATTTCACCATTAATTTTACCTTGTTCATGTAATTTTGGCTTTCATTTCATTATTTCTGTCTATAAATACCAGCTCAAAAGAAATCATAATCCCCTAATCTCCAAATCGTCTACAATAGTAAAAGCAATACGTAAGAATTTCACAAGTAATCACAATGCCCAGCATCGCCTTTGCCGTACTGCTCAGCCTCACCTACATTGTGCGCTGTCGCGTCACCTCTGAAGGACCAACTACACCGACAACATTGGGTGCTTGAGCTGCCTCTTCGGTTCCCAATCTATGGTGATTGATAAGTGTGTTCATGTCCATATTTTTACCACATATATAAACCCATTTTGAGTGAAAGATACTTTGGTTTTATCAAAATGTGCCTTAATTCATTTGTTTATACCCTTAGGTGCATGAACCATTGAATTGAAGACAATCATATGCCTTCCGGGGCATTTTGAATGAATATCAGGTTAATGGGAGCCAATGTGAAGCTAAGGAGGTGGCTAAAATACTTCAAATGAAGCCAAAGAGTGGTGTCTTCAATGGTTTTGATCACATGGGCAAACCAAGGAAAAAGTAGAGCAAAAGAGCAAGAAGTAAAAATTCTCGCACAGATTGGTCACTGTTCGGTATTTAGACCATATCTCCGCCTAGGAATATCCAAATGAGGTGATTCTTGCGCCATTGGAAAGAAGACGTAAAGGGATACAACTCTTATGAAGACATAAAAATCTATATCAAAAGGAAAAAAGGGTCAAAATTAACCTACAAACAGAACTTGTGTCGTAGGAGGACTCTCGATGCATCGAGAAGAGGCATAATGGTCCTGTTTTCACGTTTTAATGGCTTGATGCATCAAGAAGCCCTAGATCTGCGATTTTCTGGTGCGAAAAATTGTCTATTTTGCCCCTTTTTTTGCCCCACTATATATACCATTATTTTCCTTTAGAGTCTTGGCCTTGGGGCCGAAACCTTCGAAACTGGAAGTTTCGACTTGCACGAACATGTCCTGTTGTGACTGTTGGGTTTTTAATTCTGCTGTTACGGAGTTAATTCTTTGAATTATATATATATATATATATATATATATATATATATATATATATATATATATATATATATATATATATATATATATTTCGTTATAATCGATTTATTGAGTTCAATCAAAATCTAAAACTTAGTGTAGAGTTCAAATTTAAATTTTAATTTTCATAATGTGAATAATGTTTAACTTTTTGTAATTTTTTTTGATTTAATCCTAAACGACTTTTTGTACTTAATTAGATCATCGACTTTGATGGTTTTACTCATTTGAGTCCTCAGTTGTTAAATTCAAGGACTAAAAAAAAAATAGTATAATCAAGGATTAAATTGGGTAAAATCACTATAGTCGTAGACTAATTAACTTGAGTAAAACGACTATAGTCGATGACTAAATTAGATATTAATACAGGCGAAATACCAATGTATCTCAACAGGAAACTCAATTGAGTAAAAACCATCAAAGTCTTTAAAACTAAATCAAGAAAAACTATTATAATCGATGATTATATTGAGTATTAACTCCATAAATTAATTTGGAGTAGTTGTTGTGGTACGTACTACGTACCTGGTGGGAAGTTTTCAGAGCCTTATCCTGGTCTTTGATTTCGTACTGTATGAGGTCTTGAAGTTCTTTTTCGTGGTCTTGTCGAATTGCATTCATCTTTGTCCTAATGGATTGGATCTCGCTCGCATAGGCATTCACCTTTCCACAAAGTGGAATCTTATCCAAAGATTTTGAGAAGGCATTGTTCCCATGCTTCTTCTTCCGTACAATGTAGTCCGCAATCGTATCCTCGGCTTCATTCACAACGCTTCGAAATCTATTCACTATTAGTCTCAAAACTTGGTAGTCATTGGCCCTTGGGTTCTTGGAAGCTTCCATGAGCCTGGCGTTGAACATTTGGATGTCGAAGGTGAGATCCTTTATCTCGGAATCTATGCCACGAACCAGCCTCACATTGTCCGACACAATTTGAACCAACGAGTTTATCCCCTGAGATACCAGTTCCCCAACCGCTCCGTCCGTCATTACTCTCACTCTTTCAGTGATGTCTCTCTCTCTCTCTCTAAATGAAGAAATAGGAAACTCAATTATGCAAGTTTGACAGGTGCAAATTCTTCGGGATATAAGGGTGGATAAGATGTGAATTCTTAAAAAGAAGAGTAAATAATTATTACTCCGTAAAAACCAGCTGTATTATCAAGTTCGTCACGTTCCGATACAGCGATGCCAACTACCATTTAATTTGATGTCATCTCTATTATATTATTATAAATAGTGATCACAATTCACATGATCGAATATCAGTGGTACTACCTTGTAAAGAAGAAAAAAATGTAATTTATGTCATTCACAAATATGTTAATTATCTGTGTCACTCATGATTCATTAATTATCAGTGGTATAAATAATTATTATTGATAGATAAAAATTATATTTAATTAAATATATATATATATATTCATATAATACCTTATATTTATTAAATATAAATACTCCGTATTAAATAATGTACAAAAGGTATTTTTGGTATTTGTGATGTAAAAACTATTCCCAAGAGCATGGGAATAGCTAATACCAAGGATCCAAGGCGAGTTTAAGTGCGACCGCACCAATAGTTATGCAAATATGCAACAATGTTAGGAAATGGACAACACTATTGTCATTGCTCTCTTCGATCTCTCTCTCATAGTGATGACAACTATATATGCAAGTGATATGTGAGAGGTGAAAATTCGTCGAGATACTTATTAGAGTAGATACAATAAGATCTGAATGGCGATATGTGAGATCGAGGTGCAAATCATCATTTGTCTGGTTGCTACAACTTGCTCCAGTTGCTCTTTCACATTGATTGTGAATTGGAGAATTGGACCCTACCTCTCATTAGTCTTCTTTCACATGCATGCATCTTTTCTGCATTCCGATTAGACATTATATAAAAGCTCTTTGAAAAGTCTTACTAATTAAGTCTTCGGTGGGTAGTTATACTTGTCCTTACCCATAATTTAATTATGAAAATGACACTACACTTTTCTTTTAGATTATTTTTCACATGTTGATCAATTTAGATGGACATTCTACATTTTTTTACAGAAAAATAAGTTATTATATTTTGAACGGTTGAAATTATTTCGTATATTGTGGCTCTGTTTGGCAAACCTAGCTGAAAAGCTATAAGCTAGGAGCTGATAGCTGAAAAGGAGCTGAAAGCTGAAAAGCTATAAGCTCGGAGCTGAAAATTGAAGAGCTGCTAAGCTAGCTGTTATGATTGAAAGTGTTTGGTAAATTTAGCTTTTTGATAAGCTGATAAATGTAAAAAGACTAAAAAGGACATCTTCATAAAATTTAAATTAGTTTGTTTACATATTAAAATTTAACATTTCGTCTTCCAAAAAAAAGTAAACACTTTTTAAAATAAAACTATTAGCATGATCATGATCTAGCATCCCATAATGAAGTAGCAATATTATTGTGAATCTCCTTCATCTCTCTAGAGGTGTGACTTAAATTTTCGTTAATGGAGATATTACTACTTGAATCTTGAAGTTCATCGGGCGGTCTGTAATCTGGATGTTGCTCAAGAACATTAAATATCATGTCATCTTGTGAATTCTTCCGAATATAATTATGTAGTGCAAATGTGGCCATAATAACATCAATTTGGGTCTCCTCACTAAATTGCGGCATTTTAGCAAGTATCTTCCATCTCTTGTTCAATACTCCAAACGATCTCTCAATACAACTTCGAAGAGAAGAATGTGCACGATTGAATGCTTCTTGAGCATTAGTTGGCGGCTCTTGTTCAAATTGAAATTGAAGCCATATTGCTAATTTAAAAATAACATTAATAATAATAATAATAATAATAATAATAATAATAATAATAATAATAATAACAACAACAACAACAGTAATAACAGTAATAATAATAATAATAACAATAATAATAATAATAATAATAATAATAATAAGCTAAAGTTTCAACATAATTGTTTAGTAGGAAACAAGACAAAGGAAGGGATTGACGTGAAAGTTGGGATAGGAGAAGAGAAAGAGTTTTAATTCATAAGGTTAAAATATGTCATTACTTTAAAATAATAAGGGTAAAGATGGAAAAAAAGTTAGAAAGCTAGTAGCTTATTTTGAAACGCTACCTAAAGTAGCGTTCCAAAATAAGCTCTTATTTTAAGCTATGAGCTTATTTTGGGAACATTACCAAACAGAGCTTATAGCTTATTAGTAGCTTAAAATAAGTTATAAGCTCCTAGCTTAGTGTTGCCAAACAGAGCCTGTATATGAAACATTGTTCTGACTATACAAATATATATGGCATTTCCAATTGGTTAATGTCTTAATGACTTGGAAAATTGATGATTCCTTTTGGTTCATATATTGGAAAAGTGATGATGGCTCTCTAGAAAAGTTGCCATTTTTTCTTTGGTCGATCAAACTTTTCCAGGAAGCCAGCTCCCAAAGTTTTAAACAAGCCACTTTTTTTATTATTTTTAAAATCTTAAAATCATGGAAAGAATCCAAATAAAATATTCCCTTTTAATTGATAGCGGGTTAAAAGTACACTACTATTTTTTCTAATTAATTATATTTGAGATGCATATTAAAATGTTAGATTATTTTGACCATTAATTAAGAAAATTTAGATGGATTAGATTAGTTCTTATGTTCCTATCAAGGAAGGGTTCTCACTTGAATGCAACCCTAACCTCATTGTGTTGATAGGCATAAACAATAAATGGTTTGAAAACTAATTAATACAATTGAATAACGAAATGTATGGGACATATAAAGAGTCAGTAGTAATTTAATTTTAGTCACCAAAATGAGTGTTTTACCTTCACAAGCAAATCCACACTGCTAAGACAAATAAAGCAGTACATAAAAACCGATAAACAAGCCTTTGAGTCCTTGACTACGATACCAAAGAAAGTAATCACAAATTGGAATACAAAAATACTCCCAACAATATGAAATCACTAACACACACTGTACTTAAATATAATTGGCTTTCAACATGAATCGTGCCACTCAATGCTTGGGGATTCATCGATCATCGAACATCGAACCACATGTCTGAGCAACCATAATACGAAATTAAAGTTACTTATAATTTTGGCAATCAATTAAGCTCACTCCACTGAATAAAAATAACAATAATAATAATAATAATAATAATAATAATAATATTATTATTATTATTATTATTATTATTATTAATTGAAAGAAATATGAAAAGAAGAATTTATACAGAATTTGACTGACCTTTAGATGAGATGACTGACAAGAAATTAGGTAGCTCAATTCTTATTCACACATTCTTTGCATAAAGTAAAACAGACATATCAACTTTTAATCCTTTTGTTTCAAGAAAGCAATTCACATCGCTGACCGAGCAGTTAATCATCAGAAACCTGAAAAAGAGAAATGTACAACCATGTTTTTAAAAAATAATATAATAATCTATTTAAAATAATCTAATTCAATATCTTATATGTTGATGATCTTAACATGAAATGAAAAACCTTTAAATTAATTATATTGGTTTATATATAAGAAACTAACTTTAAGGTCTCGCTTAAATAAGTGACAAGCACATCGAATCAGAGTAAAAGATTATGTTATATATAATCTTTATTTTTAAGATATATAATTGCAAAAGGATATCAATATGCTTACTATTTCTTGTGACAGAGTAGAGGTGCTAGGATTGTCGAATTCACTGGTGCTGACATTTTCCACCCCATGTGATTGCTTATGCGCCTATAGGAATAATATATTGAAAGTGAAAATCACTTCAATTAAAACAATTTTTTTAATATTAAATAAAGGGTAAATAGTAATTTTAGTCTATCAATTATACTCATATTGTAGACTCGGTCCATTAATTATTTCCATACACAAACTTTTTCCTTTAATTATATGTAAAGTGGCAATTTTAATCCCGCCACCACTAACAAATTATGTTAATATTAATAATGCATTTTAAAATTTTAAATTATTAAAGGACATCTTAGTCATTTTTTATTATATCATTTTGTATTACATAATTAATTAATCGTTGAGTTTGGTAGACACATTTTTTGTACTATTGGAGTGTAGCTAAAAATTCAAAATTGTTTTGGTTTCTACGTTTATTAAATATTACGAATTTATGTACATTGTTATTTTCATGTCAATAAGTTGGAGCGAGTCTTCAATCTATAAAGTATAAACACTTTCAATTTATATGTCATTTGCATTTTCTAAGAAAAAAAAAAAAAAAAAAAAAAAAGCTAAGAGTAGCGGTTCTACCACAGTGATTTTGACTAGTAAATTGAACTTTAACTTTGAAACTAAAGATAAGTAGATACATGTTTATAAATATTAGAAATCTAGAAATTCTTCGTTACAAATGAAGAGAATCACTATATATGAAGATTTAGTTGAGGGAATTTGAGAAAACTCTATGAAATGACTAATATGTCTTTTATTAATTTGAAAATTTGAAGTGCAATGTTAATTTTTAGCTACACTCCGATGGCAAAAAAAAAAAAAAAAAAAAAAAAAAAAAAAAAAAGGTGTTTGTCAAACTTAATGATTGATTAATTATTTAATACAAAATGATATAAATAAAAAAATAACCAAGGTATCTCTCAATAATTTGAAAATTTAAAATGCATTATTAATATTAACATAACTTGTTAGTGGTGAACTAAAATTGCCACGTTACACATATATAATTAAAGGGGAAATTTGTGTATGATAATAATTCATGGACTAGAGTCTACAATATAGCTATAATTATTAATGGACTAAAATCTTATTTTCCCTTAAACAAACTTTCTAGTCATGAATAATTCTTTATCCAGTAAATAATTAACATATATATTTTGAAACCTCTATTGACATATATATCATTTATTCTTTCAAAATAAATCACCATTAAAACATAAATATAATAGAACTTACAATTAATGTAATAAACTTTCAAAACACGCATAAAAAAACTTAAAGAGATAATTTCATTTAGGTCCGTTTGGAAACCCGGAAAATTATTTCTGAAAAATGTTTTCCGAGTTTTCAGTGTTTGGATGCAATAGGAAAATCTAGTAACGAAAAACATTTTTTGTTGACTGGAAAAAATGTAGGCATTTTTGCAGAAAATGACTTATGTCAAAATTTGGCGTAAGTCATTTTCCGCCAACACTCAAAACATGGTTGCCTTCGCTGCTATCGTTGCCTCCCATTCTTAGTTTCCATCCATTCCTATATTTTCCACAATGCAACCAAATACTGGAAAGAAAAATATTTTCTGAAAAATGAGTCATTTTCTGAAAAACATTTTCTAGAAGTCATTTTCCCACTTTCCAAACGGAGTAATAGAAAATGCCGGGATAATATACTTACTATTTCTTGTGACGGAATAGAGGTGCCGGGATGATCGAATCCATTGGTGTTGACATTTTCATTCGAACTCTCATATGCTTGGTTATGTACCTGTAAAGAATTAATATTAATTCATATTCTTCTTCTATCACTTAATTAAATCAAAAGGTTTTTTTTTATCTTTATATATATAAATAAAAATAGTAAATAAACTTTCAAGTAAACAATTAACCAGCTTTGCAACCTCTGCTGCAATATGTTTCACTCAGTCACTCAAATAATCTACATAAATCTAATAGAATTTACAAAGAAAGTTTTTTTTTTTTTTTTTTTTTTTTTTTTTTAAAGTACAGATTTATAAAGTTTTAGCACACCTTTACAATTTCACGTTGTATAAATCTGTACTTAAAAATATTTGAGTAGGTATAGAACAGAACATAAATCTAATAAGGATTACACTTGTGTGAGACCGTCTCACGTATACTTATTCGTGAAACGGGTCGGGTCGGGTTGAATCAACATTCAAATGTCATGTCATACTTATATGCGTAAATGTTATACTTGCATATAATACTAATCATGAATAAAATTTTTGTTACTTATAAGGGAAAATGTAATGCTTTTGAGAGAAAATGTAATACTTTTGCATTTTGATGTAAAAGTATTATATTTTCCATCAAAGTATTACATTTTCCATAATAAGTAATGTTGGCAAGTGTCCCTTACTTATAAGGGAAAATATAATACTTTTGAACAAAAATGTAATACTTTTAAATCAAAATGTAAAAGTATTACATTTTCTCTTAAAAGTATTATATTTACCCTTATAAGTAACAAAAATTATTGTCCTAATTAGTATTACATTTGAGCATATAAGTATGGCATTTGTATGTATAAGTATAACAGTTTCATCTTAACCCAAACCGACCCGACCCGTGCCGTCTCACGGTGAGACGGTCTTACAAAAGCTTTTGCCACCTAATAAAACTTACCATTAATGTTATAAAATTTCAAAGCACACAAACTTAGAGACAATTTTGCTCTAAAAAAAAATTACTTTTATCCATATCTTTCACTCATTCACACAAATAATCTCACCATCGTATCAAAACATAAATCTAATAGAATTTACAATTAATTTTATCCTCACTTTAGAACTCAAATCTGTCTAAAGATTATGTTGTATGGTTGAAAAGGTCATGACAATATACTCACAATTTCTGTGACAAAGTTGAGGTTCTGGGGTGGTCAAATCTACTGGTGTTGACATTTTCATCCCCATACGCTTGGTTATGTACTTGTAAGGATTAATATAAATTCAAAATTTTCTTCAATTCTATCATTTCAATTATATCAAAAGCTTTTTTCTTTTTAAATAAAAGTATTAAGCAAACTCTCTAGTAATTCTTTATCTACTAAATAATTAATATGCTTTGCAACCTCTGCTTTGAAAAAAAAAAATTATTAAAAGTTCCTAATTAACAGGGAAGTTAGACACTTACCGTTGCTTGTGATGGAAGAGGATGGACGTTGATTTTGACATTTGTTTTGCCATGCCTTTGCTCACAAATCTCTCTTGCAAAATCAGCCACCCTTTGACTCACGTCAAATAGTTCCATCACTTTAAGGCTGTCTAGATTCGCAAGATTATGTGGAATATTTTGTAGGGAAATACAATTCTTGAGAACCAGGATCTCTAGAACTGGAAAGTTTTTCTTGGACTCCGTAGCTATCCAAGTTACGAGGTTCGTCTTTCCAATGCGCAAATACTTAAGCCCTTTGAAAATAACTTCACTGCTTAGATCCCAAAGGTCCCCTGAGAACGCATTGTCATCCAACTTGAGTACCCCAAGCTGCTCCAGCGATCCCAATACAGTCATGTCGCTCCACTCAAACAATGTCCCGGACAAGGTCAACTTTCGTAGCCTTCTTGGAAACTTATCCAATATTGGGACCTTTAATGCTTCCTCAGAGTTTCCATGAAGCTTCAAGTTTTCGAGGCATTCTAGCATTTGAAGATTGTTGAACAAGCAAACTTTTTGAGTTTTGTCAAGAAGTTGTAATAAATTCCCACGAACACCTAACTTTTGGAGTTCGGGAGTCATGTTGAAGATTTCGGTCGTGCAACTTCCAGGTGATATGGTAGAAAGTGTGCGGATAACTGTTTTTTTAAGGCTATGCTTGGAATTGGCTGTTTTGGGAGGAGAGGGTAATTGCATAGAGGTGTTAGTATGCACATACCTTAGATTTTCCATGTTCCATATGCCCCCATTAATGTGTAGGGTTTCTTGTGTGGTTTTGATCACTAGAGTCTCCAAATATGACAGATGTTCGAATGCCTTGGGGAGGGAATCGATATCAACTGTGACAGCAAGGTACCTGATACGACTGTCTTCGGAATAAAGCTCAATCGGCAGGGAGTTAAATTTGAGGGCTTCAATATTCAACACCTTAAGATATTTCATGTTTTGAAGGATGTTTATCAACTGCAGCACTGGCACCGAATGAATCTCATCACTCTTTTGTGAGGAGGACAACAACAAAGAACTAACAAATCGATCATCATATTGAAGTTGATCCCTCCTTTTGGGTAAGAGATTGGAGAATGAAGTAGATGAATGAAGGTAGTAGTAGCAACAAAGACGATTCAAAATAATTCTTGCATTTATTCTTCGCCCCTCATCCATTACATGGAATAACTTTTTCCTTTCAGCTTCACTTCTACAGAACTCATGTAATGTGTCATGAATGACACATGTTTTGATTTGACCATCTGCCCTTCTATTTTTCACCATCACAAGATTTCTATCCACAAGAACATTCAAATAATTTAAAGCTCCCACTTCTTTGTCTAAAGGGTATCCCCACTCATCATTTGTTGGAATGAAATCTTCAGCCATCCACATATGAATTAACTTCCAAGCAGCAATCTCATGTCCCATGGGAAAATATGCAAAATATAAAAAGCAAATTTTCAAATTCTCGTCAACCAAATCATTGTAGCTCAACTCCACTAGCTCATGGTAGCTTTGACCTTCTCCATTAATGTCTAGAAGCGGATTATCAGCCAATCGTTGCCAACCTGCAACAGAAGTTATACAATTCCGTAGGATACCAGTTAGCAATACTAGAGCATGTGGCAATCCATTGCACTTTTTTGCTAATTTTTTCCCAACCTCTTCAAATACTGTGTCACGGCTTCCCTCTGTACCAAAAACATTTTTTTTTATTAGCAACCAACCATCATCATTGTTTAACTTTCCTAAACTATGAGATTTCCAGGTGGAATCCACTGCATTGTCGTTCCGGGTGGTTACCAGGACTCTACTCCCTCTCAAATTTTTAGGGAATGCATCTTTTAAAGAATCCCAGTCCTCTTTTTCCCGCACACTGTCCAATACAATCAAGTATCTTTCATCCTCTAATAATTTCTTTATTTTAGCTTCCAACACATCTTCTGAAGCCGTGCTAAAGTCTACTGTTTGCTTGGAAATTTGATGTAGAATGTCAATGAATTTTTGCTTTCTATGAAACCCTCGTGAAATATGAATCCAAACGCAATGAGTGAAATATTTCTTGATTTCCAAGTCTTCAAATATCTTTAAGGCAAATGTAGTTTTTCCAGACCCAGCATTCCCCACAATTGGGATGACAAAGAAATCTTTGGATTCTTCCACTAATCGAGTTTTTATGGTTCTCAAATCATCATTAAAGCCCACTATGTTATTTTCAGCCTGAAAAATTAAAGAGTAATATTAATCAAGTGGTGGTGGGAATTCAATTCCCAATCGTTAGTACAATTCAAGGAATATAACTAATTAAGTTTGTCAAGCACGTGCTTAGATGGCACGCCTGTGACCCTCTTTAAAAGAAGGTCACAAGATTAAAAAAAAAAAAAAACTAATTTTTATTGAAACAATAGTAAGGAATTGAAAGGAGCACTGAAGATAAACCATAGCTTCTATATTTGCAGTAAATTTATGTTCAAATCTTACTTCCACATTCAATTCAGCTAGATCAAAAGAATTTATAAGGGCATCCATTTTTTTTTTAAACTACAAATCTACAATCTTATGTATACATACTCAAACCTGTGACCTTTTGTTTGGAATAATAACAATGATACTAACAAACCATAAGGTAATTGGCATAAAGACTACATATACTTATGTATACTCTCCTTAACAACAAAATTATAACTTTTTTTGCAAGATTAACAAATACAAAGTACTTGTTTTTACGCACTCATAACAAAAGAACAAATTTCAATTTTAGTCATTGATTCATGTAGTATAGTCGCATTTAGTCTGCTCTTTTAATTTGTCATATTACTTCATTGATTTTTATTTATCTAATTTTCCAAAATTAGTTCTCCTTTTAAAAAATTAATTATTCTACAATTTCATAAATATGACTAATATGTAATTTAACCATTCAATTAAAAGAGTAAAAACGGAAAGAAATTGCATGTTTGACAATAGACTTGAATGATAAAATTAAATAGTGAAATGACAAAAGTAAAAACACATGACTAATTGTGACAAATAAATAAAAGTTAATGATGTAATGTGACAAAATTAAAAGATTATGACTAAATGTGACAATACCATAATAGTCAATCGTGAAATTTTCTAATAACAAAATTAAGGAATTCACCTTGAAAGTTGAACCAAGTTAAATTCGTTTTGTAAACTTTAATTTTTATTTTTTATTTTTTATTTTGTATAAATAAAATTAATATATACAAAATATATCATTAAAAATCTCGATCTTTTGAATGACACTCATATTGTTGTTGTTATTGTTATTTTAGGGGGGAGCTGAGCTTGTTTCAAACATATTGAAATTATATCCTTGGTTGTACTGACTTGAATGTAAGGAGTCTCGGTTTTTTTTTTTTTTTTTTTTTTTTTTTTTTTTAAATAGTAAATATATATGAATTGGAATCCAAATAAACAAATAAATAAATAGTTTAAGGAAAATGCAATGGCAACGATTTTAGTCCATTAATTATAATCATATTGTAAATTCAATTTATGAATTATTATCATACACAAATTTTCCCTTTAATTATGTGTAAAGGAATAGTTTTAATCCACCACTAATAAATTATGTTAATATTAATAATAAATTTTAAAATTTTAAATTATTGAGAAACATCTTAACTATTTTTCATTTATATCATCATTTTGTATTAAATAATTATTAACCATTGATGAGGTTGATAGTCACATTTTTTTTCATTAAAGTGTAGCTAAAACTTTAAAATTGTTTTAGTTTTCAAGTTTCCTAAATATAACTGGTTGGAATAAATATTATGAATTTAAGTACTTTGTTGTTTTCATGTCAATAAATTGAAGTGAGTCTTCAATCTATAAGCAATTTAAATTCATGTCATTTTCATTTTCTTTATTAAAAAAAAAAAAAAAAGTGTTTTGCAAGCACATCTGGTTCAGACAAATCAACCGTGGGCAGAATATGTTCTTCAACCGTGGGCAGAATATGTTCTTCAACCGTGGGCAGAATATGTGCTTGTTCCAGTCCCGCCCATTGCTACGATTCAGCACACACTGCCCAAACCGGCCCTGGCTCTCACTGACCAGCCGGAACCAGTCCAAGTCGAGCACGCTGAACCCACTGAAACAGTGGTTGCCACCCGTCCCCGAGGCCAGCCGAGGGGGCGGTCTACGAAGTCAACGGTCCGGTCGCACACCATGGCTACTCAGAGCTATCCTCAAGCTCCACCTTTGGCTCTTTCTGCTCAGGTTTGCCCTACTAAATCCACTTGTTATACACATGCAGTAAAACATGGTAAGTGGCGCAAGGCAATAGACAAAGAGTTTAATGCACTTATTCAAAATGAGACTTGGTGTCTTGTTTCATTATAGTTAGATATGAATGTTATTGGGTGCAAATGGGTTTTTTCGCACAAAAAGGAAAGCTGGTGGATCAATTGAACGACACAAAGCAAGGTCAGTGGCCAAAGGATTTAATCAAGTACCTGGACATGATCTTTTGACACATTCAGCCCAGTGGTCAAACCCACAACTACCAGATTACTTCTATCTTTAGTTATATCCTCTGGTTGGGTTGTTAAGCAGCTTGATGTGCTTTTTTGAATGGGAAATTATCTGAAACTGTTTACATGAAGCAGCCACTTGGGTATATTGAGAAACAGTTTCTCAATCATGTTTGCCTGTTGAAACGTTCTCTATATGGATTAAAACAGGCTCCTAGAGCTTGGTTTAATCTCTTGCATGCATTTCTGATGTCACCCGGGTTTAAAGCCTAAAAAATAGATGAATCTTTATTTTACTACTTGCAAGATTCAGCCTTCATTTATGTTCTTGTGTATGTTGATGATATTCTTATAATGGGTAGTGATGAGAATCTTGTTAGTACTCTACTACCAAAATTATCAACTGAATTCAAGATTAGAGATCTTGGTGAACCTGGTTTCTTTCTTGGGATTGCAAATGTTAAGTGTGGTGATGGAATTTTGCTTTCTCAACAAAGGTACATGATAGATATTTTAAAACGTGATGGTATGACAGACTGTAAATCATTAGCTACTCATATATCTGTTTTGAAACCTACTACATTTGATGAAGTTTTATATGATGATGCTACACAGTATAGGAGTTTCGCTAGAGCTATACAGTATTGATGGAGAATAATGTAATGGGCCTGGCCCATGTAGATTAGAGAGTGTGAGCCCAAAGGGATGAGGAGGGGGAGCTCACACCCATGGGCTCGCATGCATGCCTGTACGTACGCTTGGACCTTGCAAACATGCAGGCACGCGTGTATGCAGGGTGGTTGCATGCGTACAAGGTGGTGGGTGCGCGTATGGATGACAGTTGCATGCGTACAAGGTAGCGGCTGAGCGCAAAGGTAGCGGTTGCATGCGTACAAGGTGGTGGCTGCGTGTACGGATGACAGTTGCATGCGTACAAGCTGGCAGCTGCGCGCACGGGTGGCGGTTGCATGCGTACAAGGTGGTGGCTGCGCGTGCGGGTGGCGGTGGCATGCACGCTGTTGGAGACTACGTACATGCATGCATGCGGGTGGAATGGCGTCTATTGCATGCATGCGTGCGCAGGGTGGCGGCTACGTACATGCATGCATGTGGGTGAAATGGCGACTAGTGCATGCATGTTGCGCACGGAAGGGCAGCTGACGGAGGGCGGTGCGTATAGGAACAAGGATCCCGGGAGAGTGCGCGACAAAATCGGTCTCATTCGAGTAGTTGGGGGTACGTGCGGAGAAGGGAGGACACGTGTATGGTGGGAGCTGGAGGCCTGTAGATGTCGTACACGTGGGTGGTATGCGGAAGTCCTGAGAGGGTATAAAAAGGGGGGGGGGGGGGGGGGGGGGGGGGGCTACGGCCAGTTTAAGACAGGGGGGAAGAGACACAAAAGACTTGGTAGCTTGGCGGTCTGAGTCTTCTCCCTCTCCAAATTGGTCAAAGGATCGATTATGGTATTATGCATGTAATTCAGGTTTTTGTCTATTCGTTTATTTCCCTTTTCACCGTATAACTTTCCTGTACTATTATTTAGGGGCCTGTGACATTGGGCTTGTGCGCGTTTATGTGGGCCTCGCGCCCCACTGGTAATAATAGCTCTTTCATTCCGTTTTATATCTCCTATACTCGGTTTATGGTGGCCCCGGTCCCAATAAAACCAGCAAGTATCTTACAATTACACGTCTAGATCTGTCATTTGCGGTCAATCAACTCTGTCAACATATGCATGCTCTTACGGTCTCTCATTAGGAGCAATTAAAACGTGTATTGAGGTATGTCAAGGCAACATATGCTTTTTCTGGTTCTGATTAGGCTGGTTGTCCTGAGAATTGTAAGTCAACTAGTGGTTGTGCTATTATTCTTGGATCCAATCTTATATCATGGGTATATAAGAAGCAAAGAACTATTGCTAGTTCTTCTACTGAGGCCGAATATAAAGCTCTAGCTTATGTCTGTGCTGAGGTACTTTGGATTCTCTCTCTGTTGCGTGAAATTGGCGTGACTAGTGTGTCTATTTACAAGCTGTGTGTGATAATCTTAGTGCTACATACATGTGTGTAAATCCCATTTTTCATACTGGCACTAAACATGTGAAAATTGATTATCAATTTGTTAGAGACATAGTTGCAAATGAAGATATCCAGGTTAATTTTATTTCAACTAAAAATCAACTCGCAGATATCTTCATTAAAAGCTCTACCTGGTCCTAGATTTGCTTTTCCTAAAGACAAGCTACCAATTACTACTGTACCTTGTGTTTGAGGGAGAGTATTAAGACTCTATGTATTTGAGTTAAATTATGACTCTCTATCCCAGTCTTTTTGAGACTCTCCCTTTATATATACTTGTAATCTGTACATTTATAGTTCTCATCGATGTCATAGGAACCCTCCCCTTGATCATAAATTATCCAAGCCAAAGTATAAATATACGTAAATAACTTTATTGCTTTTTTTTTTTTTTTTAAATGGTAGAAAAGTTAGAACTTTCCTTTGCCACCTAAATTTTTAATTTGGAGCTTCCAAATGAAAAGTTTTTCATCCCTTCTAGATAGAAAACTTCAGAACATATAAATTTAAACAAGAATCTAAATTTAGTACATGCAGTAAATTATTTAAAGAGTTAATTCCAGCATTGGTCCGACTATATTCATTTTTCAAAATTAATTTCTGACTTTTAATTTGGACACTTTATATCCCTTGACTTTCAATTTCTTTCTAATTGAGGTCTTTTCGTTAGATTACGGTAAAATGTACTTTAAATGAAAGGATAAAGTAGTTATTTCATCTGCCTAATATATAATTCCTCGTATTTCTTCCTTGTATACGCGACTTCGAACATCAGGTTCAATTAATTGCTTAATCCCTAATGGAATTTTGTTCTTCGAGTTGATTTAGGGATTAAGCAATTAAGTGAATCTGATATCCGAAGTCGCGTATATAAGGGAGAAATACGAAGAATTATATTTTAGGCAGATGAAATGACTACTTTACCCTTTCATTTAAAGTTTAATTTACCGTAAACTGATGAAAGGACCTCAATTGGAAAGAAATTGAAAATCAAGAGACGTAAAGTGTCCAAATTAAAAGTCGGAGACTAATTTTGAAAAATTAATATAGTCCGAGTATCATTGATGGAATTAACTCATTATTTAAATTAGTATATGGAGTATCATTTTTAACGAGCAAGCTAAGGTTCATTATAAAATTAAATGTTTAAAAGCATAATCTGAGTAGCCTAGACATAAATTCCAATATCGATGTAAGTGAATATGATAATCATGCATTATTGTAATTATTGAAATAAACAATTTGAAATATGATCATTTGACAATATATATATATATATATATATATATATATATATATATATATATATATATAAATCGGTTCTCGTGTGGTTGTGCGATTTAATCTGAGCTATTCATCTTGCTTTAATCAACGTCCAAGATTATCAAAATTAAAAAAAAAACGCGGTGGCAATTTTGTAATTTTTGTATCTAGGTCAAAATTAAGGTGAGTGGTTTTGTGATAAATGTGAGTGAGTCTTGTGCGTAATGTGCGTGAGTTTTGTGCTTAATGTGCGTGCGTTTGTGCTTAATGTGAATAGTTGTTAAAACTTAAAGTGTGTGGGCTTTTGTGCTTAAGGTGCGTGAGATTTGTTCTTAAGGTGAGTGAAGTTTGTGCTTAATGTGCGTGGGATTTGTGCTTAATGTGTGTGGGGTTAGTGATTAATGTTAGTAGTTGTTGAAACTTAAAGTCTGTGAGTTAATACTTAAAGTGCGTCTGTTTAATGCTTAATGTGCGTGAGGTTTGTGCTTAATGTGCGTGGATTTTGTATTTAATGTGCATGAGTTTGTGCTTAATGTGAGACATTTTAAAATCTTAAGTGTGTGAATTTTGTGCTCAATGTGCTTTGTTCTTTGCTTAATGTGCCTAGTTTTTGTACTTAAGATGAGTGATTTGTGTTCTTAAGGTGTTTTGTTTGTGGACTTAAGGTGCGTCCAACCGCACAATTGCACGGGAAGCATCACCTGCACCTGAACCCTTCCATATATATATATATATATATATATATATATATATATATGTGTGTGTGTGTGTGTGTGTGTGTGTGTGTGTGTGTGTGTGGGGGGGAAGGGATCAGGTGCGGGAGGGGGTTTTCCGTGCGGTTGGACGCACATTAAGCATTAACTAATGCATTTTAAGTACACAACACATGCATATTAAGCACACAAACAAAACACCTTCAAAACACAAACTCACGCGCGTTAAGTACAAAACTCACGCATGTTAAGCACAAGCCTCACACACCTTAAGCACAAAACACACGCACCTTTTAAGTTTCAACAACTACTCATATTAAGCACAAAACTCAACGAAACTCACGCATGGAATTGCAATTCCCCTATTTTTATGGAATTAAAATCTCATGTCCCCCCCTGGAATTTTAATTTCTGGGATTTTAGGAAGAAAAAAAAATAGTGATGAGTCAAAATTACAATTTCCTTTTGTAAGTTAAAATTAATGTCTAACAACAACAATGGACATTTTTGACTTTATGCTACTTATTCCCTTTCAATTCCCATGTATATCAAACATTGGAATTGAAATTCCCAGTAATTCTATTTATGTGAACCAAACACTGGAATTTAAATTCCCACTTTATTCCAGTAATTCATCTCCCATGGAATTACAATTCCTTTCCCACGTAGTTCCCCCTCTCCACACTTTAAACACAAAATTCACGCACCTTAAGCATAAAACTCACGCACCTGAAGTACCAAACTGACACACGTTAAAATCGCACAACCGCACGGGAAGCACTTAAATGCACGGAAACTTAATTCATATATATATATATATATATATATATATATATATATATATATATATATATATATATATATGTATATATAGTTTTTGCGGTACCTTGGCGGGGGGCGGTTTGTACTCCAGGAGGTATGTGAGATCTTTTCCATGGTCTTTGCCAATCGTCTTCACCTTTGCGCTAATAGATTGAATCTCAGTGGCATACATATTGAGCTTTCCACGAAATAGAATCTTATCGAAAGATATTGCCCAGACATTCTCTCCATTATTCTTCTCCAGTGCAAAGTAGGTGGCAACCGCATCATTGGCTTCATTCACAAGTGTTCGAAATTTTATCAATATTAATCTCAAAACACGGTCTTCATTGGCCTTCGGATTCTTGCAAGCTTCCACCAGTTTCTCGGTAAACGTTTTGATGTGTGAGGTCATGTCCTTTACCTCATACTGGTTGTAATTGCCTGCTTTACACCTCCCACTATCACTCTGTCAAAGACTATCGGTCTCTTCATCTGTGAAGAAATAGAAAATTCAAGACATGTAGGGTAGAGTATACAAGGGGTGCACATGCTCAAATCATATATATAATAAACTATATAAATTAGTATAACCCCGAGCTATACTTATATACATTTATTGTTAGGAATAATTGTTAATAAATTTTCATGATGCTAGTCATCATTTGTTTGCAGGGTATTTGGTATTTCGATAGCGATTACTCAAGACACAATATAGGAAACAAAGCATTTCTAATCAACAATAAAGCTATCAAGAGACCAAAGGTAATTTTGGAGCTAACAAAAAACATGATCAAGATCAAACCAAAGGAATTGCCACATTATTAAAAAATGGACTCAAAACTGAAGATGTATCCTTTGCAAAAGGTTTGAATTTTTTTTATTTTTTATTTTTGAGGAAAAAAGGGTTTGAAGTTAAATTTATTAAGTACAAGATAATTTTGTAGTAGTGATTAGGCACGAAATTTGCAATTTTTAATATAACTCAAGGACGAAAAGTGCAATACCAATAATAACTTAGGAATGAAAAGTGGGCGTGACAAACACCCATGAACAAATTCTACAAATACTCTATAACTCAGGGACGAAAAGTGCAACACCAATGATAATTTAGGGACGAAAAGTGAGCATGACCAATACTCATGGACGAATTCTACAATTACCCTATAACTTAGGGACAAAAAGTGTAATTTTTCTTTTAGGATTGTTTAGAGCAAAAAGATAATCCACAAAATCAAGAAAATGCATTAAATCTGTAAGACTAAGACATCATGTAGAAAGAAGACAGGAAGATGGAAAGTAATAGGAAGATTATATTTGAGCAGAAGAATGGAACTACAAAAGAATGTCTTAGAAGAAATTCTAATGAATATTAGAAAGTTGATCTGACAAACAAAAAAGATGCCTATGGAAAAAAGATGCCAAACAAGGAGATGAAATAGGTAGATTGATGATTGAACGGAAAGATGTTTAGTAGATAGATGAAGAAGACAACAACAACCAAAAAAATAGTATTACAAAAAGTTACACAGAAGAGAGATAAGATGCAAGAAGCCGATGAAGTAAATGTTAGAAAAAATAGTAAAAATGACATTGTAAGTGACTATTCTTTGGTACAAATATATGTGAGGATTTGGGTCGAGTTAAAGTGGTGTATAGTCCTGGAGGATTAGGCAAGGAAAAGAAAATGGAGAAAGGGAGACGGCAGAAGAAAAGGGAAGAATTTCAGAGAAAGCAGGGAAAATTTCAGAGAAGATTAGGGAGAAATTGTATAAGAAATAGAGAGTAAACATTGAGAATTTCATTCAAAATCTACATAATTCCTATTGAGTATCCTCTGAAAATTTAAAGGAAACAACCTAACAAGAAAATAACAAAATTTCATAACAGAATAGCTAAATTCCGATTAAGAGCCACGCTGCCAACCCCTTGATGATGACGCCACTGATGAGCTCAATTACATCAAATTTACCATTGGAATCATGACAAGTGGATTCAGGTTCTTCATAGTGTGATGAAGATATCAATATATTGTATGCTCAAAACGGATAATAGTTGAATAAGAAATTGATTTTCAAAATAGACCTATTTGAATTGGAAAACAAGGTGAAAAAACTTATAATAAGTAGCATATGTCTCACATTGAAAAAAGAATGGGATTTGCACCCTATATATATATGAGGCCTTTTTAAAGGGATTTTAATCGTATAGCATAGAGGCTCTCTCGCATAGAGGGTGGCGCAAATCAAATCCAAAACAAGCTTTCGGAGTAGAATCGTGGAAAGAATGTTTTGGTCGACTCGTACTAACCACTTGCTTTTCATATCCTGTGCTTGTTACTATTCGGAAATAATCTTTTCGTAGGATTCTTAAGGACATAATGTTGTATATCCTATATATGACAGCAAAACATTCTTAAAAAAAAAAAACAAAAAAAAAACTTCTCACTACTACATATGAATATTATTAACACAGATCCAAGGTAGATTTTACAAGATATGGTAAGTACAAGTTGAGACTGACTGACAGCTATCTAGCTATCAAGTGCCATAACAAGTTTGAACAAGCCTTTGTCTTAATATCCAAAGAGTCAAAATGAAATTTTGAAAATGTTCAGAGATTTTCAAGTCTCAAAGTCTCAATTCAAGTATAACTGTCTTTATCCCTGCAAACATCTCCCACTCTCAAAAATGGATCCCACTTCCACATCATCTTATTTGCAAATCATCTCCTATTCACACTACATCCCTACAAATCTCTCTCACTCTCAAAAATGAATCCCACTTCTATTTTATATTATATATATAAAAATAAAAAAAATTAAAAAAAAAACTAAATAAAAGTACAGATTTGCAGGCAGCCATGCTGCCTTGCAATACTAAAGTACAAAGAAGGCTGCCTCTTTGTACTTTGCAAACTTGCAAAAGATGCAAGTTTGTATTACACATCATATAACAAAAAAAATATAAAAATAAAAAATAATTCCATGTGGCATGCCAAATAAGATTGCAAATGGGTACACTTGCAGGGGTAAGTTGAGCCTAAATAGAGTTCAAGAATTTCAAGAATATTGAAAAGAACAACTAAGATTATGAACAAGAACAAGATTAAGCTGAAAAGTTTTAAAGTTCTAACAAAAAACATCAAGAAAAGCTTCAAAGAATCTACAAAGCTCCAATGCAAAATCAAGATCAAACTTCAAACCAAAGTTTAAAGTTGAAGAACAACCTTTAATTTGGGTGTATCAAAGCCAGGAGATAGACTACTTGGGGAAGTAGAAACTAGAGTAGAGTAGAAAATATTAGTGAAACTTGTGAAAAGCTAACAGTTTGTGGCTAGCTTGATGTAGTTCATTGTTGTAACCGTAGGATATATATGATAGTTTAAGAATAGTTTTAAATTTGTGGTACCTGAAGAGCTAGCAGAACATTGTTTTTGTAGTTGGTGAGGGTTTCAAGTTCCTTTTCGTGTTCCTGATAAATCTTCTTCATCTTTGTCCTAACAGACTGGATCTCAGTCTCACAGGATTTGACCTCTCTTCTATAGCATGGTACCAAAAAATTTGTGAATGCTTTGTC
The DNA here is from genome assembly GCF_001879475.1 of Ipomoea nil. Classification (NCBI taxonomy): domain Eukaryota; kingdom Viridiplantae; phylum Streptophyta; class Magnoliopsida; order Solanales; family Convolvulaceae; genus Ipomoea; species Ipomoea nil. The sequence goes on from NW_017617471.1 coordinate 9,419,994, forward strand.
TTCATGCTCCTCCCACAGGTCATAGTAGTTGTTAAACGCATCCTGGGCTTCATCCACAACAGTTCGGAAGTTTTTCACTATCAAAACATTGACAGATGCATAAGGGTTGTTGTAAGCTTCCACGAGCCTGGCGTTAAACATTTCAATGTCGAAGATCAGATCCTCAAGCCCCGAATCTAGGCCATGATGCTCACTACTCCACCATGCTACATCATCAACCAGCCTGTTTACCGCCATGCTCAACTCTTGCGCTACAACTATGTCCATGGCTGCCGTCAATGGTCCCTCTCTCTATGAAGAATTAAGAATCAAGTCATACAGTAATTTTGTAGTTTAAAAAAAAGTAATGTACCCACCAATTTAAAAGTTCAAAAATGATTTTCACTTTCTTTTACTGGATCCAATTAAATTAGTATTGATTGCATACATATATTAATTGTTTTATGGCGTATTATATATAATAATGAATGCTGGAAATCACCCGGCAGCTCAACTGGTCATAGATGTGAAAGTTTGGAAGAATGATCAGGGATTGAGTCTAGGGTTCTTTGTGCGCAGTGAGCAAAGGTCTAGTCTTTTGTGATTCATGTTCAGTTGAGTTACCATGATTTACATCCTCCCAAATGTTCTGTCGGGTTAGGGTTCAACCTTTTTGAAGAATGAATGCATGGAAATGGAGAAGATACACAATTAATTAATAATTACCTGTGGTTGTGAGGGAAGAGAGGTTATGATGAGCTGGAATCCACCGATTTTGAGCTTTCCACTGAGCTGTTTTGCGGAGTTAACTGCAGTTTCACTCACGTGAAACAATTCCATCACTTTAAGGGTAGATACGTTAGCAAATGCTTCTGGAACTCTTTCTATAACGTTACAATTTTGAAGGACTAGACTTCGTAAAGTAGGAAAGCTATTCTCACTAGTGACCTTCCAAGTTATTAGGTTCGTCCTTCCAATGCGTAAATATTGAAGCTGTTTGAAAACAACATCATTGCTTAGTTCCCAAATCTCCCCCTTGAATGCATAGTCATCCAACTTTAGCACCTCAAGCTCCTCCAACAGTCCCAATACTCTCATGTCTTTCCACTCAAATAGTGTGCCGGAGAAACTCAACTTTTTTAACCTACATCCAAACTTGTCCATCTTGGGAACACTGAACACTTTATCATACTGCCCATAGAGCTTCAAGTTTTCAAGGCACTTCAACATTCGAAGATTATTGAATAACCAAATATTTTGCTTTTCCTCAACAACTTCTGATAAATCTCTTTCCTCTACAAATTCTAAAAAAGTATTTTCATCTATGAATTCTGGTAAATCGCTTTCCTCTACAAATTTTGATACTTTCTTTTCCTCTAGAAGTTCTGATAAATCTCTTTCCTCTAGAAATTCTGATAAATTTCCACGAATGCCCAATTTTTGGAGGTTGGGGGTTCTACCAAACATCTCTTTTGTGCAACTTGTGGGCGATATTGTGGAAAGTGTGCGGATATTTTTTCCTCCAGAGTTAGTTTTGGGAGGAAAGGGTAATTGCACTGAGGTGTTGGTGCATACATGCCTTAACTTTTCCATGTTCCATATCCCTCCTTCAATTTGTAGTGTCCTTGCTGTGGTTTTGATCACTAAAGTCTCCAATTCAACCAGATTTTTGAATGATTTTGGGAGGAGGTTGAGATTTCCTGAGATAGCAATATACTTGAGAAGATATAACCTATAAACCTCCTTTGGCAACAAGCCGTCGTTAAACTTGATGTATTCAATATTCAACACCCTAAGAAGAGGAAAGGTGTTTGGGATGGTTGCTAATTGATCTTGTGCAAGAGGAATCTCACTCTTTTGTGGGGAAGACAAAAACAAGGAATGGATATGTTTGCCAAATGGAGATGAACTTGTCATTTGGTCATACCAATTGAGGAAGAAGCCAGATGATTTTTTTTTGTCATCATTTTTGTCTGTAGCAAAAGAGTGGAAACAAAGACGGCGAGCTGAGCAAGTATTCTCATCTAACATTTGTTCCTGATCCATTACAAGGAATAAATTTTTCCTTGCAGCTTCACCTTTGCAGAACTCGTGCAATGTGTCATGGATGCGGCATGTTTTGATTTGACCATCTGCCCTTCTTTTTATCACCGTCAAAAGATTTCTATCAACAAGATCATTCAAATATTTTTGAGCTTCAACTTCGGCATCTATACGGTATTCCCACTCATTTATAGTTGGAATGAATCCTTCAGCAATCCACAAACAAACCAACTTCCATATAGCAATCTCATGCCCCATAGGAAAATATGCAAAATACAGTAAACAATTTTTCAACTTCTCATGAGGCAGATCATTGTAGCTCATTTTAACTAGCTCATGGTAACTTTGGTCTTCTCGATTAATTTCTAGATGCGGATTATCAGCCACTCGTTGCCAGTCCTTAGAAGTTATACATTTTCTTAGGATACCAGCTACCACTACTAGAGCAAGTGGTAATCCCTTGCATTTTTTTGCTATGACTTTCCCAACCGCTTCAAATGATTTGTAACCGCATCCCTCTGAACCAAAAACATTATTTTTAATAAGCAACCAACCATCATCATCACTTAACTTCCCTAAATTATGAGATTTCCAGGTAGAATCAACTACATTGTCATGTCGGGTAGTCACCAAGACTCTACTTCCATTCATGTTTTTAGGGAATGCAGTTCGTAAAGAATCCCAATCTTTTTTTTCCCATACGTCATCCAATATAATGAAGTATTTTCGATCCTTTAAAAGAGTCTGAATGGTGTCTTTCAATATTTCTTCCGACTTGGTGGTTAAGTCTTCAGTACTCTTGGTAATTTGATATATGATGCTGGTGAATTTCTGTTTTCTATCACACCATTTTGAAACAGGAACCCAAATACGAATCGAATTGTTGAGAATGCTTAGGTCATCAAAAAGCATTGAGGCAAATGTAGTTTTTCCAGTACCAGGCATCCCAACAATTGGGATCACAATAAAATCATCGGACACCTCTAACAAACGAGCCTTTATGTCTTCCAAATCTTTTTTAAAGCCGAATACCTCGTTTTTCTCCACTATTGGTCGAGCCTAAACATTTAAAGAAAAACAGTTAAAATAAATAAATAAAAATAAAATCATTACTGATCATCAAGTGCTAAGAACAATAGAACATAATAACAAAGATTTAAATTTAGAACAAATTGCACTTTTGGTCCTGTTGACTATTAGGGTATTGATAATTTGAGTACGTGACTTTCAAAACTCTCAATTTAGTCCTTTATCTATGCAATTATTAGCAGATTTGGTCCTGTTGGCGAAATTGCCAGCCAATTTTGACCGGAAAAACGTAATTTGATTCGAATTTTTTTTTGATGAGGGTAAAAAAGTAATTGCAAGGGAAAATAAAAGGGGGGGGGGGGGGGGGGGATTCCTCCGGTCGCCGCCGCCCTCTGCCAAGAAGATAAAGAAATCTCGACATATATCATCACCTGCTCTTCTGCAAACTCCAGGGGGAGTAGAAAAGTCGGCGCCAGCAACCACCCTCCTGCTTCAACTGCAACTGTTTCAGTTACTACATGAGCTACTTGGTGAGGTGAGACTCGTCGCCCAACCGGCAGCTCATCCACGAAATCATCGACGCTTATGAGGACAGCCTGTAATTGCAGAGCAAGAAAAACAAGAGAGAGAATAGAAGAAACAAGGCTAACAACAATGGCGTAGAGGAGGAGGAAGACGAAGTCGGAGGTGAGTTTAACCTCCGCCGAGCACCGTCGCGCCAACAGCGGCGACGACATTGGCGTAGAGGAGGAGGAAGACGGCGAAGGATTGTTAGCTTTCTGGGAGAGAGAATTTGGACCTAAAAAATCTCTCTCAAGGTCTCTGCTCATCATCATCTTCATCGTCTCCTTTTTTTTTTTTTTTTTTTTTTCTGGGTTGTGTAAAATATGCCTTGTCGCCGGTGAACTGTGCGCAGTGCCTAGCCATTGCCGTCGGGAACAACTTCCGTGGGTTCTGCAATGAGAAGAAAGGGTGATGGGTTTTATATAGCAGTTGCTATGTCCGACATGAGCTTTATACCTTTTACTTCCCTCCCTCGATTCGTCGAAAAAATCCACTGTCGCCGCATGGGAAGCAAGGAACTACCGTGTGAATCGCCGGAACGAAAATCACAAAGCGTTTGAACAAAAAACATCGTCTGTCGCTGCAACGAAGAAGAAGGGAGGAAAATGGAGAAGAAGGAAGAGTGTGAAAGGACTACTTTGCCCCTCTGATTAATTAATTAAAAATGATTTAAATTTTTCCGGCCAAAATTGGCCGGCAGGACCAAATCTGCTAACAATTACATAGTTAAAGGACTAAATTGAGAGTTTTGAAAGTCACGTACTCAAATTATCAACACCCTAGTAGTCACAGGACCAAAAGTGCAATTTGTTCTTTAAATTTATTTGCAAATGACAAATCACTTGTATAGTTGATTTTATGACTTTTGGGTAATCAACGGCTTGTCAACACTACCATCAAAATAACGAGTATATGAGAAATATAAAAAATATATATATATAGACAGAATAAATCCCACTAGACTACAAAATATAGAAATATTCCTAAACTGCCCCATATTGGAGTCTTTGCTACATTGGGAATAAGGAGCCAAATCCACTAAACTACGAAATAGGCCCAATCCTCTAAATCTCCTAATTTGTTTCGTATTAGGTATTCTTCTTGATCTTTCTTGGTCCAATTATTTTCTTGGGGTGGACCCTAAATTCAAGGCCTTATGTTTGATCGGTGGCCTTGTGGGTGATTCGACCGGTCTATGTAGTATACCATTCATCATCCAGTCCCTCACTTTCTTGTGATTTTGTAAAGTCGATGTCTCGAGAAAGTATCTTAGGAAATATAGTTCGTTCTTCGAAATATCCAACCGATTCCCACCGTGTCTGACAAGTAAGTTTGATGGTGTTCTTCCACGAAATTTTCGACCGGTCACTAACAGGGGTTACCGACCAAGTCTTCCGCGAGTTCTACCATTTTTTGTGGGTTGCACGAATACCGAAGAGCAACGGTCACATCCTTCCTTTCCACTTGGCTGCTAATGTGGTGGTGCCATGTGTCACTTCTTTTTTCACGGCTCTTCCCTATAAGTACTTCCTTCCATCTGCCTTGGGGTTCATAAATCGCTTTGTTGAAGCACTGATCGGTCAACTACTTCAAGGAGTTCTAGACCTGCTTGCACTCCCCATCCAATTTGGTTGCCTTTGCCTTTGGGTCCATCGTAGTGGGGACCATCATTCTCAATGTAAGGTCACGATGTAGGGCTTCAGGAAGCGTACTGTGGCCTCCACTACTACAGGGTGGGGTCCGTCTTGACCGGCCGGTAGACATTCAGCGACCAGTCTTGATGATGACCGCATCTCTTCTTCTTGGGGGTCTTCTTCTGGGAGTTGGGTCGGGTTAGGGTTTCACGCAAGTCGTTAGTGGACCAATCAGATTGGGCTAGTCAACGAGTAATAGCTATGTTTTAGGGTTTGGGGTTTGTGTTTGGGTTTACTAAGAAGGAACAAATGTAAGTTTTTACTATTGTCCTCACGGATGACGCCAATGTTAGTTTTATGACTTTTGGGCATTCAACGGCGGACCAACACTACCATTAAAATAACGAGTATGTGAGAAATATACAATGTTGCTAAAATCGTGTCTATGCGCTAGGTGGCGCCGGTCGCGTCGAGGAACGCCGGAATCGGCTTCCTCCGCAGCCGGCTGCCTGGGTGATCTAGGCAGTCGAACCCCGATTTTTTTTTAAAGGTTATTCGCCAAAACGACGTTGTTTTGGCGAATAACCTTGAAAAAAAAATAGGGCGCCTAGCGTCTTTTGCAACACTGAAATATATAGAGTATATAAAGAGAATAAATATTTTGTATTAATGATAATTACTTTTCCTTTTTCCTATATGAGCCGGGGGGGGGGGGGGGGGTGATGGATAGTATTTATACAACTTTTTTACATTGGGAATAAGGAGTCCAACTAGTCTACAACAAATTATATTGTGGACCGCGGTCCAAAAATGATGTCATTACTTTAAGTAAAGAAACGACACCCGTTTCGCGCCGTTCCGCAAAAAGTAACTCTGTTATTCAGTTTCATTTTGTATACACTGCAATTTCATTTCAACACAACTACAGTTTCATTTCGATATAACTACAGTTTCATTTGATATTATACACTCAAATATGTGAAAAATGTTATTTAGTTTCATTTTATATACACTATAGTTTTATTAAAACACAACTACATTATCATTTCGATATAACTACAGGTTCATTGCACAATATACACTCAAATATGTGAAATGTTATTCAGTTTCATTTTATATACACTGCAGTTTCATTTCAATACAACTACAGTATCATTCTGATATAATTACAATTTCACTGGACAATATTCACTCAAATATGTGAAATTGTTATTCAGTTTCATTTTGTATACACTGCAGTTTCATTTCAATTCAATTGCAGTTTCATTTGATAATATAAAAATAATACGTGAGGTAGTGTCAATTTAGATATACTGTAATTTCAGTTAGTAATTAACACACCAAAAAATGCGCGCTCCGTTAACTGTAACGGCGCAACATTTTTTTACTTGAAGAAACGACGTCGTTTTTGGACCGCGGTCCACAATATAATTGCTGCTAGACTACAAAATAGGCCCAATCCTCCTAATCTCCTCATTTGTTTCTTATTGGGTATTCTTTTTGGACTTTCTTGGGCCCCCTATACAGTTTTTTTTGGCCAAGAGCCCTATAATAAGGTATATAAATCCCAAAGTTTATTTCCATAATTTACCTGGTTAATAAAATTATTTAAATTTATTGGGTGTTAATAAGTAATAAAATGAAAACACTTTGAATAATTTGTTGGTCACCTTTTTGCTTGTTGTATATAGAGTTAATTCCACCAAAGTCCTATGTATATGGTGGCAATTTCAAATTTAATTCTAGACTATTGTTTTTGTCATTTAAGATTCCAAACTATTATTTTTTGGACACTTTTAGTCATTCTTATAACTTTTTCTATTTTTAGTAAAGGCAATTTTGTCTTTTCATATTTTGTTTTTGCTATTTTTTCGGTTTCAACCGATTTAATTGGTTTAGAACTTTAGGTAACCTCTGATTTTTTGTAACTATATTTTCAATCGGTTTTTAGTAAAATTCTAAACCAATTAAACCAGTTGAAACATGAAAAATAACAAAAGAAAAATATGAATAGGCAAAAAATGCCCTTACTATAGGGAGAAAAAAATAGAGTTTAAATAGAGAGAGAAAACATTCAAAGTTGTTAGAAAGAAAATGTTGAAATCTTGGGGTTGATGGTTTGTTAGGAACACGTGTATTTAGATTTTGATGATACCAAACTAACTAGGAATGTAGACCCCTCTTTGCTCTCCTTGTTTTGCATCTTTCGTGTTAGACGAAAGTTGCCACAACTCACCATGTGATTTGTGCTTAGTAGTACATTTACACGAATCAAAGTTATGTTTAGTGAATTAGGTTTACTTGAAGAAGAAAAGATCAAGAGAAGGCCGAGAGAACAACTAAGACCGAAAGATGGAAGGGTCTAACTCATGTAAACAACAAATGATCAGGAAATCATTTGACCTGAAGAGAAAAATGAAAGATAAGGACAATCTTTTGTGAATTGTTTTCGAGACTAAAAGTCTAAGTCAGACTTGAATAGACAATTTCTACATGTGAACAAGAAGAATGTTTGTCTATGTCTCACAGTTGAGCAATCATCCTAGACAAAAGGAGTCTTAGGAATGATATTCACAAAAACCAAGGAGCATTAAATGATTTGTACTTTTGTCAGTGAAAAGGGACAAAAAGACAAACAACTTTTTCTACCAACGGCTACACAGTACAGCCGCATTAAATGTTTCATGCCCAGTGGTTTATACACACTTGATAATAGGTTTGAATTTTCATCTCCCTCCAACAGATGAATTTTTTCTCACCTATAAATACCTCTCTTCACCACTGAGGAAGATGTTGGTTTTTCACTCAATTTTCATCTACAAAAGCTTTGTTAACAAGTATCATCCAAAAGCTCTCAAAAACCGGTGTGTTGTTGTCAAGTTTTTCAAAGAGATCATCTAGACTTCAAGTCTTCACAACACAAGGAAATCTTGCAAATTTATATTTGAAGATTCAAACATCATCAAGTCAAGATTTCACAAGTTGGAGAAACATAATCAATTCTTTCCAACACTCAACTCTGAAAAAGATGTTGATAGAGGCGGAGTAAACTCGAGGAGTTGAAAAACCTACACAAGTAGCTGTCCGGCTTAGTGATCAAGGAAGCTAGCTTGTTTAGTTTGTACTAGGAGTGATAGTGCAAACCCTTTCACGAGTTGTGAAAGAAGAGTGGAGTAAGCTTTGTTAACAGCCGAACCACTATAAAAATCGCTCTCTCACTCTCTCCCTACTTTCGTTTATCTATCTATCTAGCATTGATTCATATTGATCAAACCCTAAGATTTTCATAACGAAGTCGTGCAAAGAACATTCTAAAACAAATTCACATTTTTTTTCCGCTGTGCATAACTTCAGAAAGGAGTTGTTTTAAAAATTTGAGTAGAGTCTATTTATCCCTCCCCCCCCCCCCCCCCCCCCCCCTCTAGACTCTCTCTTGACCCTACCAGGACCAATAAGTGGTATCAGAGCGGTTACCTTGAACGGTAAATGCTTCGCTTTATACAATTATGTACAGTTTTATACAATTATGTACATCCGAAACATGGAATTTATGTGTATTATGTTAAGAGTTTATGTGTATTATGTATTATGTTATATTATGTGTATTATCTTTTCAAAAAAGAGTACGTTTATTTTAATTTGTTATACAATTATGTACATTCTTTTATACAATTATGTACATTTTCGAAACATGATATTTTTTTTAAAGAAAATTAACAGCTGACAAGGGAAAGCGAAATTTCCAAAAAAAAAAATTTCTAAAATGAAGTCGTTTTGCACCATGGCGCACAATGCAATGTGCGCCCTAGTGCACGATATAAATTGCCTTTGCATTACCACACAATCTCCTCTCTTATTTTCTCTCTAATTCTTCTCCCATTTTTCTTTCCTTTTTGTGGGCCCACTCCTTCCATTCTTACATATCATCTATTATTTTATTTACTTTTCTACCATTAATAATTTTAACTTTATAATTATAATTTCAAAATTTTATTTTAATAACATAAATTTTTAATTATAAAATATAATTTCATAAATTAAAATTCTTCTTCAAAATTTTTTGTCGGAACAAATTAACATTCCAAATCGAATACAAAATTTTAAAAATAAATTTAAAAATAGAACTTAAAAAAATAGAATAACAAATAAAAAATACAAAGCAAAAAAAATAAAATTTAAGTCGTTGAATTTCTTGATTTTTAAACAATTTTTTTTTTTAAAATTTAAATAGTAAAACAGAAGGTAAGGACTCTACACATTTAATGGCACGTGGCCAACCCGCGCCATTTCATTGGCTCATGTTGGCTACGCGCCACGGGTAGGTACAAGTTTTTTCCGGAGTAAACTTTATCTCTCCCCTTTTTTCTCCATCCAATCATTTTTCCCCTCTTCTCCCCTATTTTGTATACATTGGAGATCGATGTCCTAACTCCTAAGCAATCTTGGTTGAGTTACTTCTGAACACCAAATAAATTGGTTGAGCCTGAATGATTTCTTTTTGTACATCAAGCTATTGGGTCAAATCCAATGAGACGTTGGTAAAAAGAAAGTTTTTTTTTTTTTTTTTTTGGTCTTTCTTTCACTTTGATCTCTCTTCTTGTAAGCTTAAAACGCTGATTAAAAAGCAATACTGATGAGGGTGCTCGGTTTAAAAGCATAACCTTCCCAACTTATCCATCAATCCCATACATAATAATGTGAAATAGTAGTTGTTGTGGTACGTACCTGGTGGAAAGTTTTCAAAGCCATGTCTTCGTCTTTGATTTCGTACTGCATGAGGTATTGAAGTTCTTGTTCGTGCTCTTGCCGAATTGCATTCATCTTTCTCCTAATTGACTGGATCTCGCTCGCATAGGCACTCACCTTTCCACATAGTGGAATCTTATCCAAAGATTTTGACAAGGCACTGCCTCCATGTTTCTTCTTCAGTACAACGTAGTCCGCAATCGTATCCTCGGCTTCATTCACAACACTTCCAAATTTATTCACTATTAGTCTCAAAACTTGGTGGTCATTGGCCCTTGGGTTCTTGGAAGCTTCCACCAGCCTGGCGTTGAACATTTGGATGTCGGAGGTGAGATCTTTTATCTCAGAATTTATGCCACGAACCAGCGACACATTGTCCGACACAATTCGGACCAACGAGTTTACCCCCTGTGTTACCAGTTCCTCAACCACTCCGTCCACTATCGTCATTTCTCTCGCACTTTCAGCCCGGAATGTCTCTCTCTCTCTCTCTCTCTCTCTCTCTCTCTCTAAGTGAAGAAATAGGAAATGCAATTATGCAAGTAATGTGTGAGAGGTGCAAATTCTTCGAGATATATGGGCCTTATGGGGAGGATAAGATGTGAATGGCAAATTACAAGTTCAGACATTAAATATGCATTTCAGTTTCATTTCAACACAATTACAGTATCAGTTTGATATAATTACAGTTTCATTGGACAATATACACTCAAATATATGAAATTGTTATTCAGTTTCATTTTGTATATACCGCAATTTCATTTTAATACAACTACAGTTTCATTTCAATTTATTGCAGTATCATTTAATAATATAATAAAAATAATACGTGAGACAATGTCAATTTAGATTCACTATAGTGTCGGTCGTTAAGGATCATGGTCCACAAAACTTTGTGGACCGTATAATTGGCTGGATGCGAATGGTGATTAAAAAAAAAGTAAATAATTATTAAAAACCAGCTGTATTATCAAGCTCGTCCATACTCCACTCACAACTTAATCCAATAATCCCTTTGTTTGGAAAGCATTATTTAAAGGTAAATTATGTTGTGCATCCGTATGCACCATGCATGGTGCATATGGATCAAAAACGACGTCGTTTTATTAAAAACGCGCATCTCTGCTTAAAAAAAAAAAATTCAGGTTCGATTCCCAGCAACAACATATGAACTAAAATTCCAGAATCGATGAACTATAATTCCATAATCGATGAACTATAATTCCATAATCGATGAACTAAAATTTCAGAATCGATGAACTATAATTCCATAATCAATGAACTAAAATTCCATAATCTATGAACTAAAATTCCAGAATGAATGAACAATATAATGCTGTTGCTGGGAATCGAACCTGAATTTTTTTTATTAAGGGGAGACGCGCGTTTTTAATAAAACGACGTCATTTTTGCATCCGTATGCACCATGATGCACATCATAACTACTCTTATTTAAAAGGGTATTTTATTTAAACTATAATTAAGTTTTTAAATTGCAAAAAACTTGTATGAGGTCCGTGAGACAAATCATGTTAATATGAAAAATGTAATATTTATATTGAAAAATAGGATCCTAATTAAGAAAAAATATTTGTTACTCATAAGGGTAAATCTAATACTTAAAGAAAATTAAAATGTAATATTTTTACATTTTTATTTAAAAGTATTACATTGTTCTTAAACTATTACAATTCCATAAGTAACCAACATGTTTCTTGATTAGTATATTTTTTTGAGTAAATACCCAAAATGGTCTCTCGACTATAGCTAAATTCACAAATTGATCCTCGACTTTTAATTTCAACCAATTAAGTCATTAACTTTGCAATTTTAACACGATTTAGTCATCCGTCTATTTAACCATTTGTTGATCGTGATCTTTGAGGATATATATGTAATTTCATGGTCCATCGTTGGCCGGAAAATCTTCAATCCCAAATGGAAACTGTAGGCATTGGAAAATTTAAATAATATCGTTGGACCGTGACGGGTAATTGATCATTAAATTAATTACTTTAATTAAGTTAATTGGACTAATATTTATTTAATTGGGTTAATTAAATGGCCCATTAAATATTTAATTGGTTTAATTGCTTAATTAAATGTAATTGGATGTTGGATTGTTCAGCCCGAAATGATGAAATATTTAAGTGAGTTGGACCGGGCTGCTTGGAGTAATTGGGTTGCTAATTAGCGGGTCTGACTTGGTCGTGGCCCACTAAAATTATATGTGGATTATATAATTTTGAGAAATTTGAATATTTGATATTATTTGGAAATTTAATGAAATCATGAACCTGGACATAATAGTGTCCCGATACATTCCTTAATTTAATTAAAGAAATTAAATTAAATAAGGAATTAAGAGTTGGTTGGAGATTTTCCCTCACCCTCACCACTATATATAGTGGGCTCATTTTCAAAGAAGGGCTCTGGAAATCTGCATATCGAAGCTCTGCCGAAATCTCTCCAGGATATCGTCTGGAACACGCCCGCAGTTGTACTGCGTATACCGCGCTGAGGAACACGCCACTTGAACACCGGAAGCCCTTCTTTGAAGATCAAGCTGCATATTAGCCCTTCATTGAAGAACAAGCTACATAACTCCGGAGGCCCTTCAGCAAGGAATTACTCCAATTCGGCACACTCCCGAATTCAGCATACTTCCAGTTCGGCATACTCCCGAACTTGGCATACTTCCAGTTCAACATACTTTGAACTCGGCACACTTCCAATTCGGCATATTCCGGATTCGGCATACTTCCAACAAAGAACTACTTTAAGTTCAGCATACTCTGAACTCGGCACACTTCCAATTTGGCATATTCCAAATTTGGACACTTCTAATAGGCATACTTCTAGTAGAGAATCAGAGGACTTCTCATATACAGAGATTGTACCCCTTCCTGTTTGATATATACTTGATACTTCATTGTAACCGATACTTTGAATCTTGAATATATACAATTCAAGTTTTTCGCGTTTACATATTTTGGCACACCCAATGGGACCGCTCTGCCTCTCATCTCTCTACTACTACTATACCTCTACCTGCGCATCAAATGGCATCGAACAATCCCATGTTCAGGAGGACCTATGCCCAAGCTACCAAGTCCAAGTCTACGCCTGTAGCTAGCTCTGGCACTACCCCAAAAACGCATGGTCCGCTGACAAGGAACCGCGCAAAGGATTTGGGGGTCCAAGTGCCTGAACCTCAGTCCATGGCACGACGTGTGGTTCGAAGGCTCGACAAGGCCCCTGCTGCCTCAAAGGCAATTTCTTTTGCTAGAAGTCCACCCTCTCCCAAGGGAGCTACCGATAGTGGTAGTCCAACTTCTATGCAAGGGAACGCTAGTAGCGGGAGCACTTCCCCCGTAACTCCGCCACATCCTTTATGGAAGGCTGCACCTGAGTGGTCGCATGTCTACAATGTTATGCCGGCCATGGCGACAAACACAGAGTCTGTGGAGGAGCAATTAGCTAGAATTGCTAGGTCTCTGGAAGGAATGGCTGTCGCTCTCCAAAATCAAGAGAAACGGCTTAACACCCTCGATAATAGGGTAGGAAGCATCATGGAGGAGCAAGGAAGCCGGGCTCCAGGAAAGCAACCTGAAGGGCAAGAAGAGGTTGGTCAGCAATCACCACCACCTCATGTTAGCCATGTGGTAGGAGAAGCTGCTTCCCACTTACCTGCAACTGAGAAAACTATTCCAGTTACCGAAGGTATGATACCGGTGGATCAGTTGAAAGACTACATAATGGGGGCCATCAAAGGCAAGTTGGATGAAGGCCAACCTTCATATTCCTATGCTAAGCCCTACACACAAAGAATCGAGGAGTTGAAAATGCCCTACGGCTATCAACCTCCTAAGTTCCAGCAATTCGATGGCAAAGGAAATCCCCGACAGCACATTGCCCACTTTGTGGAGACATGCAATGATGCGGGGACTTATGGCGATCTGTTGGTAAAGCAGTTTGTCCGTTCATTAAAGGGAACTGCGTTTGATTGGTACACTGACCTTGCGCCCGGTTGCATTGATAGCTGGCATGATATGGAACGTGAGTTCTTAACTCGTTTCTATAGCACAAGGAGAACGGTCAGCTTCTTGGAACTCACCACTACTCGCCAATGGAAGGGTGAACGCGCCGGTACCTACATCGAAAGGTGGAGGGAACTATGCCTGAATTGCAAAGAAAGAATATCTCAAAGTTCTGCAATTGAGATGTGCATCCAAGGAATGCACTTTGAACTCTCCTATATCCTACAAGGGATTAAGCCAAAGTCCTTTGAGGAGTTATCCAGTCGTGCTCACGACATGGAATTGAGCATCGAAGCCAGCGGAGGGCTCAATATATTGAACTTGCCTAGCTCCTCCAATGCACCTGGAAAACAAGAAGTTAAAAAGTGGAACAAACCTTTTCCAAAGCAGGAAAAGAAAGAAGTGATGAATGTGAAGGCTACTCCTATGACAGTCTTCACTAAGGCAACTGAAAGGCCTAGGCCAAGACCATTTTCTGGTCCGTCAAGGGGTGGTAGAAGGCCGACAATTGAAGAAAGGCAAGAGAAGATTTATCCTTTCATGGATTCCGATGTATCTCCCATGTTTGATGAGCTACTCAAACTTAGACTCATTGAGCTGCCAGAAATGAAACGTCCTGAGGAAGCTTCAAGGGTGGATGATCCACACTATTGCAAGTACCACCGACTTCTTGGTCATCCGATTGAGAAGTGTTTTATCTTCAAAGATAAAGTAATGGCACTGGCCAGGGATGGGAAAATTGAGCTTGCCGATGCCAAAGCGAGCTCAAATCAAATCTCGATTACGCCCGGACGGTTCGCTCCGCTGTGTACTGAAAAGGAAGATGGAAAACAACGGAAGCGTCCACTCCCCTTCATTGTTAAGTATGCTGCTGGTCAAAGTTCAAAACCACAGCAAAATGATAGCACATCTGAAGGAAAATGGGTGATAGTCACTCATAGAAAGAAGAAAGTTGAGCCTGGGAGACATCCTAAGCACACAGCGAGAAGTCGGCTTGAGAAAACCTCAACAAGTGGCAATGCCCGCAGACTAAAGACGAAGGGGCATGTCAAGAAACCACGAGCACCAGTTCCTTTGGCTCAATATATGCCAAAAGGATTTAATCTTCAAGGGGTAGACCGTGCTAGCTCCTGCCTAAATACAAATGACAAGCCAGAAGATGGAGGTGAATGTCCATCTCCTAAACACACCGAGGATGAGGAAGTGTTAATGCATAAGGCTACTTCCTACTCCACGGAAATTACCTTCAAGGATGAAGACTTGTTACTTGGAGGCACGCCACACAATCGCCCATTATTTGTTGAAGGCTACACCCGTGGGCAAAAACTCAAAAGAATTATGGTTGATCAAGGCTCAGCTGTCAACATCCTATCCCTCCGAGCTGTGAAGGACCTTGGTATATCTACAGATGAGCTTGCCCAAAGTCGTCTAATGATACAAGGCTTCAACCAGGGAGGGCAAAGAGCAATCGGCATCATCAGACTTGACTTAAGAATTGGGAGCCTAAGTTCAGGTGTCCTCTGCCATGTCATAGATGCGAGGACATCTTATAACTTGTTACTTGGAAGGCCGTGGATACATGAAAATGGGGTGGTACCCTCGTCTTGGCATCAATGCCTTATGTTTGAAAGGAACGGCATAGTTGAAAAGGTTGTCGCCGATGAAAGCCCTTTCACAGAGGCTGAGTCTTACTTTGCGGATGCAAAGTTCTACATTAAAAGGAAAGTTATTGTTGAAGATATTGAGGAAAGCAATGACGATCCACCTTCCCAATCAAAGTCAAAGGGAAAACAAGTTGTAGAGGGAGATCAACACAACACAAAACTCATCTTCCCGCTTGCAAGGATTGATACGCTCAAAACAAATGCAGCAAAATCATCCGAAAAGAAATGTGGTGATAAAGTGGGCCAAATATTCCCCGCCAAACGTACCGAGGGTTTTGACCCTAACGCTTATAAGCTTCTAGCCAAGGCTGGCTATAACCCCAACGAGCCACAGAAGTTGGGAAAGCTTATCCCAGAAGCCGGTGGTAAAGGCAAACCAAATCACCAAGAACCTCAAACGCGCAAAGGGTTGGGCTATGTTCCCCCTAAACCAGTGCGAATTCTTATAAACAGGGCTGCAAGTAATTGTATCTCCGCGGAGGGAAGCGAGTATGACCCAAACCTCACTCCTACCAATGATAATGGGCAAGACAAAAAGAAGTCAGTCTTCGACCGAATCGGTAAGGCGGACTCTCGACGCTCAGTCTTTGATAGACTGGGGTCAAGTCCTAAAGCCCTAAAGAGAAAGTCAATGCATGATCGACTTGGAGCTGTTCAAGTTATTAAAGACAGTGCCAATGTTCCTGCTGAAGTGGAACCTCCAAAAAGGCTCAGAAGCATGATTCCTTCTCGTATGAGACGAGAAACATATATTCATGTTACATGCGGTGAAGTATTGAAAGTCCAACCGAAGACCATTGTACACACTCGAGTACACAAAGAGGAAAATGAGGAAAGCGTAGGCTCAAGTGATGACGTACCACCAACTACTCAGGGAGAGGTGGCATCGTCGTTCCATATCACTTTGTGTGATGAGACCCCGATTGAGGGGGAAGATGCAGAAGATGCACCCCATGAGTTAGAAGAAGGGGTACGAGCCGCGGTGGACGAATTAAAAGAAGTTGATCTGGGAACGCCTGAAAATCCTCGTCCTATCTTCATTAGCGCACTCCTATCTGATGAAGACGAAGAAATTTATGTCACATTGCTGAAAGAATATATTGATGTCTTTGCATGGACATACAAGGAGATGCCAGGGTTAGACCCAAAGGTAGCTGTGCACCGCTTAGCGGTGAAGAAGGGGTGTCGCCCGGTTAAGCAAGCTCAACGACGCTTCCGCCCCGAGCTCATTCCCTCGATTGAAACAGAAGTTAATAAGCTTATTGAGGCTGGCTTCATTCGTGAAGTTAAATATCCAACCTGGATATCCAGTATTGTGCCTGTGCGCAAGAAGAACGGCCAGATCCGCGTCTGCGTAGATTTTCGGGACCTCAATGTGGCATGCCCGAAAGACGACTTCCCGCTTCCTATCACGGAGTTAATGATAGATGCCGTGACTGGGCATCAGATCCTGTCATTCATGGATGGTTCCTCCGGTTACAATCAAATCCGCATGGCGCCGGAAGATGAAGACTTAACTGCATTCCGAACGCCAAAAGGCATCTACTACTATAAAGTAATGCCCTTTGGTTTGAAAAATGCAGGTGCTACATACCAAAGGGCTATGCAGACAATATTTGATGATATGCTCCATAAAATGGTCGAATGCTACGTAGACGACCTGGTTGTGAAGTCGAAATTGCGCACAAATCACTTGGTGCATTTAAG
This sequence comes from Ipomoea nil, assembly GCF_001879475.1. NCBI lineage: Eukaryota > Viridiplantae > Streptophyta > Magnoliopsida > Solanales > Convolvulaceae > Ipomoea > Ipomoea nil. Next base: position 9,437,400 of record NW_017617471.1, read on the forward strand.
GCAAGTCTTCGACCGCCTACGGAAGTTTCAACTGAAAATGAACCCCCTGAAATGTGCTTTTGGGGTTGCTGCTGGAAAGTTCCTCGGGTTTACTGTTCGACACAGGGGCATCGAGATCGAGCAAGCAAAAATCGATGCCATAATGAAGATGCCTGAGCCGAGAAACCTTCATGAGCTTAAAAGCTTACAAGGGAAGTTGGCTTACATCCGAAGGTTCATATCAAACCTAGCGGGAAGATGTCAACCTTTTAGTCGATTGATGAAAAAGGGCATTCCATTCATATGGGATGAGGCATGCAAGAACGCATTTGAGAGTATCAAGTCATACTTGATGAAGCCGCCTGTGTTAACTGCTCCTGTTCACGGTCGCCCGCTGATCCTTTATATCTCCGCCCAGGATTGTTCTGTAGGCGCCTTGCTTGCTCAGGAAAATGACAAGGGGAAGGAGAATGCTCTGTACTATCTCAGCAGAATGATGACCCCGAACGAGTTAAAGTACTCCCCAATTGAAAAGCTATGTTTGGCACTTGTGTTCTCTATCAAAAAACTTAAGCACTACTTCGAGGCTCATACCATCCGGCTTGTTTCCAAAGCGAACCCGGTGAAATATGTTATGGCAAAGGTCGTGCTCTCTGACCGCCTTGCAAGGTGGTACTTATTGTTCCAACAATTTGAAATCATCTATGTGCCGCAGAAGTCTGTCAAGGGGCAAGCCTTAGCCGATTTCTTAGCAGACCATCCAATACCTGCTGAATGGGAGTTGTCTGACGATTTGCCTGATGAAGATGTGCTTGTCATTGAAGTCCTACCCCCATGGAAAATGTACTTTGATGGAGCTTCGCATAGAGAAGGGGCAGGTGCTGGAGTTGTCTTCGTCACTCCAGAAGGCGAGGTGTTGCCATATTCATTCACCTTGACCGAGCAATGTTCAAACAACGTTGCTGAGTATCAAGCATTGATACTTGGGCTCGAAATAGCGGCTGACATGAAGCAACTAAGAATTAACATTTATGGAGATTCAAAGTTGATCATAAACCAAGTGTTGGGTCTATATGAAGTGAAAAAGGCGGAGTTAGTCCCATATAACAACTATGCCAAGATACTCATGCAATGGTTAGGGGACGTCACAATTGAACATGTACCGAGGAAAGAAAACAAGCAAGCTGACGCCTTAGCCGCATTGGCTTCAACTATTGCTCATCCTGCAGCCCGAATACAAGTATGTCAAAGGTGGGTGGTTCCACCAATCTTTAACGAAGACGGCTCAGTTGATGAAACCGTTGAACTCCCTACTGCCTTAGTGTATGATATAGGCAAAGATGACTGGAGGCAACCGTTAATTGACTACCTCACTGATGGAAAGTTACCTGAAGATCCCCGTAAAAGGGTGGATATAAAGCGTCGAACTCCTCGCTTCATCTACTATAAAGAGACATTGTATCGTCGTTCCTTTGATGGAATATTTCTCCGATGTCTAGGGGAAGAGGAAGCTTTACAAGCTATGCAAGAAGCTCATTCTGGGGTTTGCGGTGCACATCAATCCGGTCCCAAGTTACATTTCCACATTAAGCGAATGGGATATTATTGGCCTACAATGGTGAAGGATTGCATAGACTATGCTCGAAGGTGCCAAGCTTGTCAATATCATGCAAACTTTATCCATCAACCACCAGAACCTCTGCACCCAACAGTTGCGTCTTGGCCATTTGATGCTTGGGGACTTGATGTGGTTGGCCCAATTACGCCTAAGTCATCTGCAGGGCATGCCTACATACTAGCTGCCACCGATTACTTTTCAAAGTGGGCGGAAGCCGTGGCATTGAAGGAGGTGAAGAAAGAAAATGTTGCAGACTTTCTCCGTGTCCACATCGTCTATCGATTTGGTATCCCGCGATATATCTTAACAGATAACGGGAAGCCCTTTGACAACAAGTTGATGGACAAGATCTGCAAGCTTTTTGACTTTAAGCAGCGAAACTCATCAGCTTACTATGCAGCTGCAAATGGGCTTGCTGAAGCTTTTAACAAAACCCTATGCAATTTGTTGAAGAAAGTGGTCTCAAAATCGAAAAGGGACTGGCATGACAGGATGGAAGAAGCTTTGTGGGCGTATAGAACCACATATCGCACACCTACTCAAAGCACTCCATATTCTTTGGTGTATGGTGTGGAAGCGGTCTTGCCTCTAGAGCGCCAAATACCTTCCTTAAGGTTGGCTATACAGGAGGGTCTTACTGATGAAGAGAATGCCAAGTTACGCTTGGCTGAGTTAGAAGCCTTGGATGAAAAACGTCTGCAAGCGCAACAAAGCTTGGAGTGCTATCAAGCTCGTATGTCTAGAGCTTTTAACAAAAGGGTAAGGACCCGTTCCTTTCAAATTGGGGACAAAGTCCTAGCTGTTCGCAGGCCCATCATCGTCACGAGAAAAACCGGTCACAAGTTCACTTCAAGGTGGGATGGTCCCTACGTGATTTTAGAAGTTTACACCGGTGGGGCTTACAAGCTGATTAGTGAAGATGGTTTGAAGATCGGTCCAATTAATGGAAGGTTCCTAAAGCTTTACCACCCTTAAACTTGGGGTGTCAACACAAGTCATGAAGATCTGATGAATGACTCATCCACCAAAAATGCAGCACGTGGTTAAACTGCTAATGCATCTCGCTTTGTCTATGGGTGGGCCCAAATCATAGACGCTCCTGGCCCGCATGAGTCTAAACTGTGAACGGCTCTACTTTGTAAAAAAAAAAAAAAATCATTTGAACTACGTTTGACTTGATCTCCTTCATAGGAGTACGTAGGTAGCTTAGGATCAAATTATCTAAGCTCAGTCATAACAAAAAAACAAATCCAATTCATGTTGCAAAAGTGGTTTATCAAGACAATCATTCGACAAGTCAAAGCAAAGATGTACGAGTAATTGCTAAAAGTCAAGCACAAAAATGAGAAGCATTCCATTATCAAGAGTTGAGAAAAGGAACAAAAAGGAGTCCTGCAATCAAAAGAGAAACTAAAGGACAAAGAGTATCAGTCAATAAAAAAGCCTAAAGCTAAGCATATCGTCTTTGCACGCTTCTAAGCCTTTCTTTGCCTCCTTTAGACTCATTTCATCTTCTGGCATCAGTACAGTCAGGTCCTTAATGCGGGTGACCTCTGCCTCGGCCTCCGAAACGACAGTCTTAGCATTGCCCAGGTCATCTGTAATTTTGGCAATTGCAGTGTCGCATTCCTCCGCCTTGGCGCGAGCTAACTTCAGTTCTTTCTCCAATTCCTCTTCCCGATCTTTTGCGGCCTTAAGCATCTCATGTTGGCTCAATATTCTTGAGTTTCCTAAACTCGTCTTGCGCATTCTTAAGTGCATCCTTCGCCAGGGATAAAGACTGAGACTCGCTCGATGTTTTGTCAGAAATTGTGGACCTTAAGTTATCATAGGCTTGAGCTTTTGTGAAAATCTCTGCAACTCGTGTTTCCAAGGGAGAGATGTCAATGTCTAACTTCCGCAGATTTGCAAAAGCATTCAAGAAGCTCTCTTGCAAAGATGAGACATGCTCTACCGAGGTGTCGTCCAACTTTTTGCGAAGCTTGTCCCAGACATTTATGACAACCACCTTAAATTCTTCTAGTACGAGGTCTTTTCCATCAAAGACAGAGACCTCAGGTCTATCTTGCTGACCTATGCGTGGCTCATCGAATGAATTCCCTGACTGGTGCGTGTTTGATGCTGAGGCATTATTTGAATGTCCACTTTCTCCAGTATCGCTGGCTGCCACCCTTTTATTCGATGACTCAGCCCCTCCAATAGCAGGTATCGCCACATTTTCCTGTCAAGAAGTAAAAGAGGGTAAGTTAAGTGCTACCAGCAATCATTGGGATAAGCGAGAACAATGATTTACCTCCACTGGGGAAGGTGAACGTCTGTCTCGTCGCCGTTTCCAGTGACGGTCATGGCTTCCTTCATCATCCGAGTCCTGTCGTATCGCCTCGGTTTCCTTTTGTGGAATGGTGTTTTCCTTTCTCTTTTTGGGCGGTGGTTCACTTTCTTGGACCGGACGTTGGGCTTTCTTGGAAGTACCGACTTCATGCTGCACGTCGGCTGGGTACTCAGGAACTAAGTCGTTGATACAGCGCTCAAGATAGTCCCCATGGACTTGCGCCCACCATTCCTTGTAACTCCGCGAGAAGTATTTCTTCATAGTGACAGGGACTCGAGTCGCGGGAAATGTCACCCGCGACCCTGAGCCCCTAAGTGTAAAATGGCGCCAACGCTGGAAGCCCTCCGAAAGTGTGAATTCGCGTTCGTCATGGCCCAATATGCCTGAACCACCATCCTGATAGTACCCAAATTGTCGGCTAAATCGATGGGGAGTGTAAGGTTCGGCGACACATGCATCTGTCCATCGTAATACGAGGTGGTTAGAGCGGAGGCACATGAAGTACTCGTCGTCGGTATCGTGGGCATTCCCATCGTCAAGGAAGTGAAGATCCTTAGTTAAGTGGCGTGTCGTGCAAAGCCAGTTGGCACTGTCAGCTTTGAAAATCTTGCGACGAGCCTCTATCGGTCCGTAATATCTCGCACCACCCTCCCCCGAGTAGGCGATCATCAACGGGGAAGCTGACGTGTGGTCTTTTGCGAAATGGGTGTCAAAATAAAGCGACAACCATCCGTATACATAGTGGATGGGGAAGCGGCTATCAGTTAGCCCCGGGGTATTAGATTGGGATATCACGTTCAGTCCAGTGTAGATGCTCGCAAGCACGGGGATCCCAAGGTTCAACGTTCTGCCTGTCGCCATTAAGCAAGCCATTTTGAATGTCTGGAAGCGAATGACTCTCGTCATTTTGATGGGGAGCACGAATACGCATAACCAGCAACTCAAGTATGCCGCTAAGTGAGTTTCATTTTCATGTTCAGGGGGAATTCCGAGCTCGGCAAAGGGTGCTTTGGTCGTCTTAGTCCATCCCTTGAATGCTGGGATCTTGCCTTTTGGATTTTGGGTGTTCCTTGGGCGAGTTTTCTTCTTGTCCTCTTTCCTTGGCGTTGGTCTGTCGTAGACTGGCGGTCTTCTACTCCAAAATGCTATCCAGTCAACAATGGGAACGGAACGGTCATTACTGTTTTTTTCGCGACAAGTCCCTCGTTGCCTGCTTCGGTCACTAATGTAACAATATGCTTGGAACAAGTATTTACAACTTGGAGGAGTAGAGTCAGGGTTGGCGTCTTCCCCCGTTAACTCTGAGGCGGTTGGGACATACTCATCATAGATGTCGCCAGATATCGGCAGGCCGCAGAGCACATGCACATCCCAAAGTGAGATTGAGAGCTCACCAAGTGATGTAAGCAGTGTATTGGTCATAGGGCTCCACGCTTCGCAGAACGCTTGGACAATATGCATCGAGCGGTCATAGGTGAACAACGAGGCGTATATGCCGTCGTAGATCGTCACGGCCTCCAGGAGTTCACGGTGCATACTGAGTATAGTCTCAGTCCATTCCCAATATCCCATCGTAAAGCTGAACTCTCCTCTGAAGCTGGGATGTTGGTTCCATGAGGCCTCACCCCTAAGGATCTGTCGCCCTAGAGTCGGGAGTGGGTCTAAGTATTCCGTATGACCTAGCCCGGTTTTTAGAACCCATGTTTTGGGTGGCTGGTGTTCGGCGTTACGAGTCCATTCCTCCACCCGATAAGGCAGTGTCGGGGCAAGGAGGGTTCTTGGCGTCATTGGTGGGTAAACGATGAACAACATGCTTTTTCTTCCAGTCTCATCGCTTGATACTTTGAGCCTCCTCTTCTGATCGCCTCCCACGGTGTCCTCAAACACTACCATTGTTCAAAATAGTTTGCGATGTATGAATCTGCATTATGAACCAAGAGGCCAAGTCCAAAAGTATAAGACAATTTTGAGGTCGATGCAAAAAATATATTGTCGCAAAATGCCTATGCTACACAAGTTATATATGTGCAGTCACAAGCAAACATCAATTATGCTATGTGTATATATTATATACTCCGTATATATTATGTACGTGGTACACACAAAGTATAAGAAGCAAGCATGGATTGGGCGCATATGGGCACGTACGTTACTAAAATATATTATGTACATACATATCTCGGATTTGCAAGGTTTAATGCGAAACATATATATATGTTACACGTGTATATATATGAATTCACGTCAAGGGGGAGTGTTAAAAAAAAAAGGAAAAAGGAAGCCATATTATATATGTATGCACATACTACGTATATATATATCATACGTATTGTATGCGTATCATATGAATTATGTGCATGTGTGCATATACTCATACAACATATGCATCAAATATATTATATATAAATTATGCATGGGTCAGTGAGCCACAGCTATGTTATATATATATGTACCTACACTATATAGTGCATGCAAGGTAAACATATATATGTATATTACTTATAAACCAGTGGCCCACATGGGTTAAGTGTATTATATATACACAATAACACAAGCTAAGCACAGTGGAGTCTCAAAAGGGCTATGTTCACGCTGGCAGGAGAGGATTATGGAAAGCAAAACAAAAATATATTACGAAAAGCAAATATATGTTATGTATGTTATACGCACGGCACAAACAATGTTAGTGCATTACACACATGTTATTATATACGTATGTGTACATTCACGCAGTCATGAAGCAGAAGATGGACGCGTGTATATACGCTAACACATGCGAAACAGATAAAAAAGGGCTGATGGGAAAGTGTGATGGGAAAAGTGACAAAGCAAAGTGTGATGGGATGGGAAAAGACAAAGCAAATAGAACTGTGGATTGTAGTTCAAAGTTGCCCTCAAGAAACCTATACCCACACGCAAGCAGACATGGGGAAGAGTAATGGCGCATGGCTCTATGTGTTCTCTATTTAAATGCAAAGCAAGGGATAAATTAAAGCAAAGGCTCTCGCCATACCTCTGTCGACGAACACAGCGAAGCCTTAGCAAGCTTTCTCCTCTGACAAGCTCGTCGGCGGTTGGTTCAAACAATTGGTCCTCCGGCGACGGTTCTATGATGCACGGCAAGCTCCTGGAATACACCAAAAGCAGAGCATGAGCCTTCCAATTCCAGAGCCTTTCGATTTCATTTCTTCTTCATCACCAAGTACAGTGAGAATGGAGAGGCACTGGAGCAGCAATAGCGAGATTCCAAGTAGTGGTGGAAGATATTCCAAGAAAATTCCCAAGAGCCCAAACAGTGGTGGTCATTCCGGAAAAATTAATTTCCAAGAGTTCTAGACCACTGTTGGTGAAGATGGTGACCCAAGCAAAGGTAAAAAAAAACAAGCCCGGAAAAATTAATTTTCGGGTGTTTTTACCCAATGCCTCACGTATCTTGTTTCCTTTATTTCCCCTGGCAAAATAAAAAAATCAAGAAGATAGTATAGTGAACAAAAATTACCTTATGAAAGAGATTGCAGCTTGGATGAAGATTGAAGCTCGGTGAAATTAACTACAGCTCTGTTCTTGGATTGGAAAAAAATGATTAACAGTTACATTATTTATAGTCATGGGATGAGGATTTTGAGTAGGTTGGGATTCTAATTCTGTTACTTAATCCTTATCAGCTTATGATGTTGTGGCTAATTATGTGGTGGAATGGGAAAAAGGATTAATATGGTTTGCAGGAGTATAATCCGTTAAAGCAAGTTTTGTGGACCAATTTTATTTTATTAAACTGTGAAGTACTTTGGATTAACAGGGATGCTGACTCCATTTTGGAAATCTATGTACATGGAACTTAATTAAAGTACGGTTGGAAAATGGATTATTAATGTTGGCCTAAATTAAAAGGAAAAAATTCGACGAAAGTTATAAGCGTGCTTTCAAATTTTGAAGTACATTTTTGGTTAGACGGTTGCCTGGGCATAAGTTGAGGAATTTTGCGGTCAAATTATAGTCTGCAAGTCTGTCATCCCAAATATGGACTCTTGGATTACTACGGTTAATTTCGAGACTACCTTCCCTCTGCATTTAAGGCACGTCAAGTAAGTCTCGAAGGGGCAATTTGTAGGCATTGGAAAATTTAAATAATATCGTTGGACCGTGACGGGTAATTGATCATTAAATTAATTACTTTAATTAAGTTAATTGGACTAATATTTATTTAATTGGGTTAATTAAATGGCCCATTAAATATTTAATTGGTTTAATTGCTTAATTAAATGTAATTGGATGTTGGATTGTTCAGCCCGAAATGATGAAATATTTAAGTGAGTTGGACCGGGCTGCTTGGAGTAATTGGGTTGCTAATTAGCGGGTCTGACTTGGTCGTGGCCCACTAAAATTATATGTGGATTATATAATTTTGAGAAATTTGAATATTTGATATTATTTGGAAATTTAATGAAATCATGAACCTGGACATAATAGTGTCCCGATACATTCCTTAATTTAATTAAAGAAATTAAATTAAATAAGGAATTAAGAGTTGGTTGGAGATTTTCCCTCACCCTCACCACTATATATAGTGGGCTCATTTTCAAAGAAGGGCTCTGGAAATCTGCATATCGAAGCTCTGCCGAAATCTCTCCAGGATATCGTCTGGAACACGCCCGCAGTTGTACTGCGTATACCGCGCTGAGGAACACGCCACTTGAACACCGGAAGCCCTTCTTTGAAGATCAAGCTGCATATTAGCCCTTCATTGAAGAACAAGCTACATAACTCCGGAGGCCCTTCAGCAAGGAATTACTCCAATTCGGCACACTCCCGAATTCAGCATACTTCCAGTTCGGCATACTCCCGAACTTGGCATACTTCCAGTTCAACATACTTTGAACTCGGCACACTTCCAATTCGGCATATTCCGGATTCGGCATACTTCCAACAAAGAACTACTTTAAGTTCAGCATACTCTGAACTCGGCACACTTCCAATTTGGCATATTCCAAATTTGGACACTTCTAATAGGCATACTTCTAGTAGAGAATCAGAGGACTTCTCATATACAGAGATTGTACCCCTTCCTGTTTGATATATACTTGATACTTCATTGTAACTGATACTTTGAATCTTGAATATATACAATTCAAGTTTTTCGCGTTTACAGAAACCCTACATTCCAGACTTCAAACAAGCCTTCGAACACTTCTGCATTAACGCCGGTGGCCGCGTCGTCATCGACAATCTCCAAAAGAACCTGCAGCTCTCTTCGGAGCACGTGAACTTGGCAGATTGTGGTTCGAAAATATGTCGTCTTCTTCGGTCTGGTACGAACTCAACTACATTGAATCCAAAGGGGGGATGAAGAAAGGCGACAGGATTAGGCAAAATGTAACCGGAACCTTAAAAATCCGACGATGGACAATGAAATTACATATATATCCTCAAAGATCACGGTCAACAAACGGTCAAATAGACGAAGGATCAAATCATGTTAAAATTGCAAAGTTAAGGACTTAATTGGTTGAAATTGAAAGTCGAGGACCAATTTGTGAATTTAGCTATAGTCGAGGGACCAATTTAGATATTTACTCTATATTTTTTAATATAAGTATTATATTTTAATTGCATATTACCAAGTTCGTCTCACGAGGGAGCGACTCTTTTAAAATCTGTAAATAATAAAAATTTTAGAATAATTATTTCCTATAACGAAGAAATAGGAAATGCAATTAGCGCGACCTCATTAGTTAAAATTTTTTGTAGGTTTTTTCAGCCCATGTAGGAGAAACAAATGAAGGGAGTAAAAACAGAAAAAAAAAAAAGAAAAAAAAAAGTGTGTCATTTTTTAAAAATAGGGCTTACGTACCGGTTGGGCGCATCTAGTGCGCTTTTAATAGGTTATTTATTTATTTATTTTGGGTGGATGGTACTAACATTTCTCTCTCCTATACTTTCTTTCTTCAAAATTATGCTTGGTCCTATAAAAATCTCCAAAAAAATCAGTGTGCTCTTACGCATGAGATGTGTGAGGGAACGTTATGGTGTTAAATCATGTTCACCATGTGATAGATTCATAATTTTTTTATACTGTAAATTCATAATTTTTTCATATTGTAGATTCATAATTTTTATACTGTAGATTCATAATTTCTGTACTGTAAATTCATAATATCTGTACAGCGAAGACGAAATAATGCGATTACAAGAGAGAAATGCCGTTAACAACAAATGAAAAACAAAATTATGAATCTACAGTATAGAAATTAGAGATATACCCATGTGTTCACCATGCGCATGGTGAACACGTTCCCACAGCATAATTTGCCATGTGTGGGGGGGTGAAAATTCTTCGAGATATATGGGCCTTATATGGATGAGGATAAGATATCTTGAATAATCATAACAATAGGTCTGTACAAGAGTATATGTAACCGAGAATAACAATCCTACTACAAGACGAATACTAATAATAATAGACTCCTAATACTCCCCCTCAAGCACAGGGTTGGCTAGAAACAACACTGAGCTTGTCTCGTAGAGTAGCAAAATGCGGACCAAGCAGAGCTTTAGTGAACACATCAGCGAGTTGGTCTTTGGTGGAAATAAAACTAACCTGCAACTCCTTCTTTGCCACTTTGTCACGAACAAAATGGTAGTCGATCTCCACATGCTTCGTGCGAGCATGAAACACCGGATTGGAACAAAGATAAGTTGAACCCAGATTATCACACCAAAGAGTAGGGGACACGGCCAACGAAACCCAAGTTCATGGAACAAAGAAACGAGCCAAGTGACCTCCGCAGACACATCAGCCAGTGCCTTGTACTCCGCCTCAGTGGACGAGCGAGCAACTGTACGTTGCTTCCGACAAGACCAGGAAATCAGATTACCACCAAGAAAGACCGCATAACCACTCATAGATTTCCTGTCATCCGAATCACCAACCCAGTCCGAGTCTGAAAAAGCATCCACCGCAGCAGAGGAAGATTTACGAATAAATAAACCAAAATCAAGAGTACCTTTAACATACCGCAACACGCGTTTGAGCATAGCCAATGCTCAGTAGTCAGAGAGTGCATGTGCTGACAGATCCTATTTGCCGCATATGACAGATCCGGTCGTGTGACCGTAAGATACTGGAGAGCCCCAACAAGACTACAATAATGAGTTGGATCCTCATAGGGAGCCACTGAAGCAGACGACAGCTGAGATACGGGAACCAGAGTAACCAAAGGTTTACAATCAACCATCCCTGCACGAATCAAAATATCCCGCATGTACCTCTGCTGAGAAAGAAACAAACCGCCATCCCGGGATACCGTCTCAATCCCAAGAAAAAAAAAAAAGACAGAGCTCCCATGTCACGGATCTTAAATTCCGAGGCTAAGTCGGCAAGAAGACGAGTGACACGTGAAGCATCAAAAGCCATGACAAGGATGTCATCAACATACACAAGCAAATATAAACAAATAGAGTCACGAGTATAAATAAACAAGGAAATATCAGTCTTGGACAGAGAAAAACCATCCGAAACCAAGAAAGCATGCAACCTATTGAACTAGGCCCGAGGAACCTGCTTAAGACCATATAGTGACCTCTGCAACAAACACACATAGTCAGGTCGTGCCTTGTCCTCATAGCCGGGCGGCTGCCTCATGTAAACAGTCTCCGCAAGATGACCATTGAGAAAGGCATTATGCACGTCCAACTGTCAAATAGTCCAACCACGAGAGATAGCCAAAGATAAGAGAAGCCGAACCGTGGTTGTCTTAACAATAGGACTGAAAGTCTCAAAAATGTCTTATCTAGCCACCTGATTAAAACCTTTGGCCACCAACCGTGCCTTGTGTCGTTCAATCGTGCCATCTGCCTTCCGCTTTGTTCTAAACACCCACTTGCACCCCACATCATTCATACCTGGTGTGCGACAAACCAAACGCCACATGTCATTCTGGAGCAAAGCATTAAATTCAAGGTTCATGGCCTCCCGCCACTCAGGATACCGAACCGCCTGTGAATAACATGTCGGCTCAGGAACCGCTACAAAGGCAACATGCTGAGTCGGCCATTGAGAACGAGTCACCATAACATGAGAACGCGGCGGAACCACCTTCACCGAACGGCAACCTCGCCTGGACACAGCAGCAGCACCCGTGACCAAGTCAGTGACGGTGCGAGAGTCGGCATCACCCGAGGGGCATCCGAAGTCCTCAACAGCAGCCGAACTAAAACCGGGCACAAGACCACACTCACCAGAGCCTGAATCAACCCGAACAATGTCAATACCCCACGGAACAACTGGAGCTAGAAACCTGAGTAATTATGAAAATTAAATGTCATTACGTTTTTTCTTTTCTCCTATTTTTCACGCGTTGATTAATTTAGATTGATGATCAGATTATTCTACATTTTTTTAAAAAAAAAAAAGAAAAAAGTTATCATATTTTGAACTAATGAAATCATTTGGTATATTGCACATGAAACATTGTTCTGACTATATATATCTCGAATCATAAACACAGTTGAGTTCTTTTTTTTTTTTTTTCTTTTCTTTTCTTTTTGAGATACAAAAATATGACGCTTTTGAAAAGTATGCATAGATAGGAGTGTGCATAGATAGGATTATAGGAAAAGAGAAATCAAGGAATGCATGCTTGAAGAAAAAATGGACTCCCATAGTGCATGTTAGCTTTTTCAGGAAAAATTAGTTAAATGTAATAAATTATGGTATTATACAGGTATGTGTATATAGTATTGTAACAATAATGGATAAAAGGTAGTAGTACAAGGTTGAAAGTATACTTGCTTTAACCTTATTCATTAGTAGTAATTATTACATAATAATTTAGAAAGTTAAATGTAATTAACAATTATTTATAATTAGTGCTTAATAATAATTGATTCAAAATGATTTCTTAATAGTTATTACATAATGACTACAATTTTTTGTATGTAGATACGATTAGTAATTATTCTTTAGTTGTAATTTAGTAAGATGATTACATAAATAATTATCTCATGAAAGTTGCGGATAAAGGATAAGAGAAAAGGGTTTCAATTGGAAATGATAAATTATGTCATTTCTTTAAAATAATAAGGATAAAGATGGAAAAAAGTTAGGAAGTTAGGAAGTTAGGAAGTTAGGAGCTTATTTTGGGAACATTACCAAACAGAGCTTATAGCTTATTAGTAGTGTAACACCCCGTGTTACGGCCTTCAATCCCGAATTAATTATTTAATTAATTCCGTTAATAATAATTAAAAAGGATTTAATTTGGTTAGGATTCCTTTTAATTAATTAATGTGGTCCACCATGGATTGTGGACCCTTGCCTAAACCAGAGTCCTAAGCCCATTAGGAATAAAGAGAATAAAACCTTTTACTAATTAGATTCTAACTAGGAATCCTAGACCTATACATCTATTAGGAATAAAGAAAGTAGGCCTTTTACTATTCAGATTATGATTAGGCCGGATTCCTGATTCTATAAATAGGGGACTAGAAAGCAATTAGAACCCATACCACCCATAATTATATTACACGAAAATATTCCCGGGAGATTCCCCACCACCAAGCTTAGGGAGATCAATCGGATGAAAATCTTAGGGAAGAACCTTAGTAGCCAAGGATTCTGATTAAGGCTAAGAGGTAACCCATGTCTCAACAAAACCTATTTTCTTCGCTATAATCTTCTTCTTTGGCCTCTTCTCTATGCTTGTGTCTTGATAAATCTTTTATGATGATTATGATGATATAATCTTGATGATTGATGAGATGATCTTATGTGTTGATATTGATAATCTTGATGATTATAAGAGGATCTTGATAATTATGTGATGTTCTTGATAAACCTTGATGTTTCTTGATATTAAAGAATAAACTATGATCTTGCTGATTTGAACATGATTAGAGCCCTAGGTTGAATTGGGAATTTTGTATTGTGATGTTCTTGATACATTTGGATGAGTTTTCGCATGTTCGGGTGTTGATTATGTTTAGAAGTCATGTTAGGATGTGCTCATTGTGATTCTTGGTTTTGATCCGTTATTTGACTACGTGGTGTTGTCGTTGCGTTTAAAAGTGTCTAAACATGGTTTCGGGTTCCACAAAAGATCCCGGGACCAATATTTTGAAAGAGAGACAGTGGGGGTAGGGGGACCCGCCACCAACCCGCTGCCCGAATTAACGTCGCCGGCAGCGGGCACCGCCGGGCAGACGACTGCCCGCCGGGCACCCGCTGCCCGGAGACTCGACGCCGGCCACCCGCTGGATTTTTTCCACCTTGGGATTTTGACTTCCCCGTTTGATGTTCCCCGACCCTCGTGGTGTCCCAACGGACTCCGTTTATCGTGCATAAGTCTAGTTTGATGTTTCCGGTACCGTTCGTAGAATAAAAGAGTCTTGTGTATTGCATGCTAGTTGAATTGGTACCCCGTTGACCTAGGTGAAAGATGCATGAACCCTTAGGATATTTGCTAGTACGTGGATGACCACACATAGGTTTTTTTATACGCTTTCCCCCCTCCCACAACGTGATAATGTGAATTGCATGTGCTTGCTATGTGATAAATGTGCATGACTCCCCAATATATATATATATATATATAGGGTTGAGTTCAAATGAGGACAACAATATATAGAGGACTGTGAGGACAAATAATGGGCACACAACAAATTAATACCAGGCACACAACTGAATACATAATGGCACACAAGAATAAATGTAAACATCAGGTTTCGAACCCAGGCTCTATAAATTAACAAATCTAGCACGCGACATACAAACTGTGGCACACAACTACGTTCGGCCATGCACACGACATACCTGCTAATGGCACACACTACATCTGTCCTCACAATCCTCTATAATATACTTGTCCTCATTTGAATACACATCTATAGGGTTGAGTTCAAATGAGGACAACAATATATAGAGGACTGTGAGGACAAATAATGGGCACACAACAAATTAATACCAGGCACACAACTTAATACATAATGGCACACAAGAATAAATGTAAACATCAGGTTTCGAACCCAGGCTCTATAAATTAACAAATCTAGCACGCGACATACAAACTGTGGCACACGACTACATTCGGCAATGCACACAACATACCGGCTAATGGCACACACTACATCTGTCCTCACAGTCCTCTATAATATACTTGTCCTCATTTGAATACACACACACACACACACACACACACACACACACACACACACACACACACACACATATATATATATATATATATATATATATATATATATATATATATATATATATATATATATATTAACGCGTTGGAGTGGGTTACCGGCATTATTCGCTGAACAGATATATTTGGCTTTTAGGCACGGATGAGTAGACTCCGGAGCGCGCTAGAGGGCCGAAGCTTAGATAGATAGTTTCCCGTTTGGCCTGCGTGCCATGATGATGTATTTACATTACTTTGAGGATATTTAGTTAGTATAGCCTGTGCATCTGAGTTTTTCCAGCTCAGGTGTGGCATAGCACCCCAAACTCTTATGTTAGTATGCTCTGTTTCGGAATCATTGATAGTATTACCTTTATTATATAAGTTTTAAAAGTTTCAAAAATCTGGGGTGTTACAAGTCTGGTAATTCAAAAGTCCAAAAACAGTGAATGAAACCAAATACTTTTGCAACAATTTCTTTTACAAAAACAATCATAAATAGCTCGAAACTTAACCAAAACCAACGAAATCAAAGCCAAAACGTGCGTCAAGACGGCCCCGAGGTACCGAGCTACAAGAGCCCGTTACACCTGGTCCGAAACGACACGTAGCTAAGCCGCAAGGGCACGACCACTGCATAAGGTACAATTTCACGGACCTTGGGACGAGGCTCAACTAGGCCCGCCCCTCAAACCGCCATTTCGCCGGCTCTAGGCAACGGCCCTCTCCTAGGGCCGTTCCCTAGGCCCGGCTAGCCACGGCTCTAGCCAACGGTCCCCTTGTTGGGCCGTTGACTAGGGCCGGTGGATCTACTGGTGCACACTGCCTGTGCACCAGATGATTTCTTCTCATCTGCAAAACATTCTCAGGCAATTCTAGCACATCCAAAACATCAACAATACATCATAGACAAGTAATAAATCACTTCATAGCTCAAACACTTCAAAAATCTAGCATTTCTACTCATTTCTACCTACGAAACAATGGCTTCACAAAACCAAAACTTAAGATGGGAGTCAATGGGGTTATACCTTGTTGTCTCTTCTTCTTGTTCTTCTTCCTTATGTGAATCTCAACCTCCACTCTACTCAAACACCATTCCATTCACCATCTAGACACCTCAAATAACAACACAAATCAAGCTTAACCAAACTCAGAGATTGAACATAGGAGGATGAAACCTTAAAGGAAAATGAATGGATGAGAATGAAAGCTAGGAAACTTATTGCTTTGTTTCTTCTTTGTTTACAGAGAGCTCAAGAAGATGGGAGGCAAGGAAGAGATCATGAAAGACAAAGCAATAGTGTTGAATAAATATGGTGCAAAACCCTAGGATAAATGTCAATAATTGGTTGAGGACTAAGTGGGAATTTTGCTTGCTTTTACAAAGATCAGACAAAAACTTGGAAGTTCATGGTCCACCTTGCACTATGGACCAAGGGCTAGAATTTCTATTTAAAAAAATCTTTGGGGTTAAAAATAGTATTTTCTCAAAAAGTCTTCTAGATGAATACTTGTTTAAGGTTTCACAGAATTCTCACGGTTTCACTCAGATAAATTTCTCAGTTCAAAACGTGGCACGTAAAATACCCGGAAAATCAGGAATTTGGAATTAAATCCAAATCTTGGTGTCGAATTGAATTTAAAATGGCTTGAAATAAAATATTCAACACCGCTTCTTTTGTAAAAATTTCTTATGGAGTGAAAATGGGCTATTTTGGATTTTCTTAAAACCGAAATTATAAAATAAATTTTGGGTTGTCACAGAGTTGGTAAACGTTTGCTGCAAATCCTATAAGGAAACACATGAGGCACAAACCGAACATGTCTAGATACATAAACGCGATTAGAGTTGAAGTCTAGACATTTATAACCGGACTGAGTGGTCGAATAACCAAGAAAGATATACGGACGTGACTTCGGTTGTAGTTTCTTGGTGTTATAGGGACGCAACCAGGGGAAACATAGACAACCAAAAGGTTGTAACTTAACATAATTAGGCAATTGTCGAAACAAGATATAAAACAGAGACTGATTACCTAAAACCGGAGTAGGGAGCCGGTTAATGAGATAGACGGTTGTCTGAAAGGCGTAGGTCCAGTACGAGGACGGAAAATACGCGGAGTAAAGAAGAGACATGCCAGTTTCCACAACATGCCTATGTCGTCATTCTGCGATACCATTGTGCTCAGGAGTGTGTGGCGGGGTGGTGAAATGAGATATACCTTGAGTATAAAAAAAGTGGTCCAAGTTTCATGAACTCCCCTCCATTATCTGAGCAAATGGAAATAATTGACAGACCAAAGTATTTCTCCACTAGCTGTTTGAACTGAGTGAAAATCATAAATACATCCGATTTACGTTTCATGGGGTACAACCATATGTATTTTGAGAAGTGGTCTATAAAAATTACATAATAGCGCAAATCATCAATAGAGTCCTCAGTAGGTCCCCATACATCAATATAAACTAGTTGCAGTGGTTTAGTGCTAACAAGTGAAGTTTTTGAAAAAGACAGTTTATGGCTTTTATGAACATCGTACGAAGAACAATAAAGTTTACGCAGAGAGCCAGAGACGACATAGAAACTGGTAAATTACAGTGTTGCAACACCTTATTAGACAGATGGCTAAGTTGTTGGTGCCACTGAGACACACGAGGCAACTGCGTAGCA
Source organism: Ipomoea nil (assembly GCF_001879475.1). NCBI lineage: Eukaryota > Viridiplantae > Streptophyta > Magnoliopsida > Solanales > Convolvulaceae > Ipomoea > Ipomoea nil. Next base: position 9,455,189 of record NW_017617471.1, read on the forward strand.
TGAATTGTAGTGTGAGAAGCAACTGGACTAAAGTAGACACCATTAATGTTCGTTCCCCGTAGCATTGGAATCCCCGTTCGAAGTTCCTTGACATGAAAATGAGAATCAAATAATTCAACAGACACACGATTAGTCTTGCATAATTGGGAAATGGAAACTAAATTAGTATATAACTGAGGGATACGCAAAACATTGTCTAGAGTGAGGTCGTTGGAGGGAGTGGGAATGACTGACTGGCTAACATGGGATATGTGTAAGGAATTACCGTCACCCAGGCGTATTTCATCCGGCCCATTGTACTCGAAGAAAGTCTGCAGAGGAGCGAGGCTTGGTGTCGCATGGTGCGACGCACCACTATCAAACATCCAGGGGGGGGAAGCTTCAGTCATCGAATTGGTTGTAGGAGACGTAGAGGATTGGACAGGAGAAACATTATGCTCCTTTATAAACCGGGCTAGCTTGCAACACACCCTCGTTTCATGACCTGTAAGGTGACATGAAGAACTTACAAATGATATTGGAGTGATTGTGATCCCCTTGTTGCCAATTCTATCGATTGGAGCCGGAATGGTTGTTATTGTTGCGAGCCCTCTGGGTGAAATTGGATGGCTGGTAGTGCCGCGGGGGTGGCGAGGTGCGTTGAGTAGCATTCGCAGTAGCCAATAAGGACTGCTGCCGCGAATCATCTGCGTCCTTCAACTGACGTTCGTGGTCAGTCAGCACATCTGCCAACTCGCCAAAGGAGATAGGCTTCTCACGAACGAGAACAACCGATATGATGGAGTTGTAATCCTCCCCTAACCGAGTCAAGATATAAACGGTTAGATCTTCATTAGACACATGAAACCGAGCCAACGCCAGATCATCAGTTATGGCTAGCATGTCGTTGAGATAGGTGGTGATGGACCGATACCCTCTCGGATTTCTCGTGAGCTTAGCCTTGAGGGATATGATACGTCCTTGAGAGGCACTGGCGTAACTAGCAACAAGGCGTTGCCACGCATCATGGGCAGTCGTAGCCGAGGAGATGAGGGGTCGAATGGGGTCAGTACAGCTTCCAAGTAGAGCACTGACAATAACTTGGTCTTGACGATACCAAGTTAAATGTTCCGGGTTGACAACCGTTTGAGCGGGATCAGTGAACTTGGCCGGTTCTTTGGTTGTACCATCAACATAGCCAAAAAGATTGAACCCGACAAGTGTGACATGAATTTGACGTCGCCACACCGGGAAGTTCATGGCAGTGAGTTTAATTGGGAAGTGCGTGTAAGCATTTAATTGGATTATTGCATTTGTGGTTGTAGTAGTTGAAGCCATTTGGGTAGAAGTGGAGAAAAAAAAAAAAAAAAACTTCGTAGGAGAAACTAGGCTCTTGATACCATGAAAGTTTATGAACTAAACAAGTTTATTGATAAAAACAATCAGACTTAAATAGCATACAAGAGAGAGGAAATAACAGGTAGTTAGCAGGATGTTGTAACAACCAGTCCAACATTGCTAGCCAATAGGACCATTACTAGAATTAAAACAGAGACAAAAGATATCAGCCACAGATATTATTAACAATCCACACAACATTGTGTGAATCATGGTTTGCGAAAATTCATAAACAATAAATGGTTTGAAAACTGATAAAAACGAACACAGAAATGGAAAGCCTGAAGTGTATGTAATTTATTTCAATCACAAGCAAATCGTTATTGCCAAGACAAATATGCAGTACATCATATCATATATAGAAAAACGATAAATAACCTTCACTCCTTCTTCACTACGATACCAAAATGCCATATGAAAGTCATGCGAAAGTAATCACAAATTGGAAATACAAAAATAATCTCCCAATTCAACAATATGAAATCACTAACACACATTTAGCTTAAATTGGCTTTCAACATCAATAATGCGCGCCATTCATGCTTGGCTTGGGAATTCATCCAACATCCAACCAGAATTCTGAGCAACCATAATAATAAATTAAAGTTATTTATCCACTGAAAAAAAAAATAATAATAATAATAGTAATAATAGTAATAATAGTAATAATAATAATAATAATAATAATAATAATAATAATAATAATAATAATAATAATAATAATATAATAGTAATAGTAGTAATAGTAATAGTAATAATAGTAATAATAGTAGTAATAGTAGTAGTAATAGTAGTAGTAGTAGTAGTAGTAGTAGTAGTAGTAATAGTAGTAGTAGTAGTAGTAGTAGTAGTAGTAGTAGTAGTAGTAATAGTAGTAGTAGTAGTAATAGTAATAGTAGTAATAATAGTAATAGTAGTAGTAATAGTAGTAGTAATAGTAATAGTAGTAGTAATAGTAGTAGTAATAGTAATAGTAATAGTAATAGTACTAGTAATAGTACTCGTAATAGTAGTAGTAATAGTAATGGTACTAGTAATAGTAATAGTAATAGTAATAGTAATAGTAATGCGGACAATGAGTTCGGAAACGCTCTCGACACCGCGCTCGGATGAAGATCTCGATCTTCTTGAGCGTAGCACCAAGAAATCGAAACGTGAGGTAGCCCCAAACAACGACACGCCGGTGATCATAAGCCCCGATGCAAATCCGATGGAGGAGGTGGAGATGGTTCAGGAAACGCCGTTGGAAGATCTGCCTCGCGATGGTGCACAAGCCTTGGCTGATGAGAGTGCAGCGAGGGAGAAACAGGTAGTGCCGGCAGGATCGGAGCCACAACAAGCGCAGCCGGTGGTCAGACGTACATACGCGGAAAGCCTTGCCGGATGGATCGAACCTGGACAGTGCTCGCATGTGCCCAGCCCGGATCAGGAGCGAGTGCATGCGGAGTTGATCGCGGAGGAAAACGATGATCCCCTCTGCCCAACGATCAGGCTTACTAAGGAGGAATTGGAGATGATCAGGGCGCCGTGGAGAAAATAACTCATCATCAAGGTGATGGGGCGGAAAGTTGGCTACGCGTACATGCTGAGGCGTCTCACGGCGATGTGAAAGCCGAAAGGTGGCATGGACCTGATTGCACTGGAGAATGATTATTACTTGGTACGATTTGGATCTTTCGAAGATCTGGAATTAGCAATGTATGAAGGCCCGTGGAAGATCCTTGACCACTACCTCATCGTCAAGCCTTGGGAGCCAGATTTCGACCCGATGAACGATACAACAGAAAAAGTTCTTGTGTGGGCGCGGATCCCCTGTATCCCGATGGAGTACTACGACATTATTTTTCTCCGAAAGCTTGGCAACAGGATTGGCCGCACAGTTCGAGTTGATAGGGCAACCAGCTTGGGGTCCCGAGGGATGTTTGCGTGCCTATGTATTGAGATAGACATGCGAAAGCCGATCATTTCAAAATTCAACTACGAAGGTAAGATCAGGTACGTTGCTTATGAGGGTATTCATTTAGTTTGTTTTTCGTGTGGTGCGTATGGACATGCAAAGGAGTCATGCCCGAAGCTGTGCAAGGAACGAGATGGCCAGAAAGATGGAGACGCGGAGGAAGTGGCGGATCAAGCGGAGTTTTTGAATCCAGCCTTTGTGCGCACTCCTGCGCCCATTGCGAAGGAAACATCGGATCCCACCATCCCCTTTTGCGCCTAGATGCTCGCACCACAGCGGCGAGGTCGCCCGGCGGCGGTGAGCTCCGACAAGATCTCCAGAAAACCGGCGAACCGAGGAGAGACCACGAGGGGTAGAGGCGGATTGATGACAAGGTCTTCTAGATTTGCACCGCTGCAGATTGAAGATGAAGAAGAGGACGTGGATGCGACAACGCCTGTGCCTCCGGAGAACCACGTCGAAGCTGCGAGGGAAACAGAGATTGAGACGGGCAGTGACGCCAACACCAACCCACCACCTACCAAGAGCCAATTGAATGCAAGCAGAGGGGATAGCCGCCGTAGACCAAATGTGATTGCGCAGGAAAAGCAGATTTTGAACACACCGGCGCCACCGCAGGGACGAAATACAAATGAGAATGTCGCCGTCTAGGGACCGCGACGATGAACCGAAGGGACACCCAGGCGGGCAGCAGAAGAGGAAGAGCATGTTGTGGTTAGAGGGGAACAAGGAGGCCTAGTGATTCAGACGGTCCGTGTATGCATGGGCAGTGCTGGGGGCCACATTCCGTCTCCGGTATGGCAATCGTCAAAAGAGCACCATAGCGACCCTCCGGAGCTCCTAGACGATGAAGGGGACGTAGTAGTGGATCTCAGCGGGGTCCAGGCGTTATGCGGGAGTGGAGGTAACGGGGGAACTTCTTGAGTAACCCCGGTTTACGAGTTTTTTTTTTTCGTTCATTTATGCTTGTTTTGTGTCTCGTGTTTCTCCTTTTTTAATTAAAAGTTTTTATGGATTGCATTTTTTGGAACTGCCAGGGTGCGGGAGGAAATGCATTCCTTCGTGCACTTAAAAATCTTCTTAATATTTATAGGCCTAGCATCCTAAGCCTTTTCGAGCCAAAGGTGTCCGGAGCTCAAGCGAATGAGATTTGTAAAAAGTTGGGCTTTTCAGATTGGATCAGGGTGGAAGCTGTGGGCTTCAGCGGTGGCATCTGGGTATTCTGGAGGGACCCGGTAAGGCTAAAAGTTTTATATACTCACCCCCAGTTTATTCTTATGCAGGTGGAAGAAAATAATCAGCCGCCATGGCTCATAGCCTCGGTGTACGGTAGTCCTACCCACCATCTGCGCCGGAGACTTTGGAAGGATCTTCGGCATTCGGAACGCAACATCACGGGACCTTGGATCGCGGACGGGGATTTTAACGCTGTTACTAGCAGGGACGAGACAAGCAACTACAGTTCATTCTCGGCCCATCGAAGCTCGGATTTTATAAGCTGGATCCAGGAGGAGGGGCTCATTGATTTTGGGCTTTTCGGGCCCACATCTCACTTGGATGAAAAATGGTGGCGATGGCGCCCCTAAAGGTGCCTGACTGGATCGGCCTCTGTGCAACACGGATTGGAGGTTGCGCTTCCCAGGTGCGTGTGTTACACACCTAGCCCGTTTCGCCTCTGACCATGCACCTCTCTTATTACAGGTTCAGGGTGGAAAACATCAACCAAAGGTGGCGCCCTTCGTTTTTCAAGCAGCTTGGTTGACCCATGCGGATGCCCGAGGGGTTGTTGAGTGTATCTGGAAGCCAGACCATAGCATTATGGACAATACACGCAACTTGGCGGCTGGTCTGTCGGTGTGGAACAAATCTACCTTCGGAAACATATTCAAGCGCAAGCGGATCCTTCTGTCTCGGATTAATGGCATTCAGAAGGTGTTGGCGAGAACACACCACCGCGGCCTTGAGAAGCTAGAGCACAAGCTTAGAGAGGAGTTAGAAGCCACTTTGCACCAGGAGGAACTCCTTTGGTACCAGAAGTCCCGGGAGGAATGGATTTGCTCGGGGGATAGGAATACGTCTTTTTACCATGCAGAAGCTGCTATCCGCAAGTCGCGCACCTCCGTCCGGAGTTTGGTTGACAACACCGGAGTATGGATTACGGAGGAAACAGGGCTCAAGGACCACATCCGGAATTTCTACGTGCACTTATTCTCCGAGGAGGGCACGGGGACCCCACAAGAACAGTTCATGGCAAATTTCCCGGCTTTACAAGACCTCGACTGGAGGTGTTTCAATAGACAGGTAACCAAAGATGAGGTCTACAATGCACTCAAAGACATGAAGCCTTTCAAGGCTCCGGGGCCGGATGGCTTCCAAGCGGGCTTTTACCAACACATGTGGGATTTCACCGGGGAAGACATCTATCAGCTAGTACACAAGGCCTTCACGACAGGTACTCTCCTGGATGGTTTGAACGACACTCTTATTGCCCTGATCCCCAAGGTTCAGGTCCCGGAGAATATAAAGCAGTTCAGGCCGATCAGCCTTTGTAACGTGAGCTACAAAATCATCACCAAGACCATTACCAACAGGCTTAAACGCATCCTGCCCAAGGTTATTGGGCCGTTTCAGAGTTCTTTTGTTCCAGGCCGACAGATAACGGATAATGTCCTCATCTTCCAGGAGGTCATGCACACCATGCGCATAAAACGGGGGGCTAAGGGATACATGGCAATCAAGCTTGATCTAGAGAAGGCATATGACCGGCTTTCTTGGAATTTCATTCAAAACACTCTCGATCGTGCTGGCTTTACTGGATCCCTAAGGAATCTCATTATGGAATGTATACGCACGCCAAGGCTTTCTATCATTTGGAACGGCGATCGACTTGAGCCAATCCGCCCGGAACGTGGTATCAGGCAAGGCGATGCAATGTCCCCGGCGATCTTTGTGTTGTGTATGGATTGGTTGAGCCAGCTCATAGTCGCAGAAGTGGATAGGCAAAAATGGAAGGGTATCAAACTTGCTACTAGTGGACCTACTCTAACCCATCTTTGTTTTGTAGATGACATGGTTCTTTTCACGGAGGCTACAATCGAGCAGGTGGAGATAGTCAAGGACTGCTTGGACCGTTTTTGCCAGGCCTCGGGACAGAAAATAAGCTTCAACAAATCACAAGTGCTCTTTTCAAAAAACACGGAGCCAGTTCTCGTGGCAGACATCACAGGGCGGCTAGGCATTGCAAGCACCAACGACCTGGGAAAGTATCTGGGAGTTCCGGCTATACACGGGCGTGTCACCTGTGCAACACACTCGGATTTGCTCACAAGGATCTCTAACCGTCTTGAGGGGTGGAAAGCAAAGACGCTCTCTTTGGCGGGACGGGTTGTTCTTGCAAGGTCTGTGCTAAACGCGATACCCGCCTATACCATGCAAACAACGTCGCTTCCTAAAAGCATATGCCTAGAGATCGAAAAGAGAACGAGAAGTTTTATCTGGGGGCGTAATGGTACACAAAACAGAATGAGCCTGGTGAACTGGGATTTAGCCACTAGGGCACGAGAAGCGGGAGGTCTGGGTCTCAAGCGTTTAAACGAGATGAACACGGCTTACATGGCGAAACTGGGTTGGCGGCTAATAGCGGAGAAAGACAGTCTTTGGGCGCAAACTTTAAGCACCAAATACAGACAACCTAGGGACGGGTTTGCTGCTAGGCAAACGCGGAGAAGTACTTCGAATGCGTGGCGAGGGATATCGGCAGCGTGGCCACACATGGAGCAAGGATTAATGAGCTCGGTACGGGATGCCAGGAACACACAGTTTTGGATGGATAAGTGGCTAACAACTGAACCGTTGTACGCACAACTCGATGTACCACTATCTCTTCCTGCCCTCTATGCTCCTGTCAGAGACTACTGGGATGAAACGTGGGGTTGGAAGTGGGAATATCTAGAACACGTCTTGACGGCAGAAACTAAAGATAAACTTGCAGGCTACGTTCTCACGGAGGATCTTGTGCCTGACAAGGTGGGATGGAGTTTTGAACTCAACGGGAAATTCTCTATAAGATCCATGTACGAACATCTTGTAGAATCCCCTGATGATGCCATAGACAAGGATTGGCGCAACCTCTGGCGAATCCGTGTACCAGCTAGGATATGCATGTTCATCTGGTTGCTGCGGCACGAAAAGATCCTTACTAATGCTGAGCGAACCAGGCGACATCTCACATCTAACCCTTTTTGTTATCTGTGTGCAGGTCAGATCGAGGACTTACCTCATCTCTTTCGAACGTGCCCGGCAGCGAGAAGCATTTGGGAACCGGTTATGCCCAGGAGGATAGCGGTCACCCTGACCACGATGACTTGGAAGCCTTGGCTAGAGACGAATCTGAAGGGTGAGGCAAGTCAGGGCTTTGGGGAGGACTGGCCTGAGAAGTTTTGCATCAGGTTGTGGTGGCTTTGGCGCTGGAGAAATGATGGCATTTTCAACGGCCGGAGAATCCCGGTGAAAGACAAGTTAGATTGGTTTGTCCACTACGACTCAGAGGTCAAAGCTGCGTTTTCCAAGCGCATCCATCCGGAGAAAGGAACAAGGCGGAACCAAGACACTCAGGTGGGGTGGAAAAAACCTGATAGCGGCTGGCTCAAACTCAACATCGATGGAAGCTGCAAGGGCAGCGGAGTGGCAGGTTGCGGTGGTCTCATCAGAGATGAACATGGGGATTGGCGTGGAGGGTTCACTGTCAACATAGGACGTTGCCAAGCTTTGGAAGCGGAAGCATGGGGACTTTACCACGGTCTGCGCATGGCGAACACAAATGGGGTTTCCAAACTCATAGTTGAGTGTGACTCTAAGCGCCTCCTGGAAAATTTCCGCGGGACGAAGAGCGAGGCGGATTTTGATAACAACATTGTAAGGAGGTGTGCACGGGAGATCGTAAGGTTTAGCGAAATTCATTTCAACCACGTTTTCCGAGAAGGGAACAAGGCAGCAGATTGGCTGGCTACGACGGCGCTCGCCCATCAGATTGGTTACCGTGCGGTCCACGATGCGCCTCCGGAGCTGAGTGACATTATTGGTCACGACAAGCTGGGAGCTTTGTTTCCCAGGTGTCTTTGATTTTTGGGTATCCCCCTCCGTTCTGATGTAAAAAAAAAAAAAAAATAATGATGATGATGATGATGATGATGATGATGATGATGATGATGATGATGATGATGATGATGATGATGATGATGATGATGATGATGATGATGATGATGATGATGATGATGATGATGATGATGATGATGATGATGATGATGATGATGATGATGATGATGATGATGATGATGATGATGATGATGATGATGATGATGATGATGATGATGATGATGATGATGATGATGATGATGATGATGATGATGATGATGATGATGATGATGATGATGATGATGATGATGATGATGATGATGATGATGATGATGATGATGATGATGATGATGATGATGATGATGATGATGATGATGATGATGATGATGATGATGATGATGATGATGATGATGATGATGATGATGATGATGATGATGATGATGATGATGATGATGATGATGATGATGATGATGATGATGATGATGATGATGATGATGATGATGATGATGATGATGATGATGATGAATGATGATGATGATGATGATGATGATGATGATGATGATGATGAATGATGATGATGATGATGATGATGATGATGATGATGATGATGATGATGATGATGATGATGATGAATGATGATGATGATGATGATGATGATGATGATGAATGATGATGATGATGATATGATGATGATGATGATGATGATGATAATGATGATGAATGATGATGATGATGATGATGATGATGATGATGATGATGATGATGATGATGATATGATGATGATGATGATGATGATGATGATGATGAATGATGATGATGATGATTGATGATGATGATGATGATGATGATGATGATGATGATGATGGATGATGATGATGATGATGATGATGATATGATGATGATGATGATGATGATGATGATGATGATGATGATGATGATGATGATGATGATGATGATGATGATGATGATGATGAAATGATGATGATGATGATGATGATGATAGAATGATGATGATGATGATGATGATGATGATGATGATGAATGATGATGATGATGATGATGATGATGATGATGATGATGATGATGATGATGATGATGATGATGATGATGATGATGATGAATGATGATGATGATGATGATATGATGATGATGAATGATGATGATGATGATGAATGGAAGGAAATATTAAAGAACAAGTTTTAAAGACTTTGACTGACCTTTAGATCACTGACAAGAAAGATATAAAAATAGGTAGCTCAATTCTGATTTGCATTAAGAAAAACAAACGCATCAACTGTAATTCTTTTATTTCAAGAAAGCAACTGGCATAGCTGATCGAACAATTAATCATCATCAGGAACCTGAAGAAAAATGTACAGCTATGTTGAAGTATATAAATGAACAACAAATAGGTGGCAGTACACAATAGAAGCAAGGACATTCCTAGCAAGGGCATTCCTGTATTTTTGCTTCTTCTTTCCAGTCTGTTATAACCGTTTTCTGCTCTTAGTCTACAGTATATAATAGGCTCTTTGCTTTGTATGTCAGTGTGAGTTCAATAATGAAGAATATCCATTGTTTTCTCTTCTCCTAAAATGATCAAACTTCTTACCATACTGTTTAGAACTTGTATGCATGTTAAGGTGCTGATTTCGTCATGGTATCAGAGCACCACCGCAGCTACGCCGCCGTAGTGTGTACGGACCGTGAAGCCGGAAACGAAGACTCCGTCGGAAACACAGTAGGAGCTTCGATTCCGGCCAGTCAGGTCCATGCAAACCAGAGTCCGGTACATCGAATGGATGAAGTTGATGATCCGATGTACTTACACGTCACGGAGAATCTGAACGTAGTGCTGGTCTCACCTCCCTTGTCAGAATCCAATTATGCTACATGGAGCAGGTCCATGAAGTTGGCGTTAGGAGTGAAGAACAAGTTCGGATTCGTCAATGGCTCGATCCGAAGCCCAGGAGAGTCTGATCGAAGGTTTGCTGCCTGGAAGAGATCGAATGACATTGTATGCTCCTGGATACTAAGATCCTTAAACCCTACCATCGCTGAGAGTGTTCTATACTTCGAACAAGCAGAGGACATATGGAATGCTCTAAGGAAGAGGTACGCTCAGGCGGATTCTCACAAAATAGCAGAGATTCAAAACGAGATCTATAGAAGCCTGCAAGGTAACATGTCCATTAATGAATACTTTACGAAATGTAATGCTCTTTGGGAGAAGTTAAATGCAGTAAGGCCACTACCTGTTTGTGAATGTGTACCTAGATGCACATGTTCTCTCATGACTAAAATAAGAAAAGACAGAGAGGAGGACCAGGTCATTAGGTTTTTGGAAGGGCTAAATGATGAGTTTGAGACCATAAAATCAGGTGTCCTGGTTATGGATCCTCTTCCAACTATGGAGAAGGTGTTAAATATGACTCTGAAGTTAGAAAGAAAACTTAACAGTGTTAATGTTCATAAGAACAATGAAATTACACAAGCCAATGCTGTCCAGAACTCTATAGCAGATGATGAGAATGTTGTGGCTATGGCATCAAGTAATAAGAAAAAGTTCAGCAATGTAGGAGGCAAAACTGTTCCAAAATGTACCTACTGTGGAATGAATGGCCATACTATAGATAAGTGTTATAAGAAGCATGGATTTCCTCCCGGTTGGGTTCAAGGATACAAATCCAGAAATAAACAAAACCAAAGTCAAGAGAATCAACAGAATTTCAGTCCATCTGTTAATTAAATTGGTGAAGTAGGGCTCTCACCTGATCAGTTTAAGAGGTTGATATCCCTATTGCAAAACCAGAACCAAGGGAACCAGGCCTCCACTAGTGCTGCAGTAACAGTCACTGAGACTGGAATGAAACCTAACTTCAACAAGATGTCAAAAACCTCAAAGGAAGGCAAGTACTTCTGCAATTCATACATATATGCTATTTTGAATTGTCCTACTGTGTGGATTTTGGATTCAGGAGCCACTGATCATATCACATGCTCTTTGGATTACCTTGAAAGATGTCATGTTATCAATAATATCTCTGTAAAACTGCCAAATGGGGAAACTGTGCAGGTCACACATATGGGAGAAGTTAGGCTCTCTCCCAATCTCATATTGAAAGATGTTTTATATATACCCTCTTTCAGTTTCAATATAGTATCTGCCAGCAAGTTAATAAAACAAAGTGGTTGTACTCTTGTCATGAGGACTGATTCTTGTGATATTCAGGGACTGCATGGGATGATGGATGGTTTTGCTAAGGAAAAGGATGGGTTCTATCTCCTTAATCATCCACCTGTCAAGAGAAAGCAGTGTGTTGAGCTTAGTAGTCAATGTAATAGTCTGACAGTTCATATGTGGCATAATAGACTGGGGCATTATCCCATAGATAAGATTCACACTTTGAATGGAATAAAATGTGTTCAGTTTCAGAAATCTCTGTCTTTTGCTTGTGACACTTGCCATTTTGCTAAACATAAGAAATCTGTGTTTCCTATCAGTGAGAATAGGGCTGCTAAATGCTTTGATCTAATTCATATGGATGTGTGGGGACCCTTTCCAGTGTCATCATTGAGAGGGGAACACTATTTTCTAACCATTGTTGATGATTGTAGCAGGTTCACATGGTTACATTTGATGAAAAATAAATCAGAAGTCAAAAGCCTATTCCAGAATTTCTATAACTATGTTGATGCACAATTTTCAACAAGGATTAAAATGGTGAGATCTGACAATGGCACTGAGTTCTTTATGTCCTCTTTCTTCAATGAGAAAGGGATAGTCCACCAAAAGTCTTGTGTTAACACACCTCAACAAAATGGGGTGGTAGAAAGGAAGCATCAACACATCTTGAATGTTGGCAGGGCACTTAGATTTCAATCTGGTGTTCCTTTGGAGTTCTGGAGTCATTGTGTGTTGCATGCTGTGTATCTTATTAACAGACTACCTACTCCCATCAACAATGGAAAATCACCTTTTGAGCTTGTATATGGCCAGTCTGTCAACTACAACAACTTCAGGACTTTTGGTTCTTTGTGTTTTGGTGCATCAGCTTCACAAGGAAGGAATAAAATGATGCCCAAGGCCAGAAAGTGTATATTTTTGGGCTTCCCTGCTAATGTGAAGGGGTATATTCTATATGATTTGGCTGACAATTGTGTATTAATTTCCAGGGATGTGCAGTTTTATGAAGATATATTTCCTCTCAAGTCCACTCCTAGTCATGCTCCTTCTCAAACTCAACACTTCAATCCCACTTTACCTATGGTTTCAATTGATGAGGACATGTTACCAATGAGGTCCCTGGACAAGTTCACAAGAAACAATCAGGCTAATGACTCACAATTATACAATGGTATGCCTCAGATAGCAGATTGCAGCCCCAATGCCTCAGTTCAACCAGAAAGTCATACACCAGGACCTGATGAAGAACTTGGTAATAATGGTGAGTATGGATTGAGTAATGAATTGAATGGTGAAAGTTCTCAAGAAGAACATTCCATCCAGCAGGAAGAAGACACAAATCAACCACAAATTAGAAGATCTGAAAGGCCTAGAAGCATCCCTAAAAAATTGCAAGATTACTACTGTACACATGTGAGGACTTCTCCACATACCCTGGACAAGGTCCTATCCTATGATTCTATGTCTCTAAGCCAAAGGTTATGTGCCTCATCTATCTTAGCAGCACAAGAACCACAATCATATGCAGAAGCAGTACAGAATGAGGCATGGAAAAGAGCAATGACTTCTGAGATTGAGGCATTAGTTGCCAACAATACTTGGACTCTAACAGAGCTCCCAGCTGGCAAGATCCCAATTGGATGCAAGTGGGTGTTCAAAATCAAACATAGAGCTGATGGCTCCATAGAGAGATACAAGGCTAGACTAGTAGCCAAAGGTTACACTCAGCAGCTAGGAGTGGACTACACTGAGACATTCTCACCAGTTGCTAGAATGACTACAATAAGGACCTTCTTGGCTGTGGCTGTCACCAAAGGGTGGGATGTGCAACAACTTGACATAAATAATGCATTCCTACATGGTGATTTAGAAGAAGAAGTCTACATGCTTCCACCCCCAGGTTTTAATACTGACAAACCAAAGCAAGTGTGCAGGTTGTTAAGATCCTTGTATGGCCTGAAACAGGTCAGCAGGCAATGGAATGCAAAGTTAACTTCAGCTTTACAAAAAGTTGGTTTCCAACAATCTATGGCAGACCCTTCATTGTTCACCAAGACTTCAGGAAGCTCTTTCACTGCTCTTCTCATCTATGTGGATGACATTTTGATAGCTGGGAATTGCAAAGCACAGATCAATGAGCTTAAAGAGTTTCTGGATAAATCCTTTAGGATTAAAGATCTTGGTCACCTAAATTTCTTCCTTGGAATTGAGGCAGTCAGGACAGCAGATGGCATTAGCTTGTTTCAGAGAAAGTACACATTGGAAATTCTCAAAGAGAATGGGTTCTTAGAAGCTAAACCAGCAAGTACTCCAGCCACAACAGGGTTAAAGCTTGTCAGTTCAGAAGGGGATCCTCTTGACAACCCTGAGATTTATAGAAGGCTCATTGGGAAACTGCTGTACTTAACAAACACAAGGCCAGATATTTCACATGCTGTACAGCAGTTAAGTCAATTTGTTGATGTGCCTACCAATATTCATCTCACTGCTGCTCATAGAGTCCTTAGATATCTCAAAGGTTCCCCAGGTAAAGGCTTGTACTATCATGCTAATTCCCAGATGCAACTGAAGGGTTTTTCAGACTCTGATTGGGCTAATTGCATTGAGTCTAGAAAGTCTATTACTGGTTTTTGCATATACCTTGGTGATAATTTGATCTCTTGGAAGACCAAGAAACAAGCCACAGTATCAAAATCTTCCTCAGAAGCTGAATATAGGGCCCTAGCCTCTACTGTTTGTGAAGTTCAATGGCTGCATTATCTGTTAGCTGATTTGAGTGTGAAATTTGATGCTGCTACTCCTTTGTTTTGTGACAACCTATCAGCTATTGCTATTGGTGAGAATCATGTGTTCCATGAACGCACAAAACATATTGAAATTGACTGCCACATTGTCAAACAAAAGGTGCATGAAGGATTGATCAAGCTGCTGCCAGTTTCTTCCCAAAAACAGATTGCTGATGGTTTCACTAAAGCCCTACCAAAACCTGCCTTTGAAATCTTTCACTCTAAGCTGGGCATTCATGATATTCATGTTCCAGCTTACGGGGGGGTGTTGAAGTATATAAATGAACAACAAATAGGTGGCAGTACACAATAGAAGCAAGGACATTCCTAGCAAGGGCATTCCTGTATTTTTGCTTCTTCTTTCCAGTCTGTTATAACCGTTTTCTGCTCTTAGTCTACAGTATATAATAGGCTCTTTGCTTTGTATGTCAGTGTGAGTTCAATAATGAAGAATATCCATTGTTTTCTCTTCTCCTAAAATGATCAAACTTCTTACCATACTGTTTAGAACTTGTATGCATGTTAAGGTGCTGATTTCGTCAAGCTAAGTTAAAAAATAATCTAATAATATATTTAAAATAATCTAATTCAATATCTTATATTTTGCTGAAACTTAAAATGAAAAGAAAAAATATTAAATTAATTGGTTTATATATATATATATATATATATATATATATATATAAGAAACTAACTTCAATTCAAGGCCTTGCTTGAGGACCACAAGCGCCTTGAGCCACAGTAAAAGATTATGTTATATATAATATATCTTTATGTGAAAGATATTTGCTAAATGATATATAATATGCTTACTATTTCTGGTGACAGTGTAGAGGTGCTGGGGTGGTCAAATCCACTGGTGTTGACATTTTCCTCTCCATTTGATTGCTTATGCATCTGTAGGAATAATATATTTAACGAGAAAACAATTCAAACTCTTCTTTTATCGTAGTATTATTTCAAGGACCATAAATAGATAAACTAATAGAGGTTATCCATAACTGAACGGATCAAACCAAGACAGCTAATAGGTGTCTCCCACAAAAAGTTAAACTTGAAACCTTGTAGTAATCAAATTAACCGCTAGACCAACTTTAAAACAATTTCTTTTAATATTACAAAAACTTTTTAGTAATTAACAATTCTTTATCTTGTAAATAATTAACATAATTTGCTTTAAAAAAACATAATTTGGAACCTATGTTGGGATATATATCATTTTTTCTCTCGAACAATATCTCGATCAAAACATAAATATAATAAGTAAAACTTACAATTCATGTTATAAATTTTCAAAACATACAAAAACTTAGAGACAATTTCATCTATTAGAAAATATTTCTATTCAAATTAAATTGAAGATCTATTTAATATAACCCAATCCAATATCTAATATTTTTGTGGACTTTATTTTGAACATAAAATTGTTTAAATACAAGAATCCATACAGTTATTTAATTTCCTTACCATATGATTGCTTATGTACCTGTAGGAATATAATATATTTAAAGAGAAAACAATTCAAACTCTTTTTCTAATGGAGTATTACTTTAAGGATCATAAATAATAGATAAACTAAGGGTCTGTTTGGAAACCTGAAAAATGACTTCTGAAAAATGAGTCATTTTCCAGAAATCATTTTCCTTTCCTGTGTTTGGCTGCACAATGGAAAACTGTCTTTTGGTGTTTGGTTCATTTTCCAGAAAATGATGGAAAACTGTCTTTTGGTGTTTGGTTCATTTTCCAGAAAATGAACAGAATGTCATACTTAAACATTTTAATTATTATATACCGAATATGACAATTTGAAATCACAATTACATGTTAGAAACAACATAAATGCATAAATAATCAAGTCTTGAAAATTAAAGTCCACAAATTAAGCAAAGCATTTTATTATATAATCAGTACAAAAAAAAAAAAATACAGCAACAAGTTCACTGGTTTGACATAAAAAATCAAAAAAAAAAAAAAATTCATCTGGTTTCGCATCGGAAACCATAACTGGTTTCCAATGCGAAACCAGTGAGTCTGGTTTCCAATCGGAAACCAGTGACTGCACTGGTTTCCGCATCGGAAACCAGATCTGGTTTCCGATGCGGAAAACCAGACTCACTGGTTTCCCTAGTCGGAAACCAGTTTGGTTTCCGGCTGGGGAAACCAGTGAAGAAGGCTTAACATTTGAAAAAAAAAATCAAAAAGGGGAAGTCATTTTCTGGGAGAAGAAGGCTTGAGCGTGTGTTGATTGGAAGATGGAAAATGACTTCCGCCAAAAAAAAGGGGAAGTCATTTTCCGGATTTTAGCCCTCATTTTCCATTGACTAGCTAGCATTTTCCTTTGACCATTTCATTTTCAGCCTTCCCAAACACCAAAAATCCGAAAAATAATTTCCAAAAGTCATTTTCTGGGTTTCCAAACAGACCCTAACATAGGTTGCACATAAATAAACGGATCAAACCAAGTATCGCTAAGTATCGCTGCAACTGCCTAAGTAGTGATGATACGGGAAAATTTACTGCAGAAACAAAGCAACAAAATACATCATAAAGTTACATAAGAGCAATGACAAGAGTGTTTTTTTGGAGAGTTTTTTTTTTTTTTTAATGGTTGGTGATGGGGCTTTTTCAAAACAAAAATACTTGATGTACTCCCAAAACGACATTTTCAATTTGTACTCCCATTTTGCACTCCAAAGTTATGACAAAAACTTTGTAAAATCAGAGACGGAGCCAAAGGGGCAGTTGCCCCCCTCACCCCACCCCCACCCCTTTATATATATATATATATATATATATATATATATATATATATATATATATATATATATATATATATATATATATATATATATATAGTTACATTATTAGTATATGTATTACAAAACAGATTATGTAATCAAAAGCTTTGGTAGACAAGGTGGTGGAAGACGCGTTTGAATTTAGAAATGGCTTGGGTTTGTGTTTTTTTTGAGTGCTACTGATTCTATTAGAGAGTATCAGTGTTCATACTTTCTAGGCTCGAACTTATAACCTTCCATATGGGAGTTCAACCCGGGTGCCATTAGACCACAAGGTCTTGGCAACAATATTTAATGTTATACTTAAGTTATTGGAATGCTTCTGTGACATGACTATCTTTTGGCTATTTTTGATGAGTGGGAGTGACAGACGTGTCAACTCCAAGCTTTTAGCCGTTAGAGGTAGTTCTTATGTTAACTTATAAAAATGTCATGGAATATATAGTTAGCATTATGCTAATATTAAGAGATCTCTACTTAAGGCATGCTTTGAAGGATTTTAGAGATCATACAGTGTACTCTTTTGTACAATTTGGATGGTTTTTTCTTTTAAGTTGTGCATGTGTGTGTTATTTTGAGAAACATCCTTTAAGGTATCAAGAATAAACGTTGGGTTTGTTCATAAAGGATTCAAGTTGGGGATCAGAATAAAAAATGCATGTGATCATATAAGATATTACTCACTTTTTCAGTAGATGACATATTACTATGGTTCGTGTGCTTTGTTCTTTGATGAGAGTTTGCTAGTACTTGCACCAAGTGGGAGACGGTAAGACTTTCCCGTATAATATATATTATATATTATGAGTCTTACTTATGGTGCAAGTGGACTAGGCCCATTAAGTAATTGGTTGGACTAGACATTTAGGTTTAAGTCTGTATTCCACCAATGTGCCTATATAAAGCCTGTATTGATGGGATACATTATTCATTATTATGGTACTCATGTTGCTCAGAAAATACCAGTGAGACAAAACGGCTAACACCCTGCAGGTCTACCGTTCACTAGGCAACACAACAGGATATCAACCATGACTGGAGATCTACCGTGCTTCCGCTTCCGCTATTACAAGTTAAGTTTTTCGTAGATTATTCTCTGTATAGTTAGATCATATTTAGATCTCTCACTCGACTCTAAGATGGAGATTGGGGTGATGCTTTGTTTGTCAGTTGCTTCGTTGAACAGATCAGAGGAGGTCGTCGGTTTTCGTTTTCCAATTATTTCGTCAGACAATTAAAGGTTTTCATCCTTTAGGATGGATGCGAGATGAATCTTGGCAGGGAAGAAGGAAAAATGATTCTTTTTGGAAAAAAAAATAATTTTAATAATAAATAAAGGCATGTAAAATATTTTTATAATTAAGATTGATATGTAAAATGAAAGATCAACTTTAAACCGCCAACTTAGCAAGTTACCGAAAATTAAGGGCATCCTTAATAGTTGAGGTTTTTTGAGGGAAGGGAAAAGGGGGGAAAACAAAAAGAAGAGATAAAGAGAAAATGAGAGGGAAGAGAAAAAGGAGGAAAAAAAAAAGAAAAAGAAAAACAAGATATAAAAAGGAAATTAAAAAAAAAAGAAATATAAAACATGCGGATTTACGCGGCCGCTTGGCGCATGGAGTACACAGCCCGACTGGGTGCTTGTTTTGGAGCGCACACGAGAAGCAACGTTTTCTTTAAATTTTGGTGGGTCCCACCATTCTGATAAAAATCCATGTTTTCCTGGAGGATCCCAAGCTTTCTCATTCCTCCACTTCTTTCTTCCACATTAGCATAGCTATTCTTAAAAACGGTGAAAAACCAACTAATAGGGATGGCCTAATTGGGTAGTTATTTGATTGCACTATTTTTGCTTGTCTGAGAGGAGATAATTACATATTTTTTTTTTTGAGTTCAATGACTAAATTGTTTTTTTTTTTTGTTTTTTTTTTTTGTGAAATTCGATGATTTATTTGATCCTTATTCGTATTACATCTTTACGAAAATGTATTACATTTCTCTTCAATTATTTATTTATTTATTAAAAGCTACTAGTATTTACTATATGTGTGATTCACAAAAAATAGGTTTCGAATATTAGTACTTTATATTATTGTAAATAATAATAATAATAATAATAATAATAATAATAATAATAATAATAAAAGTGTAAAACATTTTTATAAATTTGATATTTATATTTTAGGAAATAACTAACATATAACACTAATATATAATGTGTATATATTACTCCCTCTGTCCCATTTTGCATGTCTTACTTTCCTTTTTAGTTTGTCCCAAAATGTTGTCCTCTTTCCAAAATTGAACATCACCATCATTCTACTTTTTCCCAAATTACCCTTATGACTTTTGCTTTTATTTCCAAAAGTGAAAAAGTGAAGGGCATAATTGGAAAATACATAGCATTTACTTTAATTCATTAAAAAGCGTGCAAAAAGCAAATGAGACAACCAATTCGGGACGGAGGGAGTATTATTATTGAAGAAGATAAGAAAATATATAGTGGATGTACGTGCATAATAACAATAGTGAAAAAGATAACGGAACTTATAAAGGTAGAAGTATTTTTGTCTAAAAAATATTGTATAGTACAATTCTTATAGCATAATGTTTCAAAAAACGTAACGAAAAAATGGATATAAAGGAATGGTATAACATTTTCCACACTTATTAATTTTTAGATTAGATTAGTATTTCACTAAAATGTATTATTTTTAATAAAAAATTACTTTTTTCTTTAAAGTATTGCATGTTTACTCAAAATATTACATTTTAATTGAAATTTATATATATATATATATATATATATATATATATATATATATATTTTTTTTTTTTTTTTGAGTACTATCGACTCTATTACAAAGTAGTATTTGTTTAGTATATTTTCTCTATCTATTGTAGTTCAAAGAGTCAATACCCTACCACCGTGATTTGATCCACTTTCCCTAAATGAGAGTCACATATGTGTCAATTGAACACAAAGTGAAAAATGATATTTTGATTTTATTTGAGAGAAAAGGTAAAGAAAATAATAAAAATCATGACCCACATTATTTGTATAAATCAAAGTTTTAACTGTAAGTATGGAGTTTTCAAAAAAAAAAAACTGTAAGTATGGAATAGAAAATAGAGTGGAAAGTGATAGTGTGGAGTAAGGAGTATTTCTCTAATTATTTTGGCGTTGAGTGCTAGTTAAGGCGATTTTAAATTTTAGCTTAGATGTCAGAAGAATTATTGTAGTTGTCAGAAGACATTATTGAAGGAAGAGTGATGATATAGAAAAACTTTACTGCAGAAATAAATCAACAAAATCCATACACCCAACCATAAAATTAAATTAACTAATATAAGTACAGCAGCTGCATAGGTATGGTAGACAGGTAGTGATGATATAGAAAAACTTTAACGCATTGTTAAAAAATTAACTAAAAATGACTTAGTTTCGGTTTGAATTGGGTCAAATTATATTTTAATTTTTCTAAGATTTAATTTTATTTAAGATATATAACATGTAAGCTAATTTAAAGTTGAAAACTTAAAAGCTACTAAATACTAGCTTATTTTGAGGCGCTATTTAGCGTTTCGTCTCAAAATAAGTTATTAATTTAAATTCTCTATATTTTACAAAACAAAGACTATAGTTTATTTGTAGCTAAAAATATATTCTTCCAAATATAACCTATTGGAGAGGTATAATTTGAAAAATTAATTTTAATAAATAAATAATATCATCTTCTCAAAAGGAAAAAAAAAAAAAACATGTAAAACATTTTGAGAGGTTGCTCCAACATTGCCGCTAGTTAGACTTGATTCCCCATCATTCTTTTCAACTTTCACCTCTATAATATGTTGAAGACTAATTTATTTGATCCTTATTCATACTACATGTGTTACGAAATTGTATTGTATTTCATTAAAAAAATTACCTTTTTTATTAAAAGCTATTAGTCTTTCACTAATACGTATTATTTTTATGAAAAATTACATTTTTTACTTTAAAAAATTGCTTTTTCTTTCAAAAGCATTACTGTTTATTCAAAATATTAAGTTTAACTGAATAGTTTTATTTTTTCCTTGAAATATATTATTTTTAATTGAAAAGAACTACATTTTCACTTAAAAGTATTAATTTTTTATTAGAAAATATTGTATTTTTCACTTAAAATATTACTTTTTTACTGAAAAATAGAGTTAATACCAACTGTGATTCCTAGACCAATACAGCCTCCACATGTGTTTTGAACTTGACCCTGTTATTTAAAACGCTAGTGCAGCTGTCGAAGAAGATTACAAGTATTGAAATATTTTGAACTAATGCTTTGTTTCATAAACTTAACAATTCAGAGGAAATATTTTATATTATTTTAAAGAAACATTTTTTTAACATTGTTCATAAGATGTCAATTTTTTAAACAGATCATAAATAATTAATTTTTATGGTATGCGAATTGCCCAGTGTTTAATTTTAGCAACTCGTTTTTTTTGTTCGTTGTAGTTGATTGGTTGTTGGAGACTTGGAGCCAGCCTGCCCTTCATGACTAGGCACAATCAATGCTCTCTGAAATGTGTATATAGTAATTAAGTGTTTGGTTGGTTGTTATGCTGCTATAGCCCGTAAGCTGCGCAAAGCATTAATTTTTCAGTGGCATAGATAGTATCATCAATTCAAGGCCAACTCTTCTTCAACACGTTTGGAAACAAGGATATATAGCTAGTCTTAGAGCATCTCCAATTAATTAAATTTTTGGAAAAAAGATTTTCAAACAAGATATTTGATGAGAATAATTTCGTAGGAAAAATTAATTAATATGTTTAATGTTATCTTAGAAACGTAAGAATTAAATTATTAAAAAACTAGTTAAGATATTGATTTGTTTAAATTTTTCTAGTTATGAAATTCTTTTAAAATATTTAATGTACCATTGTTATTATATACTAATATTTTTTAAAAACAAAATGTTAAATTTTAATACGTAAACAAACTATTTTAAATTTTTTAAAAATGTCCTTCTTAGTCTTTTTACAATTATCAGCTTATCAAAATGTTAATTTTACCAAACACTTTCAATTATAATAGCTCTTTAGTTTTCAGCTCCTAACTTACAGTTTTTCAGCTTTCAGCTCCTTTTTAACTTCCAGCTCCTAGCTTATAGTTTTTCAGCTAGGTTTACCAAACATAGCCTAAAAGTATATTATTTTGTATGATTACATCCCGTACACAAATAATGTAGTTTAATATATTAAATATATATATTTTTAATGATCCACGCAACATTGTGTGAATCATGGTCTGCGAAAATTCATAAACAATAAATGGTTTGAAAACTGATAAAAACGAACACAGAAATGAAAAGTCTAAAGTGTATGTAATTTATTTCAGTCACAAGCAAATCGATATATACTGCCAAGACAAATATGCAGTACACATCATATATAGAAAAACGATAAATAACCTTCACTCCTTGACTACGATACCAAAATACCATATGAAAGTAATCACAAATTGGAAATACAAAAATAATTAATCTCCCAATTCAACAATATGAAATCACTAACACACACTTAGTTTAAATTCGCTTTCAACATCAATAATGCGCGCCCACTCATGCTTTGCTTCGGAATTCATCCAACAACGAACCACATGTCTGACCAACCATAATAATAAATTTAAGTTATTTATAATTCAGGCAATCAAGCTCAATCCACTGAAAATATAATAATAATAATAATAATAATAATAATAATAATAATAATAATAATAATAATAATAATAATAATAATAATAATAATAATAATAATAATAATAATAATAATAATAATAATAATAATTGAAAGAAATATTAAAAGAACAAGGTTTAAAGACTTTGACTGACCTCTAGATCACGGTCAAGAAAAATATAAAAATAGGTAGCTCAATTCTGATCCACACATTCATTGCGCAAAGATAAACAAATGCATCAACTTTAATTCTTTTATTTCAAGAAAGCAATTGACATAGCTGACCGAACAATTAATCATCATCAGAAACCTGAAGAAAAATGTACAACTAAGTTTTTTAAAAAAATCAAATAATATATTTAAAATAATCTAATTAATTCAATATCCTATTTTTTGCTGAAACTTAAAATGAAAAGAAAAATATTAAATTAATTGGTTTATATATAATAAACTAACTTCAATTCAAGGCCTTGCTTGAGGACCACAAGCGCCTTGAGCCACAGTAAAAGATTATGTTATATATAATCTTTTATGTGTAAGATATTTGCTAAATGATATATAATATGCTTACTATTTCTGGTGACAGTGTAGAGGTGCTGTGGTGGTCAAATCCACTGGTGCTGACATTTTCCTCCTCATTTGATTGCTTATGTATCTGTAGGAATAATATATTTAACGAGAAAACAATTCAAACTCTTCTTTTATTGTAGTATTACTTCAAGGACCATAAATAGATAAATTAACATAGGTTATCCATAACTGAACGGATCAAATCAAAACGGTTAATAAGTGTCACCCACTGAAGTCAAACTTGAAATCTTGTAGTAATCAAATTAATCGCAAAACCAACTTTAAAACAATTTCTTTTAATATTCCAAAAACTTTGTATGTAGTAATTAACAATTCTTTATCTTGTAAATAATTAACATAATTTGGAACATATGTTAGTTTGGCATATATATCATTTTTTCTCTCGAACAATATCTCGATCAAAACATAAATATAATAATTAAAACTTACAATTCATGTTATAAATTTTCAAAACAAACAAAAACTTAGAGACAATTTCATCTAATAGAAAATATTTCTATTCAAATTAAATTGATCTATCGAAGATCTATTTAATATAACCCAATCCAATATCTAATATTTTTGTGGACTTTATCTTGACAAGAAAATTGTTTAAATATAAGAATCCATACAGTTATTTAATTTCCTTACCATATGATTTCTTATGTACCTGTAGGAATAATATATTCAAAGAAAAATGTTCTAAAATTTTCTCCTATCAGTCAATTAAATCAAAAGGTCTTTTGAAAAGAAAACAAAAATCAAAATTTCTATTAATTCATGATTCTTTATTTGCTACATAATTAACATATTTTGCACCCTCCCCTGACATATATATATATATCACTTATTTCCTCAAACAATATCACAACAAAACATCAATCTCCTATAATTTACAAAAATGTTATACGCACTTTGGAATTCAAAAAAAGGTTATGTTGTATGGTAAAAAAGATCAAGATAATATACTTACGATTTCTTGTGATGAAGTAGAGGTGCTGGGTTGGTCGAATCCACTGGTATTGACATTTTCATCCTCATAACTAGCAACATTGTCATCCACTTGATTATTTACCTGTACAGGATTAATATAAATTCACTTTCTTCTTCTACACTTCAATTAAATCAAAAGTTCTTTTAAAAAAAAAAAAAAATATTGAGCAAACTTTCTAGTAATTCACGATTCATTATATACTAAATAATTAACAAGCTTTGCCTGTTGGTGTATCTTTCACTCATTCTCTCAAATAATCTCACCATCAAAACAGAAATTTAATAGAACTTACAATGTTATAAAATTTCAAAACATACAAAAACTTAGACAATTTTAGTCTCTGGAAAATACTTCTACCTTTTTGAGCATATAGCATATATAAACACAAATGTGCAATCTAACTATCAGCTTAGACTTTTAGTTGAGATGAATCACATGTTTCAATTTGGTATCAGAGCTGGCAAATTATGTTGTGGAACCGTACAGTTCTAAAACTGTTCATAATTATGAATATATAGTTCAAAAATTATGAATATATAATTCTATTATTATAAACATAATTATGAACATATAGTTCTGAACGGATCAAATCAAGACGGCTAATGGGTGTCTCCCACTGAAAATCAAACTTGAAGCCTTGTAGTAATCAAATTAACCACATGACTAACTTTAAAATAATTTCTTTTAATATTACAAAAACTTTCTAGTAATTAACAATTCTTTATCTTGTAAATAATTAACATAATTTGGAACCTATGTTAGGTTGGCATATATATCATTTTTTTCTCTCGATCAAAACATAAATATAATACTAACTGAAACATGTGCTCCATCTCAACTAAAACTCTGCTCACACGTGTGCGGGATTCCAAGCAACACGTAACCTATGTTAGGTTGGCATATATATCATTTTTTTCTCTCAATCAAAACATAAATATAATACTAACTGAAGCATGTGCTACATCTCAACTAAAACTCTGCTCACACGTGTGCGGGAACGTGGAGGTTCTAACCCATGACCGATAACAAATTGAAGCATGTGCTCCATCTCAACTAAAAGCCTAAGCTAATAGTTGGATTGCACATTAATGGTTATATGCTCACGTACAATACTCCATAATTAAAACTTACAATTCATGTTATAAATGTTCAAAACATATATTCAAAAACTTAGAGACAATTTCATATAATAGAAAATATTTCTATTCAAATTGAATTGAAGATCTATTTAATATAATCCAATCCAATATATAATATTTTTGTGGACTTTATGTTGAAAAGAAAATTGTTTAAATATAAGAATCCATACAGTTATTTAATTTCCTTACCTTATGATTTCTTATGTACCTGTAGGAATAATATATCAATTGAAATAAAAATTTTCTAAATTCTTCTCCAATCATTCAATTAAATCAAAAGGTCTTTTGAAAAGAAAACAAAAACAAATTTTCTAGTAATTCACGATTCTTTAATTTATTTGCTACATAATTAACATATTTTGCATCCTCTGCTGACATATATCACTTATTTCCTCAAACAATGTCACTGCAAAACATCAATATCGTATAATTTACATCTAATGTATGTTATACGCACTTTGGAATTCAAATCTCCTAAAGGTTATGTTGTATTGTTAAAAAGGCCAAGCCAATATACTTACGATTCTTTGTGATGAAGTAGAGGTGCTGGGATGATCGAATCCACTGATGTTGATATTTTTCTCCCCATTTGATTGCTTATGTACATGTAAGAATAATATATTTAACGAGAAAACAATTCAAACTTTTCTTCTACTGAAGTATTACTTTAAGGATCATAAATAATAGATAAACTAACATAAATTGCACATAAATGAACGGATCAAATCAAGAAGGCTAAAAGGCATCTCTCTTAAAATTCCACTTAGAATCTTGTTGTTGACTTCAACTTTAAAACATTTTTTTTTTCAATATTACACCAACTTTCAAATAATTAACACTTCTTTACCTGGTAAATAATTAACATACTTTGCAACCTATGTTGGCATATATACGCATACATCATTTATTCCCTCAAACAATATCACCACAAAACATCAATCTCATATAATTTACATCTAATGTATGTATTCGCACTTCCAAATTCAAATCTCCCTAAAGGTTATGTTGTGTGGTTAAAAAGGCTAAGGCCCTGTTTGGTAAAAAATTGGCATATAGGTCAATTTTGACTTATTTGACCACTATTAATTGTTTGATGTAGTTAAAATATCAATATAAATGTTTGGTTAATTAGCTTTTTGCAACTTCAAAAGGCTAAAATTAAAAAAGCTACTCCAAGCAACTTTTTCAATTAGCTTTTTCATAAAAGAAATTATACCAAACAGCTATCAGTTAACAACTAATTTACCAAACACTTTTCTACAATCAGCTAATATTATCAACTTTTATACTCTCTAATTAACACAATCAGCTAACAGCTGACAACTATCCGCTAATAGCTATTTACCAAACAGGGCCTAAAACAATATACTTACGATTTCTTGTGATGAAGTAGAGGTGCTGGGTTGGTTGAATCCACGGGTGTTGACATGTTCATCCCCATATGCTTGGGTAGCTTGGTTATTTACCTGTACATGATTAATATAGATTCACTTTCTTCTTCTATCACTTCAATTAAATCAAAAAGTTTTTTTTTTTTAAATAAAAATATTGAGCAAACTTTCTAGTAATTCACGATTCATTATCTACTAAATAATTAACATGCTTTGCAACTTCTGTTGGCGTATCTTCCACTCATTCTCTCAAATAATCTCACCATCAAAACATAAATTTAATAGAAGTTACAATGTTATAAAATTTCAATCCATACTTCTATCCATATAGTAATTTTGCTCTCTAAAAATAGTTTAAATGACAATATTCTGTGTTTGTAATATCTTCTCTTCTACTTTTTTTTTTTTTGGTTGTATGAGTACAAATTTATGAAATTTTAGCATAGCTTACAATTTCACGTTGTATGGGAATTTAAAAATAATATGAAATTGATCTTTACTGTATAATTTTAGAAGAAAAAAATAAAAGGAGAAAAATTTAAAAATTTCCAAAAAATAAAAATATAATAAAATTACAATTAATGTTATAAATTTTCAAGACATGCAAAAAGTTAGAGACAATTTCATCCAATAGAAAAGGCTGGGACAATATGCTTACCATTTCTTGTGACCGAATAGAGGTGCTGGGTTGGTCGAATCCATTGATTTTGACATTTGTTTTGCTATGCCTTTTCACACAAATCTTTCTTGCAAAATCAGCTACCATTTCACTCACATCAAATAGTTCCATCACTTTAAGACTGTCCACATTAGCAAAATCATGTGGAATATTTTCTAAGGAAATACAATTCCTGAGAACCAGGCTTTCAAGAACTGGAAAGCTTTTCTTTGAGTCCACAGCTGTCCAAGTTATGAGGTTCATCTTACCAATGCGGAAATACTGAAGCTCTTTGAAAATAACATCACTGCTTAAATTCCAATGTTTCCCTGAGAACGCATTGTCATCCAACTTGAGCACCACAAGCTGTTCCAGGCCTCCCAATACAGTTATGTCATTCCACTGAAACAATGTACCAGACAAGGTCAACTTTCTTAGGCTTCTTGGAAACTTATCGGACATTGGGACCTTCAACTCTACTTTCTCAGAGTTGCCATGAAGCTTCAAGTTTTCAAGGCATTCTAGCATTTGAAGATTGTTGAACAAGCAAACATTTTGCTTTTCCTGAAAAAGTTCTGATAAATCCCCGCGAACACCTAACTTTTGGAGTTTGGGGGTCATGTTGAAGATCTCATTTGTGCAACTCCCTGGTGATATGGTAGAAAGTGTGAGGATATTTTGTTTACCGCTATGCTTGCTTCTTTTGGGAGGAGAGGGCAGTTGCGTAGAGGTGTTGGTGTGCACATGCCATAGTTCTTCCATGTTCCATATGCCTCCATTAATTTGTAATGTCCTTTCTGTGGTTTTGATCAGTAAAGTCTCCAAATATGAAAGATGTTCGAATGACTTGGGGAGGGAACTGATATCAGCTGTGATTGCAAGATACCTGATGCTACTGTGTTCAGAGTAAAGCTCATTTGGCAGCGAGCTAAATGTGAGGGATTCAATATTCAACACACTAAGATATTTAAAGGTTTTTAGGATGGTTTCCAACTGCTCTGGCGTCGAATGAATCTTACTCTTTTGTGAGGAGGACAACAACAAAGATCTAAGATATTTATCCTTTTCTTGACGTGGATCCATCCTTTTGTTGAAGAGATTGGTGAATGAATCAGATGGATTATTGTTTTCTACATGATCAAATATGTTCATAGTGTAGTAGGAACAAAGAAGTTTCAAATTTTTTATAGGATTTAATCTTTGTCCCTCATCCATTACATGGAATAACATTGTCTTTTCAGCTTCACTTCTACAGAACTCATGCAATGTGTCATGAATGTAACATGTTTTGATTTGACCATCTGCACTTCTTCTCTTTACCATCACAAGATTTCTATTAATAAGAATATTCAAATAGTTTGAAGCTTCAACTTTTTTGTTCAAAAGGCTCCACCCATATTCAAAGAATCCTTCAGCAATCCACAAACAAATTAACTTCCAAGCAACAATCTCATGTCCCATGGGAAAATATGCAAAATATAAGAAGCACTTTTTCAACTCCTCACCAGGCAAAGTATTGTAGCTCAACTTTACTAGCTCATGGTAGCTTTGGTCTTCACCGTTAATTTCTAGAAGCGGATTATCAGCCACTCGTTGCCAACCAGCAGAAGTTATATAATTGCGTAGGATACCAGCTACCAGTACTAAAGCATGTGGTAATCCATTGCACTTTTCTGCTATTTTTATCCCAAGATCTTCAATTAATGTGTCACACCATCCTTCTGTACCAAAAACATTATTTTTTATTAGCAACCAACCATCATTATTGCTCAACTTTCCTAAACTATGAGCTTTCCCGGTACAATCAACTACATTGTCGCTGCAGGTGGTTACCAAGACTCTACTCCCTTTCAAATTTTTAGGGAATGCAACTTTTAAAGAATCCCAGTCTTCTTTCTCCCACACATCATCCAATACAATGAAGTATCTTTCATCCTTTAATAATCCCTTTACTTTAGCTTCTAACACATCTTCTAACTCCGTGCTAAAGTCTTCTGTTTGCTTGTAAATTTGATGCAGAATGTCAATGAATTTTTGCTTTCTATGAAACCCTCGTGAAACATGAACCCAAATGCAATGGGTGAAAATTTTCCTGATTTCCGGGTCTTCAAAAATCTTTGATGCAAATGTAGTTTTTCCTGTCCCAACATTCCCCACAATTGGGATGACAAAAAAATCTGTGGATGCTTCCATTAATCGAGTTTTTATGACTTTCAAATCATCATTAAAGCCAACTATCTTATTTTCACGTAACACTGCACCAATCTGAAAAATCATGAATACTAATCACTTCCCAATCATAGTACAATTCAAGAAATATAACTAACTAATTTTTATTGAAACAAGGGGATTGAAATTCAAGGAGCATTTACGAGAAATTAAAGCAGTAAAATCATGTTCAAATAATCTTCCCTCCCCAATCAGTTCAGATATATCAACAAATTATATATATATATACACACACACACACATACTTTCCTTATAAATCAAATTTATAACTTTTGGCAAGATTAACAAATACGGATTATGGTTTAGCGCAGATGCCTATGCACGGGTATCCGTTTACATGGAAGAAGAGGGAGGGGACGGTACATTGGTCAGAGGAACGGCTTGATAAGGTCCTTGTTACGGAAGCATGGAGGAGTATGAATATGCAGACTAGTGTGTTAAATATGATGACACGAAAGTCTGACCATTCGGCTTTGTACCTAGGGATTCGGGATGATATACGGGGAGGGAGGCGGAGGGTGAGGAATTTCAGATTTGAAATGTCTTGGCTACATGATGAGGGCTGTAGGGAGGTGGTGGAGAGAGCATGGGGAGAGGGGAGGTTGTTGGGGTGCAGGATTGTCTACAGTTGTGTGGAAAGAGACTCACTGCCTGGGGTGGGGATCAGTTCCATAGATTTGGGGAGAAGATAAAGCGGTTACAGAAAGAGCAGGATCGACTGAGAGGTAGGCGAGATTTAGCATCATTGGCTGAATTTCGTCGTCTGGAGGCCGAATTATGTAAGCTCGAGGCAATGGATGACTCTTTCTGGAAGCAGAGAGCGAAGCAGCACTGGCTCCAGGGGGCAGATGCGAACACGAAATTCTTTCACAGGTATGCTTCTGACCGTAGAAAGAAAAATACTTTGAATCGATTAAAAACAGTTGATGGGGTATGGGTTGAGGGGAATGAAATGAATAAAACTATTATGGATTATTTTCATGAGGTTTTTAGTTCTGGGAACCACCAGGATATGCCCACCACTTTATTTGACATGATACAACCCTGAGTTACACAAGCACAAAATGAGTCTCTGAATTCTCCGTTCACTTGTGAAGAGGTGAAAAAAGCCTTGTTTGATATGTTCCCTGACAAATCCCCGGGACCCGACGGAATGAATCCGGGTTTCTACCAATATTTCTGGGATGTGGTGGGAAGTGATTTCGCAGCTTTTGTTGTTAATTGCTTGGATGTTGGAACTTTCCCGGAAGGACTAAATAGTACAAATGTGGTGTTAATCCCGAAAAAGAAATCCCCTGAGTATGTAACTGATTTAAGGCCTATTGCTCTGAGTAATGTGGTTTACAGGGTAATAGCGAAAGTGATGGCAAATAGACTGAAGCTGTTAATGGAGGGACTAATTTCTGATTCCCAAAGTGCTTTCATCCCGGATAGACTAATAACAGACAATATTTTAATAGCTGCGGAGGTGGGACATTACTTGAATAGAAAGCAATGTGGAAGAATGGGATGAGGAGCTTTAAAACTTGATATGGCAAAGGCTTATGATAGGATGGAGTGGATTTTCCTGCAGAAAATGTTGACAGCCCTGGGTTTTAATGCTAGATGGATTGAGTTGATAATGCATTGTGTCACAACTGTCTCATATGAGTTTTTAATTAATGGTATCCCATCCGGCCATGTTACACCGACCAGAGGTTTGAGACAAGGGGACCCGTTATCCCCGTATCTTTTTATAATATGTGCAGAAGGATTGTCTATGCTTTTGCAACAGGCCCAACTACAGGGGAAAATACATGGCTGCAGAGTAGCCAGGGGAGCACCGCCAATATCTCATTTGTTTTTTTTTTGCAGATGACAGCTTGCTATTCTTTAAGGCGAATGTGGAGGAGGCTGGGGAGGTAAAGCGGTGCCTAGCAGAATATGAGGCTTTGTCTAGTCAGGCTGTCAATTATCACAAATCCAGTGTGTGCTTTAGTAGAAATACGCCGGAGGAAGAAAGGGATCAGGTGGCGCAACTTTTGGGAGTCCCAAAAGCAGAGAATTTTGGCAAGTATTTGGGGTTACCATCTTTTGTGGGACGAAGGAAAAGGGCGGTGTTCTCGTATATTGAGGACAAGATCAAACAGAGAATTGGCACGTGGAATAAGAGGCTATTATCCCAAGCAGGAAAGAAGGTACTCTTGAAAAGTGTAGCACAATCAATGCCTACCTTTTCTATGAGTGTTTTCTTACTCCCTGAGGCAGTATGTCTTGTGATTCAGAGGGCAATGAATAAATATTGGTGGGGATCCGGGACAGACCGCCATATACATTGGAAAGCATGGGACAAGTTATGTGCCCCGAAGAAGTATGGGGGTTTGGGTTTTAAGGACCTGCGAGCTTTTAATTTGGCAATGTTAGGAAAGCAGGGATGGAGATTTTTGGTAAAGCCTGAGTCACTAGTAGCAAGAATTTATAAGGCAAGATATTATCCAAGAACATCATTTGAGGAGGCGGTTTTGGGGAATAATCCTAGCTACTGTTGGAGGAGCATTTTTGCAGCCCATAGTTTAATTTGTGGAGGGATAAGGAGGAGGATTGGGGATGGGAATAATACATTAATATGGGGTCATCCATGGCTACCTGATGACTTAGAACCTATGATTCAAACTGATATGCCCCAAGAATTGGCAGGAGCAAAAGTGGTGGGTTTGATTGACCAGGATACTGGAACTTGGGATCCACATATACTCAGGGACTTGTTTATGGATTATGATGTAATGAAAATTGAAAGGGTACCTGTTTGCATGGAATATCCGGATATGTGGTATTGGCAGGGAGACTCGAATGGAAATTATACGGTTAAAGGGGGATACAGGCTTGTTGTTGGAAATTATGAGTACAGGGATGGAGAATTTAGAGACTGGTTACACATGTGGAAAATGAAAATACCACCAAAATGGAAATTATTTATGTGGAAAGCCCTCAGTGGTATTCTCCCTACCACAACAAATCTTATTACGAAAAGAGTGGATGTTGATCCAATATGCTCAATGTGTGTTACTTACCCCGAGTGTACGATGCATGCGGCCCTTGTGACTTGTACTTTCACGCAAGCAGTATGTGAGGAATCTACTTTGCCAATTATGAATATTACGACCGATTCTTTTCAAACTTGGTTTCTTGAAATCATGAAAAAACTCACCCCTGATCAATTTATTATGGCAGCCGCGACACTATATTATATTTGGAGGGCGAGGAACCAAGCGGTATGGGAGTGTTTGTTACCGAGGCCAAGACGAGTTGTGCAAGCAGCGGCTGCAGCGTGGCAGGCATGGGCTGCGGTACATGCTGGAGTATCTACGGCAGCATCCAGCAATGTTGGAGCTCTTGCGGCGTCAGATTCTGCTGGAGCAGCTTCTGTGGAGGATGGAGTCCCGAAGGTATACATAGACGCCGGATATCATGCAGCAGATGGGAATGCGACGGCGGGTGCAATTATGCTAACAAGCGGAGGAGAGTTCATGGCGTGTTTTCATATGCAGCTTCCTGATTGTCTTTCCCCGTTGATGGCGGAAGCCTTGGCATGTAAAGAGGCGTTATCATGGTTGAAGGAGAAAGGTTTGCTCTCAGTACGACTAAATACAGATTGCCGAAATCTACAGCGACTCCTAACAACACAAGCCACACGGATGCGAACATATACTGGCTATATCATTGATGAATGCAAGACTATATTGTCAACTTTTAATTTATGTCCTGTTAATTTTATTCCTAGATTAGAGAATCTTATGGCGCATTCGTTAGCCTCACATGCTTTTTCTCAGACTCATTCGATGTATTGGGATTCTAATCCCCGGATTTTGTTACAGCCTATCTTTAATATAATCACCCACAATGGTGGCTTTCAAAAAAAAAAAAACAAATACGGATTATTTGTTTTAACACACATATAATTAGAAAATTTCTTGACTTTATCCGTGCACTATGGTGATCCTAGTTTGAGATATAAGTCTAGATATGGTAATTGGTAAATAGACTTAAATTTTAAAACTTGTTCTCAAGAATTTTTTTTAGGTAGACTAACAGAGATTAATCTCTCAACATAAAATTTTAAGAGTATGTTGAAGTCTTAACTAGATTGTCAAAATACTTTAGAAATTTGTAATGGGAATTTATATCAGCACGTACACTTAGAGTAATTTTGATGCACAAAAAACCTTTTAAGAAAGAATAGAAGTATGAATGTAGAGTAAGAGAGATATTTATAATGATTCGAGAATGGTGTAATTTCTTTACTCCACTCTTCTCTTTTGTTTACTAGGAGAAAAATTCACTAACTTTGTCTTTCATGTATTACAAGTGAACCAAACTTGTGTTTTAATGGTCCCGAAAGTGTGATAAATGTCTACAGGCGGGTGAATATATAGATTTTTATAGTTAAATACTTTTTTGCAAATTATGTTGTTTTGAAAACTAGATTATTTAACTATTGCCAAGATCTTATAGTCTAATGACATCTGGGTTGGACTCCCAAATGGGAGGTTGTGAGTTTGAGCCTCAGTGGAGGTTTTAATGACTCTTTGAGTTCCAATATGTTGAGAAAGTTGTTCCGGATTTTGGTGAAGTTATCTCTTGTAATTTAAGAACATAGACTCCCGAATTTCACATCGTATTGTGTTAGGCATTTTTGTAAACACAAAAAATAGGACTTTATTTCTCTTGAATCTTATAATAAGAATAAGAAGATCTATATATAGGATGGTAAATCTTACTAAATCCTGCGTCCAAAAGAACTTACCAATATAATGACAGACTTTATTCTGTATATCTTTCTTAATGGATTCCAGAAGCTCTGGCTAATTGGTCTTTCATATCCATTTATAGTACTCATCCGCATATCTTAGCTCTCCAATGAGCTATGGTAGACCACTTCATGAGTCAAGATCTTCTTTTTTTTTTTTTTTTTTTGAAAATATGAGTCAAGATCTTCTAGTAGATGTTATATCAGTTGACATTAATTGGAATTAATAGAAGAATCTTGGCCAGCGTGTGGCAGATCCTCTCAGAACAGCAGATCCAATTAAGGTCTACTAATTTCTCCTTTTACATATGTAGAAAGAGTAGTTGTTCGACACATTTTCTAAAGGACTATTGACTTCAAGATTTTTCATGATGTCACAAACCTAGTTTTAGGATCAGAATCATTCCTTTCAACTAAAAGGTAGGTAACTGATTTTACCTAAAGTCAATTGCACGTGGGGAAAAAAGAGGAGATTGAAAATTTTTGAACACCTACCATCTCATAAGGTTTCAACGACAAATTTTCAAACGTTCAAATCTTGGCTCTTTCATATCCATTTTCAAACATTGAAAACTTTCACAAACGCTACAAAATTCAACTTAAGCAAGCTAAATCCTTCTGCTCCAATTTGAACTATAAAATTTATTTTACGAAAATGTTTCCAAAGTCAATTTAACCCCTCCCCCTTCCCCCCTCCCCCCACCTTTAGACTTTGTACTTGCCTATTGATATTAGAGCGGTTATTCGCCCGACCAACTAAACTGATTCTGAAATTTTCAAAAACCCTTTGTTGCAATTTTCTGGAAATCTTTTTTTTTTTTAATGTAAAATTTGAGTTCAATACAAAAATATTATTAGGCTGAATTTGATGAATGACTACTCGCATGCATGCAATCTGTGATATAGCAATGGTGATAAGTGCTAATTCTTAGTAGTTTTATGTGCACAATTGGTATCATACTTGTATCATTTTAGTCAAGGACCTTGTGGTCTAGTGGCACTAAGTTGTTCTCCCATATGGGAGGTTGTGGGTTTGAGCCTCAGTAGAGGTAATATTGACTCTTTGTGCCATTAAACTGACGCATTTTAAGTACACAACACACAAATAAAATTTAAAAATCGTTCACTTTAAGTTTCACATAACTGACGCACCTTAAGATGAAAACAAGGTTTTAAAAATGGTTCACTTTAAGTTTCACATAACTGACGCACATTGAGAAGGAAACTCAAGCACCTAAGTTTCAGCAGCTACACACCTTAAGCACAAACTCCATGCACCTTAAGCACAAAACTCACGCACCTTAAGCACAAAACCCACACATCTTAAGTTTCAACAACTACTAACATTAAGTACACAACTCACGCACCTTAAGCACAAATCTCATGCACCTTAAACACAAGCACACGCACCTTATATACAAAACTCACGCACCTTACTCACAAAAATCATGCACCTTACATTTGACCTAAATGTAAAAACTACCAAAATACCACCATATTTTTATTTAATTTTGCTAATCTGAACGTTGAGCAAAATCAATGATTCTCCTTTCACCGCACCTGGCACCCTCAATCGCAGAGGAACCATTATATATATATATATATATATATATATATATATATATATATATATATATATATATATATATATATATATATATATATATATATATATATATATATATATATATATATATATATATATATATATATATATATATATATATATATATAGGGTGACCATCAAGCGAGGACCTAAACTTAGGTGAGGACATGAAGACTAATCTAGACCATAAAATCAGAATAAAGCATGACTGAGATTAAAACGAACAAATCACACGGATTAAGGAAATAAATACCTTTAAAATATTAAAAAATATAAATTTATGGGTAAATTAGATTTATTAGAATCAGTGCATTACTATGCAAAATATTGTGCATTCCTATACAGTATTGTGCATCGATAAGTCTATAGTTGTGCATTCCAACACCACCTAAAAATCCTACAGTTGACATCTCAAAGTCCTACGATGCATTGAACTATGTGTACTAATGCACAACTCACAAGCCTATAGTGCACAACTTACAATACTAGGTTGCACAACCAACACACGAGAATGCACAATCGTACTATCCAGGCATTCGTACATATACACGACCATCCAAATATAGGCAATATTATATTCAAAAGAATGAGCGAAAAAAAATAAAAAAAATACTGATTACATTGCGTGGGTGAACACTCCAATCAAAGATGAAGAAATCGCGACTCCAAATTGCAATGGTGGTGATCCAAAAAAGTAGAAAACCAATTAAGGCAAGGATTACACATGCGTTCACACTTAAAAAAAATAGAAAAAGACACTACTACCCAACTTTAACAAAAAAGATCAATCCATGTATCTTTGAAAATCAAAACTGGGTCATTAGTCCTCACATCATCACCTAAGAATGAGTCCTCATTTGATATATGAGTTCACATGTAGCAAGAGCTTTAGCACGATATTCAGCTTCCGCACTAGATCTGGCTACTACATCTTGCTTTTTCATGAAATCAAGTTACCCCCAATGAGAATACAATATCCAGATGTAGAGCGTCTGTCAAATGGAGAACCGGCCTGCCCGATCAACATCAGAGTATCCAATGATCTGAGTATGACCTTTATCTTCATAAATCAGCCCTTGGTCTGATTCCTTCTTAATGTATGTAAAAACTCGAATAGCAGCATCCCAATGATCGTCACAAGGAGTTTCTAAAAACTAACTTAATACACTTACTGCAAAGAAAATATATGTGTATGGCCAAGCCTCCTGTAACTTTCTGGTTTGGATCGTGTACGTCTCACCTTGATGGGAAGGAGTTTGGTATTTGGATCCATAGGACTATCGATGGGTTTACAATCAAGCATCCCGGTTTCTTCAAGAATATCCAAAACATACTTCCTTTGTGAAATAACCACACCATTATAGGATTGGGCTACCTCAATTCCAAGAAAATATTTTAACTTACCCAAATCCTTAGTCTGAAATCTTTTAAAGAGATGTGCTTTCAACTAGGATATGTCTTCCTCGTCGTTGCCAGTAATCACAATGTCGTCTACATATACTATAAGGTAGATACACTCACCTTCCATCGAGATTTGGTGAAACACAGAATAATCAACTTTACTTTGAATAATTCCAAATTCACTGATAACTGTGCTAAAACGACTAAACCATACTCTTGGGGACTGTTTCAATCCATACAGTGATCGTCAAAGTTTACAAACCAAGTCAGACTCCCCTTGAGCAACAAATCCTGGTGGTTGTTCTATATAGACTTCTTCGTTGAGATCTCCATGTAAGAAGACATTCTTAATGTCTTGTTGATATAAAGGCCTAAGAAGGCATTCAACAATATATTGTTGAATGATGCTATTTATGATCGTTCTTGTGCATTGTTTACTTATTATGAGTGTGTAGAGTAGATTAGGGGTTGGGTAGTGGTGTTTATTGTTTTTGATACCTATTTAATACTTATTTAACACTAATCTTTTGTAGTGAGATGTTTTGTATGTTGGTGTTGGTGGGTTTGTGCACTACCTTATATACAGGTCATGTATGGGATTTTGGCAACCGAGTGAGCAAGAAGTCCACGGGTTATCACACCTCTAGAGTCGTCTCTCAACCGTCAATCTCCCTTCGACCACATCTCACGACATTCAGGTTCACTTACGAGAGTATGTAATGTTGAAGGTCTAGACTACTCGTGCTTATTGATGGGGATTGGTAGTGTCACGAGAGTGGAACAACCCCCCGTGTTCCAATTCGACCTAACATTTGACCACAAGAGTGGCGTGTTAGTATATCGAATTGGTGATTGGTAGTCTTGAACACGATGGTGAAGTTCTTTAACCCTAAATCCTTTGTTCTATGGCATCAGACCAATAAATACCCATTCCAATCCCTACCTTTTTATTTATAGTTTTTTTTTTTTTTTATCTCGTTGTTTTATATATATTTTCCATGCTTAGCCTGTCATCATATTTGATTATTTGTTGTTTAGCATCCATAAAATCTTTCATGCTTGTGCCTAGATTCTTCGTTGGCTATCCCAACCCCCAATCCTTGAGGAGGATCAAAAACAAATTTATTTTTGTTTATTTCGTAATTTGCTATACTGCATTGTTGATGAAGGATCATGGCCATCCAAATTCCACTTGAGAATATTTAATTGGATATTGAACTCAAAGTTGACATTTTGAAAAATGTGCTACAAAAAGATTTTTAAGTAAATATTCTGAGATATATTTAGCTTAATCGGTGCAAACAATGCTCTGATACTACTCGTTGGTCTCGAGCTAACTCAAAGCCTGGGGTTGAATAGATTTTGAACAACTCTTTGGAAATAAAATTGAGAAACTCTTTGGAAATAAAATTTTACAAGGCAGCAGAATGCTTTAGCTTGCCTTGTTTAGTTGTGTAGCTAATGGGGAAATAACCCACCATACATAACTGACCCTTGCCGACCAATCCCGACCCTAGTCGACCTGGATTATTAACACCAGAGATCAAAGTTAATGTGAGTAAAACTTATTTGAACTGCCCGACCTCATGTGAATTAGCCGACCCTACACTTTAGGAAGCAAGAGTCTTAGACATAAGTCATATAAATCGCGTCAAAAATATTTGCACACTTGACACTACCAACTTGGCAGCCTAACGGTCAAGGACCACGTGGGGAAAATGCCGGGGATTCGGCATGTAGCTTTCCCCACCTTTATAAATACCCCCATTAACATCAGTTAGGGGGGGGGGGTTCTTTTTTTTTTTTTTTTGGCGAATGAGGGAGGTGTACAAGAAGTTTATACATTTCCTGACCACTACACTTCAATTTACATTATCAATAGCATTTTGCGTTAAATAAATTGCTAGTGTGTGTTTTTTTAGTTCAGCAATAAGCAAATAAAAGACTAGGGATAGAGAGATTGAGTTGAATATTTTTATAGTGGTTCGGGAACTCTCTATTCCACTTTTCTCCTTGACACAAGGAGATTTCACTAGTATTTTGTTCAAATAAAGTGAAAGTAGCCTTTCACATTAGTTGCACACCAATCTAACTAAGGGTCCGTTTGGAAAGCAGGAAAATGACTTCTGGAAAATGTTTTCTGAAAAATGAATCATTTTCTAGAAAATATTTTTCTTTCCAGTGTTTGGTTGCATTCTGGAAAACTGTTTTTGTGTGTTTGGTTCATTTTCTGGAAAATGAGTAGAATTGTATAATTAAGCATTTTAATTATTTTATTTAGAATATTAAAACATGTATAATAATATATAATAATATAATATTAATTTTAAATATAATAAAAAATAGCTAAGTTTTTCACCAAAAAAAACTAATAATATATCAAAAATATTATGGTGGTGGTAGTGGTGTTATTCGTTATATAATAATAATAATAATAATAATAATAATAATAATAATAATAATAATAATAATAATAATAATAATAATAATAATAATAATAATAATAATAATAATAATAATAATAATAATAATTGGTGGTGGTATGACGGTGGTGGCAGTGGTGGTGGTGGTGGCGACGGCGGTGGTTGCGATGGTATGATCGTGGTGGTGGCGGCGGCGGCGGTGTGATGGTGGCGGTGGTGGTTGCGGTAGTATGGTGGTGGTGGCGGCGGCGGCGGTAGTGGTGTTGCTGTGATGGTGGTGGTAGTATAACAGTGGTGGCAGTGGTGTGTGGGGGGCGGTGGTTGCGGTGGTATGGTGGTGGTGGTGGTGGTGGCAACGGTGGTTGCGGTGGTGGCGGCGGCGGCGGTGTGATGGCGGTGGTGTGGTGGTGGTGGCGGTGGTTGCGGTGGTATGGTAGTGGTGGCGGTAGTTGCGGTGGTATGGTGGTGGTGGTGGTGGTGGCGACGGTGGTTGCGGTGGTATGGTGGTGGTGGCGGCGGCGGTGGTGGTGTGATGGCGGTGGTGGTGTCGGTGCTTGCGGTGGTATGGTGGTGATGGCGGCGGCGGTGGTATGGTGGTAGTGGTGGCAGCGATGGTGGTTGCGGTGGTATGGTGGTGGCGGCAGCGGCGACGGTAGTGGTTGCGGTGGTATGGTGGTGGTGGCGGCGGCGGTATGGTGGTGGTGGTGGTGGTGGCGACAGCGGTGGTATGGTGGTAGTGGTGGCGGTGACGGTGGTTGCGGTGGTATGGTGGTGGTGGTGGTGGTGGCGGCGGCGGCGGTGGTGGTGTGGTGGCGGTGGTGTGGTGGTGGTGGTGGCGGCGACGATGGTTGCGCTGGTATGGTGGCAGTGGTGGTATGGTGTTAGTGGTGGTGTGATGGTGGCGGTGGTATAGTGGTGGTGGCGGTGGTATAGTGGTGGTGGCGGCGGCAGTAGTGGTGGTGATGGTGGTATGGTGTTGATGATGTTGGTGGTGGTGTGATGTTGGTGTAAAAGTTGGAAAATGACTTCCCCAAAAAAATGGGAAGTCAATTTTTCCCAAAGTCAACGGAAATCCGGAAAATGATTTACGTTTGACTTGATTTTCCAAACACATCCAAACAATGAAAACATAGAAAATGATTTCCAGAACTCATTTTCCAGGTTTCCAAACACACCATAAGTTACTTGTAAAAACTCTTTTACATAAAACATTTGAATGACTTTTAGTGTTTCACTAAGATAGATGCATGTTATTCAATTTACTACGTGCCTTTGTCGTCAAGGGTCATCCACAAAGCCATCTTGAGAGAAGTTTTACAATCCCTAAAACATGTAGTCTTAAAAGGCTGGGTTAGACATAATCAGAATGATTTCTTGAAGCATTTGAGAGCCTATGAATGACTTTTAATGCTTTCAATTCTCAGGTCACTTAAGAGCATCCATAATAGTAGAGATATTTTGTGATTTTTGTAAGTGTGATGAGGAGATGAAAGAAAAAAGAAAAAAAATAAAACAAAACAAACAAACAAACAAAGAAAGAAAGAAATAAATAAATAAATAAATAAATAAATATATATATATATATATATATATATATATATATATATATATATATATATATATATATATATATGATGGATTTAATTAACCCGGGGTGGACACGAATCAATAAATCCGGATAAGAACGTAATATAAATAATATAGAACGATATAGCAAAATGCCGTG
Source organism: Ipomoea nil (assembly GCF_001879475.1). NCBI lineage: Eukaryota > Viridiplantae > Streptophyta > Magnoliopsida > Solanales > Convolvulaceae > Ipomoea > Ipomoea nil. The sequence continues at coordinate 9,497,071 of NW_017617471.1, forward strand.
AGACCGTATATTATATTAATTGCCGTAGGAATTGGCTATTACAAAGATTCGGTAAGACAAAGTGTGTAATAAGTGTAGAATGTAGATAGAATGCCCCTTGTTAGGACAAGGAGGGGGGTTTTTATACAAGCTAAACCCCCCAACCGCCTCCTCCTAAATCGGGGGGTGGTTAGATCTCAACTATGACTGGGCCCGGGTGGACCGGGTCGGGTCGGGTCCCGAGCTCGGGTAGGACCGAGTTCCCCGACTCGAGCCCCCACGGAGGTCAGGTCGGGTCGGGGCACCTCCATGGTGCCATAGGTCTGGTGCTTTTGGGCTCCAACGTGGTGCTCCGGGTCCGCATTGCTCTTGGCTCCAATGTGGTGCCCCGGGTCCGCGTTGCTCTTGGGCTCCACCTTAGTGCTCCGGATCCGCGTTGCTAGCCCGGGTCGGGTCGTGGGTATCATATATCCATCAATATATATATATATATATATATATATATATATATATATATATATATATATATATATATAAGGGTCTGTCAGGTGACACGCCTGATGCGCCATCGTGCGCGTTCTTCTCTGATATTTCTCTTTCCTTGCGAAGAGAAATATCTCAATGCTTACAGGAAGTTTGTTTTTCCTCTCTCTCCACATTATTACTCCTCCACCTCATCTCACTTTTCTTAAAATTTGTGAAATAACTTGTGACCATTCATTGGGAAGTGAAAAGTCTCCTAGCATGACCAATCATAAGGATGTGAAAACTTTCCTATATAGAATGACCATTTATATGGATATGAAAAGTCTCCTAACATGTATATATATAGGGTTGTGTGTTCCCTTTCAAGCTATCGAATTTTTCAGAAACCTTTTCCTAACCTTTGTTCAATTATAAAATTAAAGTCTGCCCAACTTACACATAAATTCCATATTGATGTAAGCAAATATGTGATCTTGTATTGCAATTATTGAAACAAATAATTTGAAATATGATAATTTGGGAATAAATTTTTTGGTACCTTGGGAAGTGGCAGATCACTACTACGTTTGTTGTAGTCCTCCTGGAGGTGTCGAAGGTCTTCTTTGTGGTCTTCGCTAAGGGTTTTCACTTCATTGTTAATGGACTGGATCTCACTCGCAACATTATTGAGCTTTCCACAAACCCGAATCTTATCAAAAGATTTTGCCAATCCATGCTTCTTCTCCTGTGCAAAGTAGTTGCGAACCGCATCCCTGGCTTCTTGCACATGTGTTTCGAATTTTTTTACTATTACTCTCAAAACACGGTGTTCATTGGCCAGTGGGCTCTTGCAAGCTACCAGCAAGCTCCCAGTAAACGTTTTGATTTGAGAGGTCATCTCCTCTATCTCAGACTTCATAATGTCAGAAACCAGGTGGACATTGTCTCCTACCATATCCTCTAGCTTGTTTACCGCGTGCTCTACTTTTTTAATCACTTTGTCAAAGTCTATAGGTCTCTCTATCTGTGAAGAAATACAAAATCGAAAGTGATACAGCTAGTGCGAACATGCTTGCGTGTATATATATATATATATATATAGGGAAGGGATCAGGTGCACGGGGAGGTCTTCCCGTATGGTCAAACGCACTTAAGCATTAAACTGACGCACTCTAAATACATATCATACGCACATTAAAGCACACAACAAAGCACCTTCAGAACACAAATTCATGCACATACACAAAACTCACACATTTAAGCATTAAACTGACGCACTTTAAGCAGGGACTGACCTACAGTGGGGACAGTGGGGACATCTGCCCCCTCATCCCACCCCCAGCCCATATATAAGCATTGTGTATATATATGTATATATAGTATATAATTAAGTATAAGTACAAGGAAATTGATAATTATTCTGAAAATTTCGGACGTTTTCTAGGAAAAGATGTGATAGATCAGATGGCAAGGCACGCGCCTACTCCTAACTCTAAGCATGGTCAAGGGTTGTGTTTTTACTGCTTTTCTGCCTATTCCTTCAATACAGATACATTTTTTTTAAATAATTTTTTAAATATTAATTAATGGTTATATTTTCACACACTATTTATGACTTTTTAACCTTTTATTAATAATAATGAGATGTGTAATTTATAATGTGTTTTGTATTCGAATTATTTTATCAAATTAATTATGTTTCATATTTCGTTATCAATATTTTTATAATATTTGGATGTGTTTTATTTTTTACCCATATCTAACAATATTTATGACTAGATTTCTTAAGTGTTTCATTTTTTTTTTGTCAAACTATCTATTTTGTTTTAATGTTTCGCCCCCACTGGAAAAAAATTATGGATCCGCCACTGACCTTAAGCACAAAATTCACGCACCTTAAGCACAAAATTCATGCACCTTAATTTTCAACCACTACTTACATTAAGAACACAAATCTAACACACATTAAACACAAAACTCATGCACCTTAAAGTTTCAACAATAACTCATATTAAGTACACACCCAGGCATATTAAGCACAAAACTCACTCACATTAAGCAAAAAACTCAGAACACACTCACGCACATTAAACACAAACCTCACGCACCTTAAGTACAAGATTCACGCACATTAAATACAAAACTCACGCACATTAATCACCAGCACGGGAAGCATTCAACCGCACCTGAACCTTTCTATATATATATATATATATATATATATATATATATATATATATATATATATATATATATATATACTCAAATGCGTCGGTGTGGCCGCTTGAAAAATGCACCAATAGTGTTAAGAAAATGCACAAATACATTTAAAAAATGCACAACTCACCCAAAATAATGCACCATAACTCCTCACACCTAATTATGCATTTTTGAACACTATGTGATGCTTTTATACATACCTAATGGTGCATTTTTGGTGATGCATACCTAATTGTGCATATATTTGTGCATTATTTGGGAAAATCTAGAAAACAAGAAAAAAGCTATTTTCTAAATGTTTTGTTAGATTGGAAATATAGAAAAATAATTTTCCAAATAGAAAGTGAAAAACAATGCAAAACAAATACAATTTTCTCTTTTCTGTTTTTTCCAGAAAAATGAAAAAAAAAATAAAAAATTATAGAAACCAAACGTGCCAAGGGAAATTTCTACACATTCTATTTTTTCAACAAAATTGTTCCTCCCAAACACGCACATTCCTTGAAATTACATTTTCAAGAAATATAGATCAGAGATTCTCATACTTCTTAGATATTAAAAACATCACGTACACTACACTTTTTCTTTACGTGGATTTAAGTTTAATTTTCTTCTCCTTACCAAAATTGTTTTTTTTTTTTTAAAAATAAATATATTAATTCAATTAACTGAATATGATCATGTTTTGTGATTGCTAAAACAAATTTGAAATATGATAATTTGACAATAATTTTTGTGGTACCTGGAGAGTTAGCAGAACATTGTTTCGGTTGATGGTGGGGGAGTGACGGTCAATTTCGTGTTGTTGGCAAATCATCATAGTAACCTTTGATCTAACAGAGTGGATCTTACTTGCAAAAGATTTGACCTTTCTTCTATAGGGTTCCAAAAACTTTGTGAGGGTTTTGTCTTCATAGTACACCACCATATGCCAGTACTTGTGAGCCACACCCTTAGCTTCATTCACAATAGTTTGGAAGGTTTTCACCATCCAAACATCGACAGATGCAATTGGGTTCGTGTAAGTTTCCTGAAGCCTGGCATTAATCATTTGGATATTGAAGCTCACATCCTTTAACTTCAAATATAAGCTAGGAGGCCCACCACCCCACAGACTAGCCCACTCTACATATCGAACCATACTGTTTACCGCTTGCTCGATTAGTGTGTCCGTGTATGCCGTCAATGGCCCCTTCTCCTGAAGAATTAAGGAAAGCATTTGATATCTGAGAGATGCAAATTTGGAAACCAATTAAAGAATAGTAGTATATGTTATTATTTAATAATAATAAAAAGTTTAATACTTATTATGTTTTACTAGTTTACATAGCATTGCACGAATGAGTTAATGTCCAGTGTTTATAATTAATTAAATATTTAATTAAAAGTGAGTTAATGTCCCATGTTTATAATTAAATAAATATTTGAAAGTATATCAATGTAAGATTATATATGACAAGTTCATACATAAGTAATTTAATGTCGAATTTGTTTATTTAAATATATAACTCATAGTATATAAATACAGTATATTATAGGAGATTCATTATAATTGTTACTAAACTTTTTTTAAATAGTAACCAAGTATTTTTGTTGCAAAGGGTTCTAATATATTTAATTTAATGAATTGCATATATATACAAGATTAATGAATAAATCAACGATAACAGTCATTTAGGTATTTTGCTCAGTTTTCATTTAGTTCAACCATTATTGTTGAATAAATTATTATGGATAAAGAAATTTCTAATTTAAGGAATTTAAATATAGTAAAAATTTTAATTATAATGTAACCCAAATATATTGGACGATTGGTAAATATGATGCAATCCAAAGATCAAAATGCTAAAGAAAGTATTTGGTTATTCAACATTTTGAAGAAACAACTTGTTCCAAACCACTGGAAATACAAACATTGCAATTTACAATATTTTTACTTAGCGTTTTTAGAATGATTTTTACTTAGCGTTTTTAGAATAACAAGAGCCAGTTTCGTTGGCTCACAGCTTGCCCATCAATGGATGGGCAAGCTTAATTTCTTTAAATTGGAGCCTTAAGGCTCCTTTTATAGGAGTTTCAAGGCTCCCATGCCAATTTTTCCATCGATGTGAGAAAAGTGGCAAAACTAAAGGGAGCCGAACTAACAGGAATTAACAGAGAATATAATATTTAACTGAAAAGTTAACAGATAATCATATAATTGGATAAATTAGAAAATCTCAAGGAAAAATTAAAATCTAATCAATCTGAGTCATTCATTTGATTAAAAATTTGATCATCTAGCCATTATAGATCTAATTCTCTTTGGCTCTTATTAGTATATATAATAGATATATAACATGGAGAAGTCAATTTCTATGTAGTGTAATAGCACGTTTATTATTATCCTAATTTGGTGATCACAAGATTAAACCTTAGTAATCTTTAAACTTTATTTTTAGTTAGTAAATTTTGACCAAACAAAGTTTATAATTTATCAATAACTTAAAAGAATTATAAACTTTAAATAAAATCTATAAAACAAAATCTAAATGTTAATTAATTGGTTTCCAAATTAACTTTTGACCAAACAAAGTTTATAGTTTATGTTTTCTAAAAAAAAAATTTAGTTTATTAATAACTTAAAAAATTATAAACTTTAAATAAATCTATAAACAAAGTCTAAATATTAATTAATTGGTTTCCAAATTGAGTTTATTTTAAGTTGGTAAATTTTAACAAAACAAAGCTTATAACTTATTAATAACTTCAAAAAATATTATAAACTTTAAAATAAAATCTATCAAACAAAGTCTAAATGTTAATTAATTGGTTTCCAAATTGAAGTTATTTTAAGTGGTAAATTTTGACGAAACAAAGTTTATAGCTTATTAATAACTTTAAAAAAAATTCTACATTTATCTAAATGTTAATTAATTGGTTTCCAAACTAAAGATTATTTAATGAAAGATTTAATTGTTTTGAGTACTACTAAGATTTTTTCTCCAATAGATCGATAACCAATTGGAAACTTAATATTACATCTAACAATAGGACTAATTGTAGCAAGTCAATTATTATATTGAGCAATTATTAATTTAGTATAAATAACCATCCTATAATATTAAGCAGATTCTATGAAATTACGAGTGTCTAAATGGGGCGTTTGGTTGGAAGGAAGGAATTAAGAGGGAAAGAAATTGTAATTCGGTGGGAAAAGAATAAGGTGGGAATAAAGTAAGAATTACAATTACATTGTTTGGTAGGGGAATAATGAAAATGGAAAAAGTGATATAAAGACTAAAATACCCTTTGTGTAATAATTTTAATAATAACATTCAAGGACAAATATGTCTTTTCCTTCCCTTTCCCTTTGGATGAATTCATTGAATTGCAATTCATAGGGGGGACCTATGAATTGCAATTCAATGAATTTACAGCACGTTTGGTTCACGGAATGAATTTTGGGGTAATAGGAATGCTATTCCATAAGGAATGGAATATGCAAGGAATAGAATAGGAATTGTATTCTATTGTTTGGTTCGCAGAATGAATAGACTTTAGGAATTATATTACAGTGTTTGGTTGATTTAAGGAATAGAAATGAAATATGTTTTAAAAGACATAAATACCCTTATAAAAATATGTGATGGTGGCGGTGGTGGTGGTGGCGATGGTGGTGGCGGTGGTGATGGTGGTGGTAGAGGTGGTGGTGGTGGTGCTAGGGTGGTAGTGGTGGTGGTGGCGGTGGCAGTGGTGGGGGCGATGGTGGTGGTGGTGGTGGTGACGGTGACGGCTAACGGTGACGGTTGTGGCAGTGGTGGTGGGGGCGGCGACAGTTGTGGCGGTGGTGCTGCTGGGTGGTGGTTCTGGTGCCAGCGGCGGCGGCGATGGTGGTGGCGGCGGTGGTGATGGTGGTGGCGGTGGCAGTGGTGGTGCTGGGGTGGTAATGGTGGTGGTGGTGGCGGTGGCAGTGGTGGGGGCGGCGGCGGCGGTGGTGGGGGCAGCGACGGTTGACGGTGACAGTTGTGGCAGTGGTGGTGGGGGCGGCGACGGTTGTGGCGGTAGTGGTGGTGGCGGCGGCGGTGGTGCTGCTGGGTGGTGGTTCTGGTGGCGATGGCGGTGGTGGCGGCGGTGACGGCGATGGTGGTGGCGGTGGCGGCGATGGTGGCGGCGATGGTGGTGGCAGTGGTGGCGATGGTGATGGTGGGGGCGGCGGTGGTGGTTGGGGCGGCGGCGACGGTTGTGGTGATGGTGGCGGTGGCGGCGGCGGCGACGGCGGTGATTGTGGTGGTGAAATAGGATAAATTTATATATATGATAAAAAAATTAGGTTAAAGAAAGGGATAAAAAATGAAATATATTCTAAAATCTATTCCTGAGCGTTCAGTAATAGGCTAATACCAGGGGGGGCCCCTAGTAATAGCTATTACCTTGTTTGAGGTAATAGGCTATTACCAGGAATATTATTCCTGGTAATAGAAATGGTACCAAACAAAGGAATAGGCCTATTACTGGGAATGCTATGCCATTCCCGGCCTATTCCGTGAACCAAACGGGCCATTAGGGAATTGCAATTTCATGGAATTGCAATTCCCTCTAACCAAACAATGTAGTTTATCATTTCATTGAATTGCAATTCAATTCCAACGTAATTCATGCCAACCAAACACCCCCTAAAGATTGAGGGAAATTAATTAGTCAAACAAAAATCTATTAATGGTACGTACAATAAACTATTTCTTACACAGTACTATACAATAACACTCGAGGCTACCAAAAAAAAAAAAAAATACACAGTAAAATAACAAGGGTCACATTTGTGTGAAGATCCGTGAGATGGGTCGGGTCGGGTTAATATGCAAATATAATACTTATACTAGTAAATGTAATACTAAATCAAGAATGAAATGTTTGTTACTTATAATGGAAAACATAATACTTTTAAGGACAAATATAATACTTTTTATATTTTGATGTAAAAGTATTACTTTTTTAATCAAAAGTATTATTGTCCCTTATATAAGTAATGTTGCACTTATAAAGACAAATATAATTTTTTGATGAAAAATGTACTATTTTTACATCAAAATGTAAAAGTACTCCATTTTTTGTATTTATTTTTCCATATAAGTAATAAACATTTTATTTGTGATTTAGTATTATATTTGCTGGTATAAGTATTACATTTCAACTTGACTCGACCCGTCTCATGAATCACACAAGTTTTCGTGGTAAGTAACTAGTTGGCAGCTGGAGTATATTTTATCCCTAATCATTTTATTATATTGACTATTATTTTAATATAAAAAATATATGGTTGAGCGGCATAGCTGTAGTTTCTCAAATGAGAGATGAGGGCATTGACTTTTTATGTTTATGAACAGATACTATATTATAATAGAATCAGTAGTATTCAAAAAAAAAATATATATATATATATATATATATATATATATATATATATATATATATATAATTTTTTTTTTCTCTCCTAAAGTTTTCTTTCTAGTTATTGGATGTCCATGAATTAACTTATAAAGAAAGATTAAAGTATTTAATGAAAGAGTGTTAATTCACTAAAGCAATAAATGGGGAAGCTAAGATAGATAATTAGTTACCATTTTAGGGGGTATGAGGAGCTGGAATCCACAGTTGTTGAGCTGCTTTTCTTTGACCTCTTTTGCAGACTGAACAGCACTTTCACTCATGTGAAACAATTCCATCACCTCAAGGGTATGAACATAAGCAAAAGCTTCTGGAATTTTTTGTAGAGAGCTACAATTTCGAAGGATTAGACTTCGTAAAGCTGGGAAGCTATTCTTTGTGGCCAACTTCCAAATTCTTAGGTTCGTCTTTCCAATGCGCAAATATTGAAGGTGTTTGAAAACAACATGATTGCTTAGTTCCCAATTCTCGCCCTTGAATGCATAGTCATCCAACTTCAGCACCTCAAGCTTCTCCAACGACCCCAATACTTCCATGTCTTTCCACTCAAACAATGTGCCAAAGAAGCTCAACTTTTTTAGCCTACGTGCATCTAGGATCCCGCTTGGGAACGTTAACACTTTATCATATTGGCCGTAGAGCTTCAAGTTTTCTAGGGATTCTAGACTTCCGAATGAGGAACAACTTGGTTCCTTTAGAAATCCTGATAAATCCCCACGAACACCTAATTTTTTGAGGTTAGGGGTCTTCTGAAAGATCTCTTTTATGCAACTTGTTGGAGATATTGTAGAAAGTGTGCGGATGTCGTTTCCTCCAGAGTTAGTTGTGCTTCTTTTTGGAGGAACGGGTAATTGCAGAGATGTATTGGTGTGTACATGCTTTAACTTTTTCATGCTCCATATGCCTTCATCAATTTGTAGTGTCCATGATGTGGTTTCGATAACTAAAGTCTCCAATGCACGAAGATTTTTGAATAATTTGGGGAGGGAATCGAAATTGCTTTTGATGGCAAGATACCTAAGGAGATGTAAGTTATAAAGCTCATTCGGTAGCAACTTAAACTTGATGAAGAATTCAATGTTCAACACCCTAAGAAGCGGAAAGGTGTTTAGGATGGTTGCTAATTCCTCTTTTGTAAAATAAAATGTCTCACTGTTTTGTGAGGGAAACAACAACAAAGAACGGATATGTTTGCCAAATGGACATAAACTCCCCTTTTGGTTGTAGGATTTGAGGACATCAAAATTGTTATTAGTATAGGAGTGGAAACAAAGGCGACGAGAAGAAATATTCTCATGAGGAGTTGAAGAAATATTCTCATCTAATCTTTGTGTCTCATCCATTACATGAAACAAATTTATCCTTGCACCTTCACTTTTGCAAAACTCATGCAATGTGTCGGGTAGACAACAAGTTTTTATTTGTCCATTTATTCTTCGTTCTACCACCATCACAAGATTTCTATCTACCAGATCATTCAAATATTTTTGAGCTTCAACTTCTGCATCTAAAGCATAACCCTGCTCATCTATTTTTGGAATGAATTCTTCAGCAATCCACAAATGAATCAACTTACAAACAGCAATCTCATGTCCCATGGGAAAACATCCAAAATATAGAAAACAATTTTTCAACTTCTCATCAGGCAAATCATTGTAAGTTTTTTTTACTCTGTAACGATAGATTTGGCCTTCTCGATTAATTTCTAAAAATGGATTTTCAGCAACCCGTTGCCAGTCAGCAATATTCCTATGTTGACGTAGCAAACCACCTACCGCTACTAGAGCTAGTGGTAATCCGTTGCATTTATTTGCTATTTCTTTCCCCAGATTTTTTAATGATTTCTCATTGCATTTCGGTGTACCAAAAGCACTATCTTCCAATAGCGACCAACCTTCCTCATTGCTTAACTTTCCTAAATTATGAGATTTCCAGTTAGAATCAACTACATTGCCATATGGAGAGGTCACCAGCACCCTACTTCCTTTCAAATTTGCAGGGAATGCAACTTTAAAAGAATCCCAATCTTCTTTTTTTTTGTACATCATCCAATACAACAAAGTACTTTTCATCCTTTAGAAGTTCACATATTTCACGTGCCAACCCTTCTTCAGTCATCATGCTAATGTCTTCTCTACACCTCCTAATTTGATAGATGATGTCAATGAATTTCTGTTTTCTATCAAAACCTTGTGAAACATTAACCCAAATGTACTTGTTGAAAATTTCAGGAATGCCTTTTTGGTCTTCGAAAATCATTGAGGCAAATATGGTTTTTCCAGATCCAGTTATTCCTACAATTGGGATGATAATAAAATTATCCTTTGCATCTATGAAACGGTCTTTTATGATTTTCAAATCCTTTCCAAATCCAAATATGTTTTTCTCTACTGTTGGACGAACCTAAATAATTGAAGAAAAATCATTAAAAATCTATTCTAACCAGGTGCTAATTAAGGTGATAAATACAAATATTCAAGTTCAATTCCAAATCATTATTAGTATTGTGTACTCTTAAAATGCTCAAATTAAACCATCTTCTAATTTGAACAAGTTATAATTTTACTTTAGAACCTATACATATGCAATATTCAATCTTAACCTATCCATCAATTCAAGGATTTGTTGAAAAAATAGTATTAAAATGACATTTTAAGTGGCTATTTTGTGGTAAAATTATCATTGGGGTCCACTTCCGATTTGGGTCGGGTCAAAGTGGATTCGGGTTCTTTGTAGTGAGACGAAGAGATTGATATATTGTACGCTCAAAACGGATAATGGGTGAATGAGATATTGATTCTCAAAGTAGACCCATTGAGTTGGGAAAATGAAGGGCAAAAGTGAGCTTTTGTCCCACATTGGTTTGGGAAGAGGATTTCTCCCACTATTTATACAATAGTTCTTTAAAGTCTTATTGAATTGTATAACATAGAGGCTTTCTCTTGCAGCAAAGAGGGTGTAAATCAAATCCCAAATTGAGATAAAAAAAAAAGGCTAAAACTGAGATACAAAAGGCTTGAATGGCGGGCTAAGTTATGCCACCTTTTGGAATCATTTATTCATCCGTTACGGAATTAATTGTATATTAATTCCAATTTTGAATTTAATCTCACTTAGTGGCCAGGTGTTACAAGGCAAATTTTAAAGGCCATAATGAATGCTATGGCTTGATTCAAGCTTGCTTTGCGGGCTAAGTTATGCCACCTTTTGGTATCATTTATTCATCCGTTACGGAATTAATTGTATATTAATTCCAATTTTGAATTTAATCTCACTTAGTGGCCAGGTGTTACAAGGCAAATTTTAAAGGCCATAATGAATTCTATTAACTCTTTCATCCCTATATAAGAAGGGAGTTAAGCAGAAGAAATTTGTGAACAAGAACACAACAAGAGAGATAACACTTGCACGTTTTTCCAGCTTCAAAACTCTGCTTCTACTCCTTTCTTTGCCTAGATGTGTTCAAGGCTTTGCTCTAGTTTGCCGGGTTCGTTCGTTTGGGTGCTCAAACGTCGGACCGTAGCACGTTTTATCCTGGGAAACCTAGGTCGCAATGCTCCTAGCACTTTTGGGAGGTTGCAAATAAGGTTTTAAGGAAAGAGTGATCTCTTGACTCGCGCTAAAAACCCTATACCCATACACGAGCCATCTTTTCCTTCTTTCGGTTTTGGATTATGCTTCTAAGCAAAAAACCTTCTCTCTATTTGATTTAGTTGTGGATTGGAATTATAATCTAAGGATTATACGTTCCAATTTTGGTTGATATATATTTGTATATCTTTTCCGTAGATATATATGTATATATAACCGTGGGGATCTGATTTATATATGTGTGTGTGTGTGTGTGTGTGTGTGTGTGTGTGTGTGTGTGTGTGTGTGTGTGTATATATATATATATATATATATATATATATATATATATATATATATATCAGATAATATTTTATATACTTGTGTGTGTATATATAAATATTATTTTGCGATATTAAATCGATTTTGGTTCATTATCACCAACAATCTTAAAACCTTATAATTTTGATAATGAACAAGTCGATGGATTCCAAAAGTGTTGGATCCGTGAATGTTGCCGGAGGTGCACATTCAAATGGTCGGAACGGCAACGATGTTGCACATTCCTTTATGCTGGTTGACAGCAGCAATGTTGGAAATGATATTTCCGTGGGAGTTGCAAAAACACACGATGGTGCTTCAGAGAACGTTGGTTCACGAACCGGTAGACCAGTGGCTAATGGCACACAATTGGTACCTATTGTGTTGCCTACTGGATCGGCTGAAAGCCATGAAGGATCCTATGATGGTGTGATCACTACATGGTCTGAGGACTATTGTAGTGTGACCAACGTCTTCAACGATAATCAAAGGAAAGGCAAACGAAAGTTTAGGCCTGAAGATGATTATGAGGAAGAAGTGAACAGCCACTATGAAGCGAACCGTCATCCTGGTGAAAAGGTAGAGGACAATTTCGCTATGTTTAAAACATGTGGATGGTTGGACGAGTGAGGTCATAACCGAGGTACCCCCGATGTGCGCTATGGACCACCCATCGTGGAGTGGACGGTTGAAAAAATGGAACAAGGCACACCGGTTTGAAAGATTACTACGAGATAGGAATACAGAAATTGGTTTCCAATGTAATTTCCTATTTATTTATTTTGAATAAATATTGTAATATCCTTGTAATATTTTTATTTGAATAAAAATATAAATGTTACATTGAGTTGTTGAATTTTGGTACATACGAATTATTTGTTAGAATAATGTCAAATGTATGGAAAGATTCAATATGGATGCCTAGTGCATCACGTAGCATTATGTGGAAAATGCTAAAATAGCTTAACTGCCGGAACGAAATGTAACAAGCGTGTTACATGTTTGAAATCTCGTAAGGACTTCGGTTCTAGTTCATGTTGAACGATATAGATTTCAAAGTAGGATCAATTTGTCAAAAAAATTTGGGATAGCTATATAATCATGAGCGTCACAGCTCAATGGTTGAATATTTTAAATAATATTCTGAGTACGATTATATAAGCTTGATTCAACTAGTCAGAAATTTGGTTGACTTGTTCTTGTTAATTGTGTTATAATTAACTTGATCAAAAATCCAAATTATACTACTATGAAATATAATTTGAGACAAATTGTTGGGACGTCAAATTAAGCTTGAGCTTAACAAAAAATGCTAATTAAATTTAGCATTGTTGAAGTGCTAATTGGAGTGCTTAATAGCACTGGACGTCCAAAATGTCGAATTAGCACTATGCAAAAAGCTAATTAAATTTAGCATTGTAAAAGTGCTATGTGATTAGCACGAAAGGAGGTTTGGTTAATTGTGTAATTAACTAATAATCATAGTGCTAAGTAGCACTGGAATTATAAATTAAGCCACGAACGGTTGTTGTGTGTTTATAATTTAAAGCAATGGAAGATTGCTTTAAAATCAGCGCTTTAAGTTGCAGCAATGATTCGTGCTTTATGTAGCATGTTTCGTGCTTCATTACTAAGCACAGATTCGTGCTTCAATTTCGGAAGCACTAGTTCGGGTTTGTGGCATTTCGGTCAAAACCGAATGGATTCGTAAGTGCTGATCTATTCGCACCTACGAGATGTGCTAACATGTAGTACATGTTTTTTCTTCATAAGAATAAAAGAGAAAACCAAATTAATCGCGGATTAATGCGGTTACGAACGATCGATATAGTGAATATGAAACACATATTGGTGATTTCTACGCAAGCCTTGGTATCGTACTCGAGCGTACGACATAGTATTCACCTCAATCGAACATAAATATCAAGACGTTGATAAGTTCAGGTCTACCTCAAGGTATGTGGGGTAAGACAATACTTTGGACAAGTAAGTACCTTTTAAATAAGGTTACCCGCATGAAATTCTTACGAATTATAGGTACGTAGGAAGTTTTCCTACTAATGCCTGAAATGTGGGGGTGTCTTGCCAAAGGCGTATATTGGGTTCTTAGTACACGAGTCCTATAGTTTAGATGTACATAAGAACACAATAAATTGAATCAAGAAATTCATCGTTCTTTGAAGATGTATTTCTGTGAAGGTTCAATATCGGACCTAGTACGTTGAAATGAACTTTCGACGTAGCTATGGTTGAAGGGTATGAAAGAGAACCCGAGCTCGAAGCTAGACGTAGCAAGAGATCTAGGATTGGAACAATCCTTTGGTCTAGATTTCTAACAAACATACTAGAATGTGATACACATATTCTAACTTGTTTACTCGAAAATGAACCGGATTTTCTGACATGGTTGTTAGAAAACAAGCCTCGAATGTATGTAAAAGTATTCTACGGATGGACCAACACGAAAGAGGCTACTAAAAGTGAAGTAGATTCTATCTTACAGAATCATACTCGGAGCTGGTCGTTCTTCCTCCGGGTTGTAAAATCTTTGGAAGATAAAACCGGTTGGTTATATTGAAGTAAAATGGTCATGCTTGTAATTGTAAATTACATGCAACACAAGTGTCACGGTTACTTCGATATCTATTCTCTTGTGATGACATAAATCCATTAGGATGACACTCGCCATAGCCGTGTAGCGAGACTTGGAAGTTCATCGAAATGGATGTATTGCTTTCTTAATAAACATGGAACAACCTGAGTGTTTTGTGGTTCCGCACTAGGGAAAGAAAGTGTGTAATTGGTGAGATCATTGTATTGTTCAAAACAATTGCCTTAGTGTTTGGCATGTGAGGTTTTGATCATGCAGTGATGACCAACGAGTTTAGTATAAACGAAAGTGAAAGTGTGTCTACGTATTGCGTACGATTGACAGAGATATCACTGTTTGTTTATACACGATGAACTCATCGTGGATAGTAATGATCAATTCTACCAGAAACATGTTAAATTGGAGATTTGACATGAGGTGTGAGTTTGACAGATTTAATCTTCGAGATTAAATCGTGAGAAAACCGTATAGTCTCGTGTTAGGCCAATCTCACTGAGTTGATTGAATCATTGCAAGGATGATAATCAACTGGTTTGGACACTATTAAATACTAACGTACAACTAGCCAATAATCACGAAGATTGTACGTCTCACGGAGAATACATTCAGATTATTGGTGATTTAATTGTATCAAATGGGTTGTACTAGGCCAGATCTTGCCTTTACAGTTAACGAACTCGATAGACATACGAGTAACCCTAGTGTTACACACTAAAAGGCAATAGTGGAAGTTATTAGATACTTAAGGTATGCTTGTGACTTTGGACTGCACTACGTGGGATATCTAGGTGTATTTGGAAAGTATAGCACAGATATCAAAGGACGCTAAGTCCATTAAAGGCTACGTGTTTACGTAGGCCAATGCAGTTGGTTGTATGAAAATTCTCGTAACGATTTGTGATAGCTAAGATCCATGACGGGATCTAAGCTGAGAGCCTTAGACTTGTGTCGCGAGCGAGTAGGCCATTTTCCCGGAATGTTCCTAGAGGTAAACTCGTACCTCCAATTTGTCTGCGTTGCGATAGTCAAGCCAAAATTGGTTAAGTACAAAGTTAGATGTGGAATAGTAAGTCTAGACTTATAAGTCGTAGACATCATACCATTAAACAATTTCTCACAACAGGGGTTATCTCTATTGACTACGTGATGTCAAAAGATAACGTAGCGGCCACTAACTCGCTAACCCGAGGGTAAGAAAATGGTTGTTGAGAAGTAGGAACGAGGAATGAGTCTAAAGCCCTTGGACTAAAAGTTCTATAGTGGATACCCAATCTAGCTGGCACCTAGGTTCAATGGGACAACTAAATTATAATATGAGGATTATGCGTTCTACTTTTGGTTGATATATATTTGTATATCTTTTCCGTAGATATATATGTATATATAACCGTGGGGATCTGATTTATATATATTTGTGTGTGTGTGTGCACACACAAGTATATAAAATATTATTCCATATATATTCGATATATATATATATATATATATATATATATATATATATATATATATATATATATATATGAATATATATGGAATAATATTTTATATACTTGTGTGTGTATATATAAATATTATTTTGCGATATTAAATCGGTTTTGGTTCATTATCACCAACAGGATTGGAACTAATTTTTATTAAAATGATGAAAACATATTATTTCATTCAAATTAAACAAATTAATATAATGAAAATAAATAACACAACCGTTATTGTCTAGAAATCCCACGCTGAGCATGAAAATTAATGATCAAAGACCATAGAAAGTATCCCTATCCTGAGGCCATCCCAGGCTGAGCATGGATTTTATTATTTTGCACCTAAAAATCCTTTAAATAATGGTCAACTCATCTAAATTCAAGACCTTTGTTATATGCCATATAAGTTTTGGTCATCCATAAAGTAAAGTTATCTCTTACATTTTGTATTATAAAGAAAAAGCCGTAAAGTTATCTCTTACATTTTGTATTATAAAGAAAAAGCCGTAAAGTTATCTCTTACATTTTGTATTATAAAGAAAAAGCTAGCGAGGTGGTTCGCCGCTAGCTTTTTCTTTTTTGAATGTTACTAACTCTATTATAATGTAATATCTTGAGGCTCGAACTCAGGACCTTCTGAATGAAAATCTAACCCAATTACCATTAAATCACATAGTCTTGGTAACTTTTTCTTTATTTTATTTGACATTACTTTTTTAGTGTTTAGTTTAAAAATGGGAAATGATATTTTTTTTCTTGAGTTATATACTTATATTACTTTTCCCCCTTGAATTATCATGTAAGCACATTAGTCCTTTCAATTATTTTAAAAATGGCGATTTTCTCTCCTAATATATTAAATTGACATTTCTACCTTTAAAGTAAATATTTTATTTATTTTTCTTCTCCAACAAATTATTACATATACGTAGGGATGACCAGGTTCGATTCTAACTGAACCACACACTATAGCAATCAAATTAAAAGTTTCCGGTTATGATTCAGGTCCAGAATCCAATATTTGAATTTCAGTTTATTAAAATTATGAATCGAAAAAATTGGATCCTGAACCGTGAATTGGCGGTTCCGGATTCGGTTCGTAATTTTGAACCGTCTTTATTTTAAAATAGTCTAAGTTCAATAATAAATGTATTTTTTTTTCAATTCGGAACATGAACCGGCTATTCCGGTTCGCGATTTTAATAAACTCTAAATATCGGGTTTCGATTCTAAATTGTAATTGGAATATTTCGGTTTGATTTCTATAGTGTCTTTGGTTTGAACCAAATTGTGATCATAATTTGTTGGAGAAGAAAAATAAATGAAATATTTATTTTAAGGGTAAATATGTCCATTTAACATTCCAATCCCTATCCCCGTTGGGGCAGGGAACCCCGTCGGGAACGGGACATATTGCTATCCATATTAAAAAGTTCAAAAGTAAATTCCATTTTGGGTAGGATTCTTTTATTCGACGACTGTGAATTTACAAACTTTATTCAATTACATATTTATCTTTTTTGTCTTTTTTTTTTCAACTTACTGAAGCACACAGAGTCAGTATTACTCTTTTTTTTTTTTTTAACTTACTAAAGCACAAAGAATCAATATCGCCTCTACCGAAGTTAAAATCCATGGCCTCCCACAAGGTCATTGACTTCAATTACATATTTATCATTTTTTAACTTTATGTCAAAAATTTGTTATAAATATATAAAATTTATTTCCCACGCTTATAAAGGATAACAACATTGTTTGTGGAAGAAATTAAATTTATATGCATGACATGACAAGTGCGATATTACGACAACAACTCAGAAGGCATGCAGGAAAGGGGAACATACATGACAAAAAGTATCCTACTTCGAAAAATAAAATTTTCAACTACTTGGTTTTGATAAATAAGATTTCAAGGAAGAAAGAAGAAAAAAAAAAAAAAAAAGCTCACAGAATTAGTTGGACCCCGAATTTGATTAAATTTGACAATTCGTGTTTCTTGTTCGTTTACGTGTCTATAAGCATAGAGTATTTTATTTTTGTTTTACTTTTTCGCACTTTGGTCAGAATGAGAGGTCAACAGCGGTCCGAAATTGTAAGGTCAATAATGTAAATGTTTATTTTATCTTTTGTTTGAAATGGAGAATTATTTTTTTTCAGTGAGATTTTGACAAAAAATTGGACGGAAGGACAATTTTTGTAACAAAAATAATAGTCGTGGACTGAGATTGTAAGATATAAAAATCGCGGTAGTGACTCTATAGTTGTAGGACCAAAAGTGCAAAAAAAACTCTTCTTTAAAATAGAATGATAACTCGGGAATAGTTTTTGTGATACCTGGAGAGTTGGCAGACCCTTGTTTTGTTCATTGATTTTGTACGTCATGAGGTTTAGAAGTTCTTGTCCGTGCTCTTGCCGAATCTTAGCCAGGTTACCCCTTATGGACTGGATCTCCCTCGCAAAATCATTGATCTTTCCACAAAATGGAATCTTATCCAAACATTTTGAGAAGACATTGTCTACATGCTTCCCCTTCAGTGCAACGTAGTCGGCAATCGTATCCTGGGCTTCATTCACAACGTTTCTGAATTTTTGCACAACAACTCTCAGAACGTGGTGATCACTGGCCCATGAGTTCTTGGAAGCTTCCACAAGCCTGGCGCTAAAGGTTTGGATGTCGGAGGTGAGATCCTTAATCTCAGAATCTATGCCACGAACCAACTTCACATTGTATGCTACAGTTTGGACCAAAGCGTTTACCCCTTGGGTTACCTGATCCTCTAGCACTTTGTCCACCACTATCGTCATTGCTCTCAGCTCTCTCTCTCTCTCACATCGAGTGAAGACATAGGAAATGCAATTATGCAAGTGATATGTGAGGAGTTGCAAATCATCATTTATCTTGATGCTCTAGTACACTCACTGTAGTACTGTACTGTTGGAGACTTGAAGCCTAGATAGCTACCTCTCATTAGTCTTCCATCACATGCATCTTTACTGAATTCTGATTACACATAATAAAAGCTCTTTGAAATGTCTATACACTCCGTACTAATTAAGTCTTTGGTCAGTAGTTATACTTGCACTTATCCATAATTTACCACACAGAAAAGTTGGTCGATTGAATAACGAAATAGTGCTAAAATGATTTAATTGACAAAATTAAAATAATTCAAAGATCAAATTCGTTCAAATTAAAAAGTTTGGACTAAATTGACAATTACAAAATAATTAAGAGACCAAAACAGTAATTTTCTCATTTAGGCTCCGTTTGGAAAGTAAGAAAATGACTTCTGAAAAATATTTTTCGAAAAATTAATCAGAAAACATTTTAATTTTTGATATTTAGCTACAAAATGAAAAATTACCTTTCTGTGTTTGGTTCATTTCCCAGAAAATGGTAAAAATTGTATATTTCAACATTTTAATTATTTGATATTCCAAAAAATGAGTATATACACACAGTGTACACAGTATACAATATATATATATATATATATATATATATATATATATATATATATATATATATATATATATATATATATATATATATATATTACTATTTAAAAATTAGAACATTAATCTTTGGGCATGACGTTTCGTGCAAAGCATGTGCCTGTGACTGTTTACTAACGAAAATTATTTTTTGTTTTCTTTTTTCTTTTTTCTAATTTTTTCGTTTTCATTCTCTATCTTCTGTTTAGAAAACTTGTTTACTAACACTTATTTTTTTTCAAATTTATTTTTTAGATTAACGGAAAAGTGATTATCGACATGTAGAAAAGTTGCCCTATTTTCTTTGGTCGATCAAACTTTTCCACCAAGCAAGCTCGCAAAGTTTTAAACTAGCCACTAAAATGATTTAATATCTCATTTATTCATCGATTATAGTAATTTCTCTTAATTTAGGCTTACTTTGTTTGTGTGTGTGTGTGTTTAATTGTATCATGAACTTTGATAATTTTATTCAAGTGATTCTTGTGTTATGAAATTATGTACCTTACAAGTATAAAATCTATACCTCATTGTGTTGATTCAGTGTCTACAATGCTATATGGACTCTAGTCCATGATATAAATTGCCATTTTATAGCTTTTTGTACGATATTATTTGCTAGTAACTCAAATAATTGATTTGGCGTTGAGTGCTAGTTAAGGCAATTTTAAAAGGGTGTTGCTATTTGCACCACCTTTTGGTCAAAAGTAGGTATAAAATATCTTGAAATTGTAAAAAGGTGAAAACTTTCAATAATTACATAAGTGGTGTAAATAGTCAAATGGGGGTTCATTTTTCTATTTGCACCACCTTGGTCAAACCTCATTTATGAGGTAATTAATAGTTTTTTAATTCAAATTTTAATTAAGAGAAAATGGTACTTTTTCCTCCTAAGTTATATACTTATAGTACTTTTTACTCCTGAATTATTCATGTTAGCATATTAGCCTCCTCAATTATTCTAAAAGTGACGATTTCCCCCCTGATATATTAAATTGACATTTCTACCCTTAAAGTAAACAATTTATTTATTTTTCTTCTCTAACAAATTATTGTGTATACGTAGGGATGGTCCCGGTTCGGTTCTAACTAAATCGGACACTATAGCAATCGAATTAAAAGTTTTCGGTTAAGGGAAAATTGTACACTTTTTCCCTCTGAGTTATATGATTATAGCACTTTTTTCCTCTCAGTTATCTGTTTATCCACATTTGCTCCCTCAATTATATTAAACGTGGCAGGTTTTCTCCATTTTATGTTAGGTGAACATTTTTACCCTTAAAACTAAATATTTCATTTATTTGTTCTTCTCCAACAAATTATTGTTTTTATGTACGGATGATTATGGTTCGGTTCGAACAATTTTTTATTTTATTGCCAATTTAAAATTTATTTATTATAAATTATATTTCTTATTTTTAAAATAATATACAATAATTATTTTATTTTATTTCATTTCATTTTTTTCGGATCTGAATTAAGTATAAGAAAATAAAGTTGTGTTATGCCTTCACAATTAGTTATATTTGTTCTATATTTTCTTAAACATTTTTAACCCTAAGAATCTAAGCTCCACTCCCAAGGTTCGGGCCTATGACCATTTATTTGAAATGGTAATTGAAATGTCATCACATTACATGATAGTTGGCTTAATCATATTATATATAATAATCATATAAAAACCAATTGTGTTAAATCAAAGTAATTGTAGATTACTAGTATATATATATCCTCTAATGAAGGTATGCATGTAACATTTCCATTATGTCACCATTAAGTGGTGCAAGTTAATAGGCCATTTATGGCCATAATGTTGTGGTTTGAAACGGAAGTAACGGTTTCCGTTACTTAACCTATAATGATGGCACGTAGGTTATATATATGTGTATGGTCCTCCCACTGCTCCTATGACTTGACACTACACCATCTAGTTGTACAGGAGACCAAGTGGTAGACAAAATCTGAAAGTTCTTTACTGTTCTTCAAACAATGCAACGAGATTCCAATTATGGTTGGAGATGCTTGATCATATGCTTCCGCTATAAGGTTAGATTACATGTATTACTTTGTGTATTTCTAACATTTGGTATCAGAGCCTGTTTAATCTCTACCTAGTTTGTCAAAATTGCATAAAATACATTTTATATAAAATATATATGCTATACGGATATTGTTGATGGAATTGTTGCATTTTTCAAGTATATATATACATTTGTATATCTGAGTTAGCAATTCCAAGTCACTGTGTATATACTCATAAACAATTTATATATTATGAAAAGTGTTTATTGCCTAAAA
Source organism: Ipomoea nil (assembly GCF_001879475.1). NCBI lineage: Eukaryota > Viridiplantae > Streptophyta > Magnoliopsida > Solanales > Convolvulaceae > Ipomoea > Ipomoea nil. The sequence continues at coordinate 9,518,935 of NW_017617471.1, forward strand.
TGTATGTAACTGCATATATAATTTTTGTTTTCAAAAATTGTTCATATGCAAATGAATTTATACTTGCCGGGATTTGGTTGACGGAATTTCTTTTTTTGCATGGTCGGGGTTGCCGCCATTGCTGTCGGTGGAGCACCATTCCCGCTGCCGCCCATTCCAATGGGTGGATAATTAAAGATGATGTGGAAGTGGTGATGCCTTAAGCCGTTGGGCGTTGGCATGCGGTGTAGAAGGGCACATCGATAACAATGGCGTCAGGTAGTGCCGTGGGGCGCTGCGTTATGGTGACTGACGTATGAGTTTCCTCAAACCTTTATGTGGTTGGCAATGACGATGGGGTGATGAGGGTTGTCATTAGCGCTGTTGGGCGTTGTGACCATCACCGGCCTGCTTTTGGCTACATGCTGCCAGTAACTTCAGTAATGAGGCCAGGCAAAGTCAGCAGATTGCGGCGTCTTCCTTTAGAAGGTGAAGCGAGGGTCGACATTTGATGTTTACATACACTATAGTCTAGATCAAGAGACGTAAGCGAACGTTTGCGGTTGGCTATGGAGAAACATTAATTTGGAAATCAGCATAGGGCTGTCGTGTAAGTTAGGAATTATAATAATTCCTTGTTAAGGTGAACCTTGTTTGTGGAATAATAAACGGTAGTGCATTATGTTTAAGCATCTTTAGACGGTTTAGAATGTTCACTTGATATTAGAAGTCTTTCCATAGGTGAACTATTAAAGATTTGGAAAGATTGCTCGTCAATTATGCCTTTATTGTGAGAAAACATGAATCGGGGAAAAGTTTCTCGAAAAATGGCCAATGTGCTACTATTCCCTTGAAACATTACTCTGTCTAAGGAGTTGGTTATTTTTAATGAGGCTCCATCTCAACCAATTTTCCTGGGAGTATACTTGGGATTGTTTATCACATTGTTGCATAATTGTTTTTAGGCTTAAAGTTGATGCCTGAAATCTCAAGATTATCGTATAGTGATCATATAATTTTGATTAATTAAGGGGAAGCCACATCATCTTTAATTAATTAAAATTTCTGAGATCACATATAGTCATAGACATATTGATTGTGATTACTTATATAATATAATAAAATTTAGCCCACAGGCAATTTTGTTATGTTTATATAATTAATTAGGGTAAAATCACCAAACTATGATCATAATTTAGCCCACAGGCAATTATGCATCGGAATATAGTTTTGGTGAGTTTTATCATTATAGATAGGAAGGTCAATTTATTTAACAAATGATTTTAATATAAATAAATTGGTGTCTTCTATCATAAAGTTATGAGATATGTACATATTCAAAAGTATTTTTATGTGTACATTTTGTGGTATTAGTCTAGTTTCTTTTATGTGTATTTATTATGCATGAAAGAAATTTGGATTAATAGCTTGGTACATTAATATTTTTTTTGTGTACAAATATCAAGTGATCAATACAATTTCATAACTGAAATTATTAAGTTATTTTGATCACTTTGTGACTAATTACATAAAGTATAATAAAATCTACCCACAGGAATTTTATTATATTAATGTAAATAGTCAAGATAAAATATTAAATCATATTTCTTAATTTATCCACATGGATTAAGAAAAGGAACATGGTTTGATAGTTTTATCATAAAGTTGTAGATGAATCTAATTGAATAAAACTTCAGCCCACAGGCAAATTTTATGTCACTAGATTCTTCTATCCCCTTTGATAATAATTTTATCATAAAGTTTTAGTTGAGTCTAATCGAACAAAACTTTAGCCCACAGGCAAGTTTTGTGTCACTAGATTCTTCTATTTGATTATCATGAAGTCTCAGTTGAGTCTAATTGAATAAATCTTTAGCCTACAGGCAAGTTTTATGTCACTGGATTCTTCTGTTTAAATTTATGATCAAGATAAAATTTTATCATACCAATTTTAGAATTTATAACTTTAAGGCTAGTTATAATTCTATGTCACATGGGTTGCATTGGCAATACATGTATTTTGTTAAATTCCAAAACTTTAGTAACTTGAAATTGTTACTGTATGTGGCTTACTTGATTTTTCAGCCCAACCACAATAAAGCTTTTGAATTTGGACTTGATATACTTTTGGATCCTTATATTGGAATTGTACATATCTAGCCAAATTTCAACTAAAGCAATTTAATTTGTTTAAATAGTTGGAAATTGTGTCTGTTACATGTACATATTTAACATGTCCAACTATGGTGGGGAATTATAATCCTTGTTAAATTAGTTGGACTTGAGGATCATTAGTGTGTATATCATTTATGCTCAAGAATAACTTTATTAGTGGGAGTGATCATTTAAAAGATCAATAAGATGTCCCATTTGATCAGTGGGAGTGATCATTTGGAAAGATCATTAAAGATGTCTCACTTCAAGATTGCTCCACTTCAAGGATAAGACACCTTGCCTTGTTATTATAAAATCAATAGTTCAATTTGTTGAACTAGCTACAAGTTGTGCAACATATTTCTGAAAATGTTGTAACAACATTAGTAGTTTTTATTATAACAATGACATTAAGTTTATGGTGAACTATCACGAGTTAGATTCTTTAGCATTTATTGGAGTCTTTCGTCTCATCAAATTGATCCTGGGCCATTAAGATTTAAAAGGTTCAAGATTCAATGTTGAGAGACATAAAGCATGCAAAGACTCATGATGTTGGTTCATATAGATGAATCTTGAGGGTTTTTTGTTTTTATGATGATACAATATTTTTGTTGTTTCATAAAGTTACATTAATAAATCCTCGGTATTGCTCTATGACATGAAAGTTGGGCTTCCTTCCTTTGTTTTGGAGATCATTTATAAGGTGTATGTTTAAAGTTCCGTTTGTGGGCTTAGACTCATGAATTTGTTATCTAAGTCGTTGGAATATGGACTACTCAATTATTATCTTTGGCTAAGATTAATGAGAGTATGAGTGGCAGACGTGTCAACTCTGAAAACTTAGCTGTCAGCAATAATATTAAAGATAATGAGTTAGTCATGTAATATATTAGCATTTTGCTAATAGTTTCGGATCCCTACTTAAAACATGCTTATAAAAATTTTAGGGATCATACATGGTACGTAGAACTTATTATGTGACTATATTGTACGTACATTTATGTTGTCACTTCTATTTAATAATTTGGATGGTTTCTCCTATGGTTATGCGCATATTTATTTGAGAAACATCCCTAAGGTTGGACCAAGAATAAACGTAGGGTTTATTCATAAAGGACCTGAGTTGGGAATCAAAATGCATGTGATGCATAGATGGTATTACTCACACTTTAATTTAGAGGACATACCACTATGATTCATGTTTTTTGATCTTCAACAAAGGTTGTGCCAATACTTGCACCAAGTGGAAAATTGTAACATTTTCCATTAATATTGTACAAATGAAGTTGTGCAAGTTTATTAGGCCAAATTTAGCCATTGCGGCAATAATTAGTTTTTGATAACTAATTATAATCAAGAATGAACATAAGGTTTATTCATTAAGTTTTATACCACATAAGGTACTTAGAGAAGAAGTTCCATTGTAATCATAAGTGGATACTACTCTGATTAAGAGGAACTATCTCTATGGTTCATGTTTTTGCTTCTTTGAGTTAATACATGCACCAAGTGGGAGAATGTAACATTTCCATTATGTCACCATTAAGTGGTGCAAGTTAATAGGCCATTTATGGCCATAATATTGTGGTTTGAAACAGAAGTAACGGTTTCTGTTACTTAACCTATAATGATGGCACGTAGGTTATATATATGTGTATGGTCCTCCCACTGCTCCTGTGACTTGACACTACACCATCTAGTTGTACAGGAGACCAAGTGGTAGACAAAATCCGAAACTTCTTTACTGTTCTTCAAACAATGCAACGAGATTCCAACTATGGTTGGAGATGCTTGATCATATGCTTCCGCTATAAGGTTAGATTACATGTATTACTTTGTGTATTTCTAACAATGCATTCCTCAAAAAGAGAGAAATCAAATATAATCTTAGATATAAAATCACACTCCAAAATGCCGTTGGAACGTAATGGATTGTCAACTTCAATATGACTGCGAAAGCCTAAGAAATCAATACTCCCCCCCCCCCCTCCCCCCCCCCTCCCCCCCCCCCTTTTAACTGGAATGGAGTTCGAAAGAGTAATATATGAGTAATATATAACACATGTGATTGCAAATTAAAACAAACTCCCTTTGGCTTTGCTTACGATTCAGAACCGAAAAATAAAATACAATAAAATAATTATTAAATTTATTTTTTTAAAAATAAGAAATAAAATTTATAATAAATAAATAAATTTTAAACTGACAATAAAATTAAAAAAAAATGTTTGAACTGAACCGTGACCATCCGTACATATAAAGAATAATTTGTTGGAAAAGAAAAAATAAATGAAATATTTAGTTTTAAGGATAAAAATGTCTATCAAACATAAAAGTAAGAAAATATGTCACTTTTAATATAACTAGCTAGGAGACAAATGTGGATACATGAATAACTAAGAGGAAAAAAGTGTTAAAAGCATATACCTAAGGGGAAAAAGTGTCACTTATAATAAATATTTGTTAAAACAAATATTGTTTAACGAAAATTAATGAAGGTGGTGCAAATAGCAATTTTCTATTTACACCACCTAAAAGTTATCATATATATTAAATAGGTGATGTAAATAGCAATTAAGATGGTGCAAATAAAATTCCCCTTTTAAAATTTTAGCTTAGATGTCAGAAGAATTATTGCAGTTGTCAGAAGACATTATTGAAGGAAGAGTGATGGTGCAGAAGACATTATTGAAGGAAGAGTGATGATATAGAAAAACTTTACTGCAGAAATAAAGCAACAAAATACATACACCCAACCATAAAATTAAATTAACTAATATAAGTACAGCAGCTGCATAGGTATGGTAGAGAGGTAGTGATGATATAGAAAAACTTTAACGCATTGTTAAAAAATTAACTAAAAATGACTTAGTTTCGATTTGAGTTGGGTCAAATTATATTCTAATTTTTCTAAAATTTAATTTTATTTGAGATACGTAACATATAAGTTAACTTAAAGCTGAAAGCTTAAAAACTACTAAATACTAGCTTATTTTGAAGCGCTATTTATGGTAACGTCTCAAAATAAGTTATTAATTTAAGTTCGCGATCTTCAGATTTTACAAAACAAAAACTATAGTTTCTTTGTAGCTAAAAATATGTTCTTCCAAATATAACCTATTGGAGAGGTATAATTTGATATATATTATATATTCTAAAATTCGTAATTGATTGCCATAAGGCTAACTACTTAAAATTATTTAGGTGTTAGCTAAATCAGTAACAAACTCAGTTTTTATTGTGTTTTACCTTAGCAACTAGTTCAATTATTTCCTTTTTGGAAATAACCCAAGCCATTATTGGCGAAGTATTATGGCTGCGAAGAGTTTAATTTGTAGTGGGGTAAGAAGGCCAATTGGAAATGGAAATTCTACCTCTGTGTGGGGACATCCTTGGTTGCAAGATGAGGAGGACCTATGATCCAGACAGAAATGCCACCCCAGCTGGTTAATGCCAAAGTAATCAATTTAATTGATCAGGAAACAGGAACATGGGATCATGATTTACTTACTGATATCTTTGAACCCAATGATGTGGCTAGGATCATAAAAATACTCAAGTCTCCCCAGATTATGATAATATGTGGTATTGGCATGGGACCCCAAATGTTGCTACTCGGTTAAAAATGGATACAGATGTATCGCGGGGAACTATGAAAATATTGTAAATATGGGTTTTACTAAGTGGCTCACATTATGGAAGCAAAAGATCCCACCCAAGTGGAAAACCTTATTATGGAGAGCTTTAAGTGATATCCTTCCTACTACCAACAATTTACTTATAAAAAGGATAGAGGTTGATCCGGTGTGTGCCATGTGTGGAATTGCCAATGAGGATATTATGCATTCATTGGTCTTGTGTGATTATACAAAGACCATTTGGGCACTATCTAACCTTCCATCCCCGAATATTGTGACAAATATTTTTTATGAATGGTTTAGTGCAATGTTAAATATTCTAGATTCTGATGGTATTGCCTATGCAGCTGCAATTATTTATCACTTATGGAGAGCTCGGAATGGTGCGGTATGGGATGCGTGTTTGCCCCGGCCGAGAAGGTTATTAGCCACGGCCCAAGCCGACTTGGGTGCATGGCAGCAAGTACATGGAGACATGCCGGGGAGGATAGCGGTTTCCACGCCAACGAACGCCAACTTGGGGCCTGGGCCACTGCCGCTTGCTGCCCATGGCGCCGAAGGCTTGCACCGACCACCAGAGGCAAATCACACTGCCCAACGCTCTACGGTGCATCATGCTCCAATGCAATTGTCGGCCAAGTGTTACGTTGACGCGGTTTACCATCATGTAGACAATTCGGCTACTGTAGGAGCAGTATTAATGGGAGCAGAAGGTTAGTTTATTTCGGCATACAGTGCACCATTGCCACATTATTTTTCCCCACTAATAGCCGAGGCATACGCATGTAAAGAGGCCCTATCTTGGTTACGCAATCGTGGAGAACAGAATATTGAGCTCTATACTGATTGTCAGACACTTCAGAGTTATTTGACCACCCCACAACTGCTATCACGATCATACATCGGCTATGCTATTGACGGATGCAGGAACTATTTATCTGCTTTTAATTTTTGTCATGTTAAGTTCATTCCTAGATCGCAGAATTATTTAGCACATAGTTTAGCTTCTACAGCTTTTCAGTATGATACAACTATATATTAGGATACTATCCCACCTGATGCTATTTCAGCTTATCTATAAATACAACCCATTGGTTGAACTTCAAAAAAAAAAGTTCAATTATTTCCTTAATTACAGTTCCAAATTCATTTTCTACAATATCATTTTCAATTTGTTCTTTTATCAAGTATTAATTGTTCTTATTCTAAGATGGAGGGAGGTTGGGGTGGTGCCGTGGTGCTTTGTTTTTCAGTTACTTCGTCAGTTCGTTGAACAGAGGAGGTTTTGTTTTCCAATTATTTTGTCAGATGATGAAGGTTTTTATCCTTTGATTATAATGGATGCGAGAAGAATCTTGGTAGGGAAGAAGACAAAATAAATATTTCTTAAAAATTAATTTTAATAAATAAATAATATCATCTCCTCAAAAGAAAAAAAAAAAAAAAACATGTAAAACATTTTGAGAGGTTGCTCCCTGATCTTTTTTTTCCACTTTCACCTCTATAACCAGTTGAGCTGTCCATGTAAACTGATTTATTTGATCCTTATTCATACTACTAGTTTTTTTACGCGCATTGCGCGATTGAGATAATGCCCAATTTTTTTTTTTTTAAATAAATACTATAAAATATATCAATGCAATATTATATTAGAATTGTTCATGCCTAGACAATTGAATGTTGAATTTGCGTATTTAAATAGGTAATTCTAAGTTTACAAATGCAAGATAATATAGTCAAGATTAATTATAATTGTCAATAATATTATGGGTATGGTTGAAACCAAATACGGAAAATAAGGGAGAGCAAATAAAAATTAGGGCATTAAATATTAAATATATACTAATATTGAAGAGCTAACTGCTGATTGCCAAACAAAGACATTGCGAGATAGTTTCCCACTTCAATTTGTTGTGTGATTTGAATACTCTTTTTGTCAATAAATCCCCCAATTAGTTAATATGATTGGTTTAATTATACTTTTTTATTTTATTTTTTATAACAATTATAATAATAATAATAATAATAATAATAATTATTATTATTATTATTATTATTATTATTATTATTATTATTATTATTATTATTATTATTATTATTATTATTATTATTATTATTATACCTTAGGTCATTTTACATGTTAATCTAAACGGCGAATTTTTTCAAGTATCTTTTTACCAACCGTTGATATAATTCGCTGGTCAAATCCGCTAACGCTAACCGCTAACTGCTGATTATCAAACAAGGACATTGCGATGTAGTTCTCACTTCAATTATATTTGTTGTGTGATTTGAATACTCTCTTTGCCAACAAATCCCTCAAGTAGTTAATATGACTGATTTTTTTAATTATGTTTTTTTAATTTTTAATTTTTTCATGGTATTAATAAAATAATTGGTAAATAAATATATAGCATTATTTTGTATTATAACTTGATATTTAATTAAAAAATAGTGCACAAAAATGATAATAGACAATGTAGTGAATATAATTAATTGATTAATTTGAATGTAAAGAATTTTTACATTGGAAAAAATAAAGACAATATAACAAATGGAATTATTTCTCTTATTTAATTTGTTGATAATGAATATTTATTTTTTTTGAATAAAGACATTGTACACACATAATTCTAAATTAAAGAAATGCATATGTATTATTTTTTGTTGTAGCTACTAAATTATTAAGTAATTTAATAAGAGTAAAATAGAGTACTAATTATGCCAACTTTAATTTGATTGAGATGGGGTTCGAACCTGAGACCTTTCTTATTAAAATCAATGAGTAAGTTAACGGTGAACTAACAGAAACTAACGGAAAAGATAATATTTAACGGAAAAATTAACGGATAATCATATTCATTAAGGATAAATTAAGAAATCTCAACGAAAAATTAAAATCTGATCAATCTGAGCCATTCATTTGATTAAAAAATTTGACCGCCATTTTTTCTACCCATTATAAGCCTAACTCTCTTGGGCTCTTATTATAGTAGATTATTAGTATAGTAGATATAAGCCTAACTCTCTTGGGCTTTTATTAGTATAGTAGATAGTAGATAGTAAATAGTAGACATGCTTACGAAAATGTATTGTATTTCATTAAAAAAATTACCTTTTTTATTAAAAGCTATTAGTCTTTCACTAATACGTATTATTTTTATGAAAAATTACATTTTTTACTTTAAAAAATTACTTTTTCTTTCAAAAGCATTACTGTTTATTCAAAATACTAAGTTTAACTGAATAGTTTTATTTTTTCCTTGAAATATATTAATTTTTAATTGAAAAGAACTACATTATACTTAAAAGTATTAATTTTTTATTAGAAAATATTGTATTTTTCACTTAAAATATTACTTTTTTACTGAAAAATAGAGTTAATACCAACTGTGATTCCTAGACTAATACAGCCTCTACATGTGTTTTGAACTTGACCCTGTTATTTAAAAAGCTAGTGCAGCTGTCGAAGAAGATTACAAATATTGAAATATTTTGAACTAATGCTTTGTTTCATAAACTTAACAATTCAGAGGAAATATTTTATATTATTTTAAAGAAACATTTTATTAACATTGTTCCTAAGATGTCAATTTTTTAAACAGATCATAAATAATTAATTTTTATGGTATGCGAATTGCCCAGTGTTTAATTTTGGCAACTCTTTTTTTTTTTTTTTTTTTCGTTGTAGTTGACTGGTTGTTGGAGACTTGGAGCCTGCCTACCCTTCACATGCATCTTTTCTGCATTCTGATTAGGCACAATAAATGCTCTCTGAAATGTCTATATAGGAATGTTGGTTAATTAAGCTGCGCAAAGCATTAATTTTTCAGTGACATATATAGTATCTTAAATTGTAGGCCAAGTCTTTTTCAACACATTTAGAAACGAGAAATTATATTCACACCACCTATTTTACTATTTGCACCACCTATTTAATAGGTCAAACCACTTTATAAGTGGTGCGATGAGTAAATACCCAAAATAGTCCATCGACTATAGCTAAATTCACAAATTGGTCATCGACTTTCAATTTCAATCAATTAAGTCCTTAACTTTGTAATTTTGACACGATTTGGTCCTCCATCTATTTGACCATTTGTTGACTGTGATCGACGATCTCCAGAAGAACCTTCAGCTCTCGTCGGAGCACGTGGAGGCCTCCAGGATGATGTTGCGCTGGTTCGGAAACACGTCGTCTTCTTCGCTCTGGTACGAACTCAACTACATTGAATTCAAAGGGAGGATGAAGAAAGGCGACCGGATTTGGTAGATTGCTTTCGGCAGTGGATTCAAATGTAACAGTGTGGACTGGAAATGCAACCAAAACCTTAAAAAACCGACGATGGACCATGAAATTACATATATATATCTTCAAAAATCACAGTCAACAAACGGTCAAATAGACAGAGGACCATATTGTGTTAAAATTACAAAGTTAAGGACTTAATTGGTTAAAATTGAAAGTCGAAGACTAATTTGTGAATTTAGCTATAGTCGAGGGACCATTTTGGGTATTTACTCTTTTAAAATTTTGGAAAATACTTGGTGTACTCCCATTTTATACTCCCAACTTGTACTCCCTTTCACATGTTTTTGATGTAGACATTTTTCTGTGGACCCACATGATAAAAATAACCAATCCTGATTTGTCACTTTAGAAAATACAAATGAGGGAGTATAATTTGAGAGTCCAATGTAGTAGAACTCTAAAATTTTAGCTTAGATGTCAGAAGAATTATTGCAGTCGTCAGAAGACATTATTGAAGGAAGAGTGATGAAAGGTAGGCTCCTAATCTCCGACTCCAACAACCAAAACATTACTGCAGAAATAAAGCAACAAAATACATACACCCAACCATAAAATTAAATTAACTAATATAAGTACAGCAGCTGCATAGGTAGACAGGTAGTGAAAACTAGTGATTATATCGAAAAACTTTAACGCACGGTTAAAAAATTAACTAAAAATGACTTAGTTTCGGTTTGAGTTGGGTTAAATTAAGTATATTCTAGTTTTTCTAAGAGCATCACCATCAGTGTATAATGTGGGAATAATGTCAAAAATGAAGTCATGTGGAAGAGAATGAAGCAAGAAAGAGAAACATGGGGTGCATCTGCAAATGTTGAGAGAATTCAAAAATGTGGAACTCATCTCTAATTTTGTCCATCCGTGACAGCCATGCGTGGCTGTGACCATTGCGCCCAGCGGCGTCAGGCGCGCCGAGCCTGATAGTAATTAAAGTATTATTATTTTTTTAATTTTAAAATTCAGTTTTCCTTTTTCTTTTTTTTTTTTTCCTTTTTCTCTCCCCTACCATCTTCTCTTTCCTAATCACTCTTACATTCTCCCCTTAATATCCCCAACTGATAATATTGATCTAAGGTTTTGTTTGAGATACATAACATATAACCTAACTTAAAGCTGAAAACTTAACAGCTACTAAATACTAGCTTATTTTGAAGCGCTATTTAGGGTAGCGTTTCAAAATAAGTTATTAATTTTTTTTGAAAATAAAATAAGTTATTAATTTAAGTTCTCCATATTTTACAAAACAGAGACTATAGTTTATTAGTAGCTAAAAATATGTTCTTCCAAATATAGCCTAATTGAGCAGTATAATTTGATATATTATATATTCTAAAATTCGTAGTTGATTGCCCCAAGTCTGACTACTTAAAATGATTTAGGTGTTAGCTAAATCAGTAACTAACAAACTCAGTAGATAATATGGAGAGATTGCAGTATTAATTCACCCCATTCAAGATAATAGCTAATGTGGGGGAGAATTATTTGAGAAATAATTCTCTTGCAAATGAAGAAAGATTTCAGAAATGGTGGGACCCACCACAAAAATAAAAATAAAACACCACAGGCTGTCACCATAGCGCCCGTCAGGCGCGTGAGGCGCGCCTGACAGTCTTAATTTTTTATTTTTTTTTTTTTAAATTTAATTTTCCTTTTTTTTTTTTCCTTTTTTTCTCTCCCCTCCCATCTTCTCTTTCCTAATCACTCTTACATTATCCTCTTATTTTCCCCAACAAATGTGGATGCTCTTAGCAACTAGTTAAATTATTTCCTCAATTACAGTTTCTAATTGATTTTCTTCAATATCTTTTTTAATTTGTTCTTTTAGTTTGTCAAGTACGTACGGAGTATTAATTGTTCTTGGAAGTTGGAACTATATTCTTTCCAGGAAGTTGGAACTATATTCTAAGATGGAGGCTGGTGTGGTGCTTTGTTTTTCAGTTACTTCGTTGAACAGAGGAGGTCGTCGGATTTTGTTTTCCAATTATTTCCTCAAATGATAAAGGTTTTCACCTTTGATTATAAATTAATGGATCCGAGATGAATCTGGGTTGGGTGGGAAGAAGAAAAAATAAATATTTTTTTTTAAAAAAAATCAATTTTAATAAATAACAACATGTAAAATATTTTGAATTAATTTCACTTTTAGTCCCACGACTTTTGATGTTCTATCACTTTTGGTGCACAACTTTAAATTTTTTAAATTTTGGTGCCTAACTTTGTTATTTTTATCAGTTTTGGTCGTTTCGGCCAAATTGACAGCGAAATGTTGCTGGATTTTATATTATTAGGGGTAAAATCGTCATCCCAAGGAAACATCTTCAATATCTAAACAAAATCATTGTAAATACCATGATGAGAATAATGGGAAAGATGGGCAGAAACCAGACAGATCTATGAGATTTATAGTTTCGACCATTGGCAAACTCTTCTTTTCCTCTTAATATGATTTTTCTTTTGTTTAAATATTGAAGATCTTTGCATGGGATGACGATTTTGTCCCTTAAATATAAAATCCAGAAATATTTTACCGTCAATTTGGCTGGAAGAACCAAAACTGATAAAAATAACAAAGTTAGGCACCAAAATTGAAAAAATTTAAAGTTGTGCACCAAAAGTGATAAGAACTCAAAAGTCGTGGGATCAAAAGTGAAATTAATTCAAATATTTTTATAATTAAGATTATTGACACGTAAAATGAAACATCAACTTTAAACTGCCAACTTAGATGGAAAAGTAACTAGATAACTGCCAACTTAGATGGAAAATTAACTAGATAATTGTTTTGATTGCACGATTTTTGCTTGTTCGTTAGGAGATAATATATATATATATATATATATATATATATATATATATATATATATATATATATATATATATATATATATTTTGTTGAATGATTTAATTGTATTTTCGTAAAATTTTAGATGATTTATTTGATCTTCATATTACATGTTTACGAAAATGTATTGTATTTTCTATGAAAAAAATTAACTTTTAAATTATTTAAAGCATTTTTTTTTTTGAAAACCAAATTATTTAAAGCTATTAGTCTTTCACTAAAACATATTATTTTTTATGAAAAATTACATTTTTACTTAAAAAAATTACTTTTTCTTTCAAAAGCATTACTGTTTATTCAAAATATTAATTTTAACTGAAATTTTTATTTTTTCCTTAAAAATATTAATTTTTAATATAAAAATATTATATTTTCACTTAAAAGTATTAATTTTTTATTAAAAAGTATTGTGTTTTTTCACTTAAAATATTATTTTTTTACTGAAAAATAGAGTTAATATCAGATCTCTTGACTAATACAGCTTCGACATGTGTCTTGAACTTGACCCTGTTATTTCAAAAGCTAGTGCAGCTGTCGAAGAAGATTACAAGTATTGAACTATTTTGAACTAATGCTTTGTTTCATAAACTTAACAATTCAGTGTAAATATTTTATATTATTTTAAAGAAACATTTTATTAACACTCAGGGCTGGTCCTATCATTTTATAGGCCCGGGGCAGGATAAAAAAAATGGGCCCCGGTTAATATATATTTCATGCCTAAAATTTAAATTAAATAAAGAAAAAATTATTAATATCAATAACTTTAAATAAGATTAACAAGTTTTTAACAATTTTACACACAATAATAATCATGAAAAAAATTCTAGGTGTTTGCCTTAATCAAAAATAATAAATAATCGTATAAGTGTCTTCATAAATAAATAATATTATAATTTATAAAAATGAATAAATAATTTAAAATCGAGTAAACTTATAAACAATAACATTGTTATCATAATAAATAATAAATTAATTATTATTAAAAAAATTTATAAAATAATAATTACAAACATATGTGAAGTTAAAAATATTTTTTGATTAGGAGCAAGAAATTAAAATATGTCAAAACGCAATAAAAAATGCAAAAAGATATGAAACATAATTATCTAGATAAAATAATTTGAACATAAAGCATATTATAAATCACACATCTTCTATATTATTTATAAATACTTTTTCTTTTAAATAGATAAATTTCAAACTTTTTTAGAATAATTTAAATACAATGACACATGATAGAAGCTTCTATATTACATTGATTAGATATTCATAAAAAGGTACGGAGTAAATTATCTTTTAATTTTTTTTTAATAATTCAATCTTAAAATATATCATATAACTCCCTCCGTCCTATTTTTACGTGTCTTGTTTCGTTAACATGAGTTGATTGAAGATTTTTTAATTCAATTTTTCATAATATGTTTAGTATAAGTATATAAAAATTTATAAATTTAAAAAATGCATTAAAAATTTAATAATTATATGAAAATTTATATATTTAAAAACTACATTAAAATACTACTCCGTATTAAACACAAAAAATCAATAAAAATAAATTTTTAAAATATAAGCAAAGAAATAAAGTTGAGGAATTTTAAATTGTGAAGGGAAGGATTGGATCACCGGCCTTTCATTAAAATGAGGTTAAAATTAAAATATCTTACCAACCAAGCTAATTCACTTTATTGTAAAACAAATATATATAAATTACTTATACTTAATACATATAGACTATATATATAAGATAGGAATAAGGGTCAAATAGGCCATTGAACTGCACACAATAATGCAATTAGGCCACTGAACCAAAAAAAACAACAATTAGGCCACTAAACTAAGCAATTTCATTCAATTATTCTAATTTACAGGTTTTGTAGGTTATTAACAGGTCACCCAAACAATTTAAATATTTTTAAAAAAATTATTATTTAAAAATAATAAATTAAAAAAAAAAAAAAACTCGTCTCTGCCGGAGACGAAGAACCCATGGCCGGAGACGAAGAGTTTCTTCGTCTCCGGCCATGGAGATGAGGAAACTTTCTTCGTCCATGGCCGGAGACAAGAAACTCGTCTCCGGCGGAGATGGTTAATGTTTTTTTTTTTTTTTTAAATTTAATTTATTATTTTTAAATAATAATCTTTTTAAAAATATTTTAAATTATTTGGGTGACCTGTTAGTAACATACAAAACCTGTAAATTAGAATAATTGAATGAAATTGCTTAGTTTAGTGGCCTAATTGTTGTTTTTTTTAGTTCAGTGGCCTAATTGCATTATTGTGTGCAGTTCGATGGCCTATTTGACCCTTATTCCTATAAGATATAGGATGGGGCCCTCCCCCAAGCATGGGCCCTGGGCAAGGGCCCAGCCTGCCCTTGCCCCAGGGCCGGCCCTGTTAACACTGTTCATAAGATGTCAATTTTTTAAACAGATCATATATAATTAATAATTAAAATGTTTTTACTAAAAATTTATTACTTACATCACAAATTATATTTTGTATTAAACTAATTAAATTTGAATTAGTAAAAATTTAATACTAGGGAAATCATATTATTTTAATGTTGAATAACATTTGATGTGACATTTGATGGAAATTTTGGTGTTTTGGTGTTAATGGGTTGGAGATGAATAAAATTTAGTGTAGAGAATATTCTTTTTGATGTGACATTTAGGAGAGATTTTTGGTGTTTTGGTGTTTTAGTGTGAAGTTTAGGTTAGAGATGCTCTGCAACTCTTTTTTTTTTTTTTTTTTTTTTTGTTCGTTGTAGTTGATTGGTTGTTGGAGACTTGGAGCCAGCCTACCCTTCATGACTAGGCACAATCAATGCTCTCTGAAATGTGTATATAGTAATTAAGTGTTTGGTTGGTTGTTATGCTGCTATAGCCCGTAAGCTGCGCAAAGCATTAATTTTTCAGTGGCATAGATAGTATCATCAATTCAAGGCCAACTCTTCTTCAACACGTTTGGAAACAAGGATATATAGCTAGTCTTAGAGCATCTCCAATTAATTAAATTTTTGGAAAAAAGATTTTCAAACAAGATATTTGATGAGAATAATTTCGTAGGAAAAATTAATTAATATGTTTAATGTTATCTTAGAAACGTAAGAATTAAATTATTAAAAAACTAGTTAAGATATTGATTTGTTTAAATTTTTTTAGTTATGAAATTCTTTTAAAATATTTAATGTACCATTGTTATTATATACTAATATTTTTTAAAGACAAAATGTTAAATTTTAATACGTAAACAAACTATTTTAAATTTTTTAAAAATGTCCTTCTTAGTCTTTTTACAATTATCAGCTTATCAAAATGTTAATTTTACCAAACACTTTCAATCATAATAGCTCTTTAGTTTTCAGCTCCTAACTTACAGTTTTTCAGCTTTCAGCTCATTTTTAACTTCCAGCTCCTAGCTTATAGTTTTTCAGCTAGGTTTACCAAATATAGCCTAAAAGTATATTATTTTGTATGATTACATCCCGTACACAAATAATGTAGTTTAATATATTAAATATATATATTTTTTTAATGATCCACGCAACATTGTGTGAATCATGGTCTGCGGAAATTCATAAACAATAAATGGTTTGAAAACTGATAAAAACGAACACAGAAATGAAAAGTCTAAAGTGTATGTAATTTATTTCAGTCACAAGCAAATCGATATATACTGCCAAGACAAATATGCAGTACACATCATATATAGAAAAACGATAAATAACCTTCACTCCTTGACTACGATACCAAAATACCATATGAAAGTAATCACAAATTGGAAATACAAAAATAATTAATCTCCCAATTCAACAATATGAAATCACTAACACACACTTAGCTTAAATTCGCTTTCAACATCAATAATGCGCGCCCACTCATGCTTTGCTTCGGAATTCATCCAACAACGAACCACATGTCTGACCAAACATAATAATAAATTTAAGTTATTTATAATCAGGCAATCAAGTTCAATCTACAGAAAATATAATAATAATAATAATAATAATAATAATAATAATAATAATAATAATAATAATAATAATAATAATAATTGAAAGAAATATTAAAAGAACAAGGTTTAAAGACTTTGACTGACCTCTAGATCACGGTCAAGAAAAATATAAAAATAGGTAGCTCAATTCTGATCCACACATTCATTGCGCAAAGATAAACAAATGCATCAACTTTAATTCTTTTATTTCAAGAAAGCAATTGACATAGCTGACCGAACAATTAATCATCATCAGAAACCTGAAGAAAAATGTACAACTAAGTTAAAAAAAAATCAAATAATATATTTCAAATAATCTAATTAATTCAATATCTTATTTTTTGCTGAAACTTAAAATGAAAAGAAAAACTATTAAATTAATTGGTTTATATATAAGAAACTAACTCCAATTCAAGGCCTTGCTTGAGGACCACAAGCGCCTTGAGCCACAGTAAAAGATTATGTTATATATAATCTTTATGTGTAAGATATTTGCTAAATGATATATAATATGCTTACTATTTCTGGTGACAGTGTAGAGGTGCTGGGGTGGTTAAATCCACTGGTGTTGACATTTTCCTCTCCAATTGATTGCTTATGCATCTGTAGGAATAATATATTTAACGAGAAAACAATTCAAACTCTTCTTTTATCGTAATATTATTTCAAGGACCATAAATAGATAAATTAACATAGGTTATCCATAACTGAACGGATCAAATCAAAACGGTTAATAAGTGTCACCCACTGAAGTCAAACTTGAAATCTCGTAGTAATCAAATTAATCGCAAAACCAACTTTAAAGTAAACGAACATAAATGAACAAATTTTAGAGCTTAATTTATAAACGAACAGAGTCTGAATATTTGTAGGTTCATTTGTTAAGAGCTCGTGAACAAGCTTGTTTGTGTTCATTAAATAATGTTCTTGAACAAGCTCATTTAGTGTTCGTTTAACAATGTTCACACACAAACATATATATATATATATATATATATATATATATATATATATATATATATATATATATATATATATATATATATATATATATATATATATATATATATATATAAATGAAGTGTATAACATTCATTCACACTTATTAATTTTTAGATTATACTAATCTTTCACTAAAATGTATTATTTTTAATGAAAAATTACATTTTTTACTTAAAATTTTACTTTTTCTCTAAAGTATTGCATGTTTACTCAAAATATTATATTTTAATTGAAATTTTTTAATATTTTTCCCTTTTTAAGGACTATCGACTTTATTATAAAGTAATATTTGTTCAATATATTTTCTTTATCTGTTGTAGTCCAAAGAGTCAATACCACATTTCCGTGATTTGATCTTGTGACATTCCCTAAATGAAGGTCACATAACTGTCACCTGAATACAAGGTGAAAAATGATATTTGTATAAATCAAAGTTTGAACTGTAAGTAGGGAATAGAAAATAGAGTGGAAAGTGATTGTGTGGAGGAAGGAGTATTATCTCTAAGTGAACACAAAGTGAAAAATGATATTTTAATTTTATTTGAGAGAAAAGATAAGAAAATAATAAAAATTATGACCCACATTATTTGTATAAATCAAAGTTTGAACTGTAAGTAGGGAATAGAAAATAGAGTGAAAAGTGATAGTGTGGAGTAATTAAGGAGTATTATCTCTAATTATTTTGGCGTTGAGTGGTAGTTAAGGCGATTTTAAAATTTTAGCTTAGATGTCAGAAGAATTATTGCAGTCGTCAGAAGACATTATTGAAGGAAGACATTAATCTCCGACTCCAACAACCAAAACATTACTGCAGAAATAAAGCAACAAAATACATACACCCAACCACAAAATTAAATTAACTAATATAAGTACAGCAGCTGCATAGGTATGGTAGACAGGTAGTGATGATATAGAAAAACTTTAACGCATTGTTAAAAAATTAATTAAAAATCACTTAGTTTCAATTTGAGTTGGGTTAAAGTATATTCTAATTTTTTTAAGATTCTATTTGAAATACATAAGATATAAGCTAACTTAAAAGCTATTAAATACTAACTTATTTTGAAGCGCTATTTAGGGTGATGTCTCAAAATAAATTATTAATTTAAGTTCTTCATATTTTACAAAACAGAGACTATAGTTTATTTGTAGCTAAAAATATGTTCTTCCAAATATAACCTATTGGAGAGGTATAATTTGATATATTATATATTCTAAAATTCGTAGTTGATTGTCATAAGTCTAACGGTCAAAGTACCTATGAGGTCCCTGTACTATAGTCTTTTGTTCAATTTAGTCATTCTACCTTAATTTTGTTTAATTCAGTCCCTGTACTTTAAAAAGTGAAACAATTAAGGACAATAGCTAATGTGGCGTTGACATCTTATCTGTCACGCCATCATACATACATGCCAACTCATATATTATTTTATAAATATTTAAAATTACTTATTTTTACCACCAATATATTACATAATATGTCCAAAATAAATACATAAATATCAATTATTGTCTTTAATTGTTTCACTTTTTAAAGTACGGGAACTAAATTGAACAAAATTAAGGTAGAAGGACTATATTGAATAAAACGCTATAGTACAGGGATCTCATAGGTACTTTGAACTAAGTGTAACTACTTAAAATTATTTAGGTGTTAGCTAAATCAGTAACAAACTTAGTTTTTATTGTGTTTTGCCTTAGCAACTAGTTCAAATATTTCCTTAATTACAGTTCCTAATTCATTTTCTACAATATCATTTTCAATTTGTTCTTTTAATTTGTCAAGTATTAATTGTTCTTGGAGTTAATTCCAGTAATGGTCCTCTGACTATATTGATTTTCCAAAATTAGTCCTTGACTTTTAATTTGGACACTTTAGGTCTCTTGACTTTCAATTTCTTTCCAATTGAGGTCCTTTCGTCAGAATACGGTTAATTGAATTTTAAATGAAGGGGTAAACTCATCATTTCACCTGCCTATGTATTATTCTTAGTATTTTTCCATTGTATACGCGATATATATGAAGATAATCTTAGTCGAAACCCTAAAATGTTCCTTGTCGTTCCCCATTTGCTGACTACTCGTGTGTGCGTTCTGTTAGGAACATTGTATTAGGATTTTGATGATACCAATGTAATGTAGAAAAGTAGACCCCTAACCATTAGCTGTTTTTGTTTCGCTGCTTTCGTCTTAGACGAAAGTTGCCATAACTCCCTTGTAATTCGTGTTAAGCTAGACAAACACACGAAAATGAGTTATGACTAGATGATAGGGTCTCCAAGGCGAAAGAAGACACGAGACATGAAGAACAACAACAAGAGTAAAGCAGGAGTTGTCAACAAACACGAAAGGACAGTGTTTGTAAAAATGATCTTTGTTAAACATTACTTCTTTTCAACAACGAGGAGAATGTTTCACCTGTCTGATTTGACAACATCCTAGGACAATAAGGACTTCATCTTATGGGACTCACTTTTCAAGAAGCATTAAATGAAGATGTACTATCTCTTGGAGCTAAAGGACAAAACCCTAATGCTTTCCATATCTTTAACGGCTACATGGTACAACTTCATTAATGGAGCATTTAATGCATGAAGCTCCCCGGTCCTTGTCCAATGGTTAAAAGGTTCGAAAATTTCATCTCCCTCCAACGGATGAATTTTCATCACCTATATAAACTCACCTTCATCAACTAAGAAGGTGCTGGTTCATTATCACTCGACTTACTCACGTACAAAAGCTCTTGAAACATCTACAATTTACAAAAAGCTTTTGTGAACCAGTTTTTGAGGTGTTAAGTTATTTGGAGAATCACTTGTCTTATACCTCAAGGAAGTCTTGACATCAGTTTGTAGCTATTATACCTCAGAGTCAAGATCTCTTCGTTGGAGAACTCAAGAAATCTTTTTCTACCAACCTCAACTCAGGAGAAGAAGTTGATAGAGGCAGAGTAAACTCAAGGAGTTGAAAAACCTACAAAGGCTGTCCGGCTTAGTGATCAAGGAAGTCTTTGTGTAATTGTACTAAGAGTGATAGTGCAATCCTTCCAACAATTGTGGAAGAAGAGTGGAGTAGGCAACATTGGCCGAACCACTATAAAATCTCGTGTCCTCTCTATCTCTTTACTTACGTTCTTTCATTTTGCTTTCATATCACCTCTTCATTATCCTTACCGAAAGTTTGTCTAAGTACGCAAACTCGTGCAAGTATTTAAAACGAATCTATCTTATCTGCTGCGCCAAGACACCGAAAGGTGACGTTTAGGGCCTCTAACGAAAAGAGTCTATTCACCCCCCCCCCCCTCTAGACTCTCATCTCACTCTATCGGGACCAACAAGTGGTATCAGAGCCAATACCTTGATCGGTAAAGGCTTTGCATTTACTGCCTGGTAGATCCCTATTCAAATATATCTTGAAAATCTTGCATATTTTCCTTGCACGTTTTTTTTTTAAAAAATGGAAAAGGAACATGCTCATCGTCCCAAACAACTTGCATTTAGTCTTGCTAAATTTGATGACTGGAAGTTAAGAATGCAGGCTCTCCTATGCTCCATTCATGATGAGATGTGGGACGTCATAACAACCGGACCAATCACAATCATGATGGCGAATGCTCAAGTAGCCGCACAGGGTGTAGGAGCTCCACAGATGATACTAAAACCAAAAGACCAGTACTCCTCAGAAGATAGAGCAAGAGCGAATCTGGACAATGTAGCAAGAAACATTCTCTACAACTCTCTGGATGATTCCCTGTTTCCAAGAGTCCGAAAATGCAAAAATGCTATGGAAGTGTGGAATGTCCTAATGAGATTGGGAGAAGGAGACGAGCAAGAAAAGGACAACAAGCTGACAATGGCTATGAAAAAATTCGAAGATTTCAAAATGCTGCCAAATGAATCAATCTTGGATATGGAACTCAGATTCACCAGACTGATGGGCGATTTATCAGATCTCGGAAAAGAACTCACTGAGAAGGAAATGAATTTGAAGATCCTTCGTGGTCTACCCAAATCATGGGAAATGAAGGTTATTGCAATGAGGGACAGTCGAGATATGAAAACGACAAGCACTGCCAAAATTTTCAGTGATCTCAAGGCTTATGAGTTCGAACATGAACCAAAAGATGCCGAAGATTCAGAAACAAGAAACATTGCTCTCGTGGCAAATCAATCAGCATCAACATCCAACAGGTCGAAATCTAACTCCTGTGAATTTTTATCTGATGAACAATATGCACTATTTGTCAGGAAAATGAAAAGATTCATGAGAAAGAACAACTTTCAAGATCCACAACGTTCGAGCCACCGAAAGAAGCATGAGAATTTTCCTCAAACCTCAAAATCTGAAACCATGGACTCTCAGCTATTGTGCTATAACTGCCGAAAGCCAGGACACTTCAAGGCAAACTGTCCACATCCCATCGTAAGCAAACATCAAGATAACAATGCCACCACAAATAGGAAGGAAGAAGGAATGTCCAGAGGCAATGTTAGTGAGCGAAACTTCTGACACAGTCGCAACCGAAAGTAGCTCCTCAAGCTCTAGTTCAGAAGACGAAAGCACTGATGAGGAGAAAGGACTGCTGTGCCTATTCAGTCAAGAGTCAGACGAACTATGTCTCATGGCAGATGAAGACGAGGTAAACTGTCATTCATCCTCTTGTTATTCAGCTGAGTCAAGTTCTGTGAGAAGTTTTACCTCAAATGAATCTGTCACCGAAATGATGATGAGGTTCAATGTGATAAATAGCACTTACTCCAAACTCAAGGAGGAGAACTCCCGGCTTATGCTCAGCTATAATGAACTAAAGCAAGTTCGTATTGAGAACAATATGCTAGTCATTGCTAAGGAGCAGCTTGAGAAAGATGTTCTCGCTCTAAAGGAGCTGTGCACAACAAAAGAGAAGAGAGAGCAAGAACTGCTTGAAGTTTTGGATAAATTCAACAATTCATCCAATCTAATGGATAGAATGATGAATGAATCCAGACTGCCCGGGGAAAGAACCGTAATTGGTTTTAACCCCAGCTCCTCTTCACAAGTCAAATTGAACAAATCCACGAATGCATATTCACACGAAAGCTTCGAGGCCGCATTTGTTCAAGGACCCACCCAGGTGTCTGAGCCTATGATGGTAGCTAACATCGTCAAAACACCACAATCAACAAGCCAACCAAAAGGTACGGCTGTACAACGAATTGTGGAAACTGGAAAGAAGAAATCTAGTAATGGCAATCCTAGACAAATCTATGTCAAAAGGAATGGACCAAATGGTAATAAACAGAATCAACGCCATAAAAAGGGTCAGCCTAACTGGAACACTCAATCCAATAAAAAGACGAATGGTAACCAAAGGCAATATCGTCCGAAATTCACATGAAAGAATCCTGCGCAAGGAATCTCAAGAAGCGGACAAATCAGACAACCCGAAAGATCCTTCAAAAGATCTGGGTATGGCAATGGATGGACTGGGCCATCAGAAGAAGATTGGTTTGATTATCCAGAACCTCTTCCAAGAGCAGTATTTGAAATGGTTCATCTGCGTAAACAAACCAATCATCTCAAGCACTATGAAAATCTTCCTCAGGAAGATCAACGTAGGAAATATAATCTAAAGTCTTTGCCAGTATCCATTATGATTATCGCACATCCAATGGATATAAAGGACCGAGGATGAGTCGTGGATACTCTAGGTTGATATGGGTTCCAAAGTTGACTGCTAACCCCCAAGGACCCGAAACTAAATGGGTACCTAAAAACACATAATCTTTGATGCAGGAAAAACAGGTCATATGGTATATTGATAGTGGATGCTCAAGACATATGACTGGAGACAAAACAATGTTGAGCAACTTCAAAGAATTTGATGGACCCAAAGTTATCTTTGGAGGTGAAAACAGTGGCAAAACTCGTGGAAAAGGGGACATCATCAACAAGGGAATAACAATTCAAGATGTCTCTTATGTTGAAGGACTGAAGTTCAATCTTCTAAGCACGAGTCAATTTTGTGACAGAGGATACAAAGTAGAATTTCTCAAAGACAGATGCAAAATCGTGAACACGAAAGATAACAAGACAGCTTTAACAGGACAACGAAAGAAGAATATGTATGTATTATCTTTGAATTCCTCTAATGCTAACGTTTGTCTTGTAGCCAAAGGTAATGCAGATCTCAATCAAGAATGGCACAACAAACTAAGTCATCTGAACTTGAAGACGATAAACAAGCTTGCCAAGAGAAATCTCGTAAGAGGTCTACCCGAAGCATCTTACATGAAAGATAAAATATGTGAGGCATGTCAAAAAGGAAAACAATTCAAGTCATCCTTCAAGTCAAAAGATGTAGATACAAAGTCTCG
Organism: Ipomoea nil; assembly: GCF_001879475.1. NCBI lineage: Eukaryota > Viridiplantae > Streptophyta > Magnoliopsida > Solanales > Convolvulaceae > Ipomoea > Ipomoea nil. The sequence continues at coordinate 9,543,220 of NW_017617471.1, forward strand.
ACCTCTAAGCCTTCTACATATGGATCTCTTTGGACCAGTTGATCCACCAAGTTTGAGTGGAAGAAAATATACTCTTGTTATAGTAGATGATTACACAAGATTTACATGGGTGCTCTTCTTGAAAAAGAAGAATGAAACAGAAACCATTCTTCCAAATCTTTTGAAACAACTTCAAACAGAAAAGGAGCTCAATATAATACGAATAAGATCAGATCAGGGAACGAAATTCGTCAACAAAGTCATAAAGGACTTCTGTGCGCAAAATGGAATTTTCCACCAACTCTCGGCAGCACGAACTCCTCAACAAAACGGAGTAGCTGAAAGAAGAAACAGAACCTTGAAAGAAGCTGCACGAACGATGATCTCTCACTCAGGACTACCTAAGAGATTTTGGGCTGAAGCCATAAACACGGCATGCTATACACAAAATAGATCCTTGATCAACAAATCTCACAACAAGACACCATATGAGTTATGGAAAGGTAAAACACCTAGTATCAGTTATTTTCATGTCTTTGGTTGCAGGTGCTTCATACATAACAATGGAAAGAATCATCTAAAAGCGTTTGACGAAAGAGCTGATGAAGGGTTATTCATGGGATACTCCTCTGTAAGCAAAGCATTCAGAGTTATAAACAAACGAACAATGGTAATCGAGGAATCCATCCATGTCAAGTTTGATGAACAATCTGAGATGAACCCATCAGGATGTAAAACATCAATCAAGTCAAAACAACATCCTCAACAACCTGTTGACGAAAATACCTCAGACGATGAAGACATACTCTCGTCCTACATGAAACATCATCTAAAGGTTCATGAACCTGAACCGATGCCTCAAGAAAAGGATGGAATTCAACAAAATAATCCTTCATCTGTCACGACATCTGAACCAATGATTTACATTGATCTACCTTATATTCCTGAAATGGACGCTCAAAATCAACAAGATGCTTATGAACCAGACCTTCGATGGTTAAAAGATCATCCATCAGATCAGGTTATTGGAAATATTCAGGAAGGTGTAAGGACAAGAGCCTCATTGCACGAAAGTATGATGGCGTGCTTCCTGTCGCAAATGGAACCAAAAACCATAGAAGAAGCTCTAAAATACCCAGACTGGGTAATGGCCATGCAAGAAGAACTTCACCAGTTTGAACGAAATAATGTATGGGAACTTGTCCCGAGACCATTTCATCAGAATGTCATCGGAACTAAATGGGTGTATAGAAACAAAATGAGTGAAGATGGGCTCATTGTTAGGAATAAAGCTCGACTTGTTGCTAAGGGGTATTGCCAAGAAGAAGGTATTGATTTTGATGAAACCTTCGCCCCTGTAGCTAGATTGGAAGCTATTCGCATATTTCTAGCTTTTGCAGCCTATAAGAACTTCAAAGTTTATCAAATGGATGTCAAGAGCGCTTTCCTAAATGGACTTCTTGAAGAAGAAGTATATGTTGAACAACCACCTGGCTTTGCAATCAATAATGAGCTTGAAAAGGTGTATCATCTTAAAAAGGCTCTTTATGGCTTAAAGCAAGCTCCACGAGCCTGGTATGATACTCTCTCACACTTTCTTATCAATTGCGGCTTCACGAAAGGAGTGGTTGATAAAACGCTCTTTTGTATAAAAGATAATGACCATATTCTTTTGGTACAAATCTACGTTGATGACATTATCTTCGGAAGCACGAATCCAATTCTATGTGAAAAGTTCTCTAATCTTATGAAAGGCAAATTTGAGATGAGTATGATGGGTGAACTGAACTACTTTCTGGGTTTGCAAGTCAAACAATGCCCAGATGGAATATTCATAAATCAAGCCAAATATACCAAGGATTTAATCCGAAAATTTGGCATTGATGGAAAAAGTTCGGTTAAAATTCCAATGAGCACATCCCTCAGAATGGACATTGACAATGAAGGAAAGGATGTTGATCAAACAAACTTTCGAGGTATTATTGGTTCTCTCCTATACCTGACAGCAAGCAGACCTGACATTTCGTTTGCTGTTGGTGTATGTGCACGCTTTCAAGCTAAGCCGAAAGAAAGTCATCTAAGTGCAACCAAAAAGATATTAAGATATCTTAAGGGAACGCAAAGTGTCGGTCTCTGGTATCCAAAAGATGGATCATTTGATCTAGTTGGATACTCAGATTCTGACTTCGCTGGATGTCGGATTGATCGAAAAAGTACCTCAGGAACCTGCCAGTTCCTAGGAGGACGAATTGTGTCTTGGTTTAGTAAAAAGCAAAACTCTATTGCCACAAGCACGGCTGAAGCCGAATACATAGCAGCTGGAAGTTGCTGTGCCCAAATCTTATGGATGAGACACCAATTAAGAGATTATGGCATAAATGCACGAGAAGTGAGCATAAAATGCGATAACACGAGTGCTATCGCTATTACGAACAATCCTGTGCTGCACTCTCGGACCAAGCATATTGACATCAAGTATCACTTCATTCGGGATCATGTTGAGAAAAAGAACATATCTCTTGAGTATGTCAATACTGATGATCAACTTGCAGACATACTCACGAAACCCTTAAGTGAAACAAGATTCTCTCTTCTAAGGCATGAACTCGGAATGATTGAAATGACATAAAGTTTAGAGAATCAAATCCGCAAAGATTCTTGCTCTCGGAAATCAAAAGATTTGATTCATTCTTACACGCATGGATCTTTATAAATAAAGAACGACATGAGAACAAATCTCATCTAACAAAGTTTCTAGTGTTTGTCCTTACATGTGCAGGAATGAGTACGAGAAGCGAAAGAACCATTACGGAGGCACGAGAAGGAAAGAGTGAAGTTCTTAGTGAGCCACTAGTGACTGAGCAACAGCTCAATCAGTTCCTTGAACACGCTCAACACATAAGAAGCCTTCTCCGTAACACGTCCGATAATGAGTCACGAGAATCCTACCACTCTGTTGGCAATCCCATTGGATATGTCAAAGAGAACAGTGTGCTGGAACAAAGCGACAGTTTTGACTACTCACCCTCAGGCACCCCCACCAAGATAGCATCTCCTCTCAAGTCCACCGCAAGCAGCAAGAAAAAGAAAACTTGAATACCTTTGTTAGGCCACGGTGACAAATTGTGATGTTATCTTGTTCATGATCTTTTTAATTTATGACTCTATCATTTTGTCAGTATCTGAAATATTTTGTTAAGATTCGCACGTTATCTTTTGCCTATATATTATTCTTCTATTCCATGAGTTTTACTCACTCACAAAGATTTTAGAAAAGGATAAAGATTGCAGGAATGGATAAGGGAAAGGAAAAGAGCAACGAAGCTGAAAAAAGGGCCAAACGGCTAAAACATCATATGCGAGAAGCCGACAAGCTTCCGAATGCCACCGTCATAAGGCTTGAAGAAGATGGAGAAAGGGTCTTTGTCACCTACTCCATGCCCAACACAGCACCAATGGACAAGGAATCTCATGACTTCTTGATCAATGAGTCCAGGGCTACAAGAGCTTACTGCATGGAACAAGCCACTCGGCTTGCTAAAGAGAAACTTCTGATGATAAAAAGGTCTAATGAGCAAACATCTTATGAAGTTCCTCAACCTAGTGTACAATCCTCTGTGGATATCACTATGGTTCACTCTCGGCCCGTAACTCAGTCACCCGAACCCACTCTCACACTTGAGGAGTTGGATGAATACGCAAAGATGACAAATCTGACTGACGTGACCGAAGAGATGACTCGCCTGGAACTTCACGTGCCGTATCGTTTTCTCTAAGCTTTTGTATGCTGTACTCTGGTGACCTGGAATCCTCGTGATCTAATAAAATTTGCTGTCTTTTCGTACTTATCCTCTCTTGCTTATAAAGACTAATTATCTTGTCTATGCCTAACTTTATATGTTACTTGTCCAAATCACAGGAAAGATCAACACTTATACGTTTTCTGGTCAAAAAGGGGCCATAATTTTATGCGTTACTTTTCCTTAAAAGAGCATTGAAGTTAGAGTTTCATATAGAAACAAGATAACAGTCAAAGTCGTACTTGAAATTAATGACTTCTTGACTACAGTTATAAGCATTTATTGTTGCGTTGAAATTAAAGTGTAGCAGACACATGAGCTTTGTGGATTTCTTGCTATAAAAGGAGGAGAATTCTTCACATTACACTCATCCCTCCTCTCTTTACAATGGCTCCAAAGAAACCTTTCACCAGAGGTGATTCTCATAAGCTGAAAGAAAATGCCAGACGTCTCAGGGAGGAACAGGGTGATCTCTACCCTGGCAATAGTCCACAAGCACCGGTGGAAATTCCCTCTGACTCCGATTCGTCTCTTAAGTATGAGGATATGGCAGGTTTCATTGTCGAAAGTGAAGAGAAGACTTTGAAAGATCCCACCAAGACTCCAGATCCAGACTATATGGCTTTTCTTGCACAAGAGGACTTCATGGAAAAATATGATCAGGAGGAAGAACCCGAATCCTCATCAGGCTCAAACTTTCCACGAACCGGGAAATGGTTCAAACAAATGCTGGGAAATGTGAAAAAGGTCAAAGGAGAACCATCCGAAGTCAAGAAGAACGAGAGGAAGAAAATTTGATCTTATTGTGTGTTACTTTCGTTTATCCTATGTACTTTCCTCTCTCGGATCTATGATGAATAAACTGGCTCTAGTTTCCTTTAATCGAGACGTTAATTGCCTAATCTATCGTCTGCCTAATAATCTCGATTTAGGAATAAAATTCTTGAAAAAGAATATGTTCTCTAAATAGTGTCTTGGATAAGACAGCTGAATATACCTTTTGAGAAGATTCGGTCTATCTATTTCAAAAGTTCTACTTTCTTCTAGAGCACGAAGAAAAGCATCGTGTACTGTACCATTTTGCTAAGGCCAAGGCAATGGCTGACCTAAATGACATGGAAAGACGAAGTCTTTCTAGACAAATCTTGAGACAAATCTTGAGACAACTCTTTGCTCATAAAAGGGAACATCTTGAGTACGAACGAAAGAAGAAGGATTGCATTATGGGAAGTCTGCCTTCCAATGCACGAGAGAATTGCAACTGCTTTCACTGAATATTGTTCTGTGTAACAATTCTCTCGGGAGATACTTTTGTTGCCATAAAAGAAAGACATGTTTGACTTCTTTTATCTCACAAATCCAATGTTTTGAGAATTACATCCTCTTTCGGGTTTGGAATCATGACCAAACATGCTTAATATTTGAGCCTTTATCTCCAACCGTTAAGATGAATCTCAATGGGATCATGTGGCCGAAAAAAGTGGTCCACTTCCCCACTTTGTCTTATACATGATGTGACGTGCATTTAATGCACCTATAAACACTCAAGTGATTTTCTCTCTCCTCATTAAATGAGGGAATGATCGTTTTTTGATCTGCAAACAATCTTATCACTCCCCCATGATGATCAGTTACCTTTTGGAGAAAAAGAACCGGAAGTGATTTGAATTTTAAACCGTTCATCTTTAAATGGATCATCCATACCCGGAGACCCGGAGTTCTATAAAACCCCTCTTAAACCTCTCTTGATCTTTTTACCCTACCTTCCTCACTCTTATTCTCTCTTTTACAACCCTTTGTCTCTCTCAAATCCTCAACCATGGCAGAACATCCTCAAGCATCACCATCTAATCCTGAACCAAAAAATCCTCCCGCCATGGAAATCCCAAGCTTTCCAACAGAGGACCTAAGATTCATTGAATCCAGAGTACCCTTCATCGTAGGGGGAAGTATGTGGGACGCACATGGATTCCTTGAATATATCTTGGATAGAAATTTTGGTGAACACATCATACATCTCCTTACTGAGACAGGACTATACAGCTTCGTCACACAGCTCTATACTGTTTGGCACCCGGTTGATGTAACCCAGTTTTATATGAATGCTTCAATATCCTCTGATTATTTGACTATCACCTCCAGAGTCAATAATCATCATGTGGTTCTTACCGCAGAAGACGTTCGATCAACATACGGGTTTCCACAAAGAGACAAGTCTTACAAGACAGATATTATCTACTATCATCTCGACCCAGAGGACTTCTACGAATCCATCAAGAACAATCACGCACCATCCAAGGCAGAAATCTCATGGCCGTTGAAGAAGAAATGGTTCCGGCTAGACTATGAGTTCACTGTTGATATCTTCAATAAAATCGTCGACCACAAGACCTCGGGCACAGATGATGTGACGAAGGAGAAGTTGAAAATGCTGCATGCCTTCCTGAACGAATTTAAAGTCGATTGGTCGAAGATCATTTTCAACAATATTGTTCACACCATCACTTTTCATCGAAAAAGTCCAGGTGACATTGCGAAGAAGTTGGGATATGGTTTTGTGATAAGCCATCTTCTGGCAATGAAAGGAGTCGTTCTGCGCCCAGGAATTCGGCCTGGTCAGAAAGCATGTCATATGAAACAAAAACCATCAGGATATGACAAGCAGAAGGCGTTGGAGTTGGGAATCCCTATTGAGCAAGTCAAAGCCAAGCGGAAATCAAGAACACATAGGGTTTCAGAAGATGAGCAGCCCAAGCCGAAACGACAAAGACGAGAAAAACACTCCTCTCGGAGTAAGGCGAAAAAGGGCGAAGACTCTTCAGCTGTTCCAATCTCACCAAAATCTCCACAAAAGAAGAACGATCCTATTCCACCCTCTCCTCTACCAGAATCAATCATAGTCAAAGTCTCATCTGAAGACGAAGATAATTTAATTCTCTCCAGAATTATCAAAAGCAGTCACTTTCGGTCTCCAGCCAAGACTACATCTTTCCCGAAGGTATCTTCTACACCGAAAGAAGGAGACACGAAAGAAGCACTGTCTGAGGGGGAAGTTCAACCGAAAGATGATCTTCCTGATGATCAAGGACCCAAGACTGATCTTGGTTCTCCTCAAGACCACCATCCACAAGAACCTACCTTGGCAGATCAACTCCTTCGAGAGCTGACACAAGAACCTGCTAATGTAGACATGGAGGCCAGTCGCTTAAGTCTTCCACAAGAACCTGGGTCACCAGAAAAGACGAAAGAGGCGACTGATGCTTTGATCGCTTTGCCTTGTCTGCCACAAGAACCTACCAATACAGAGCAGGTAATTCTGACACAAGAACCTGTATTGGTAGACGAGACAGCAGTAGTGCAGGTACAACCCCCGGACATCCCGAAACCATCAGCCCCAGCTCCAGAAGTAAAGATTCCTCAACCTTCACCAGATCAGTTACTTGGAGAATCCATTGAACGAGATTACAAACGAGTTCAACAATGGCAAAAGTGGCGCACTGCTCCCCTGCGGATCTTTCTTGAAACCTTTGAAGCAATGCAGGATGAAGAGGACTTTGCACTTGCATGGATTGGCACTGATGATGTTTCAAAAGCCCTTCGAATTGAAGAAATCAATCGCGTTTTCTCCTACAAAATGACAAATCGCACTCTCGGGAAAGATAAAGCTCCACTCTGCATCGAGCTCAACAAGCCACCCTTGGATCCAGTTTATGAAGAAGAACTAAAGCAACTTCGATATGCAATGTTGCTCTCAAAGATCAAGACCACTTTAGAGAAGGAACACCAAAATGATCCAAATTGTAATGCCAGTGGCACGAAAGATGAGCTTGGACGAGAAATTGAAGAAGGCGAGAGTGATGAAGATGAAGATGAAGATAATGATGATGTTGAAGATGCTGATGATGAGAATGATGATAATGATGATAATGAGGGTCAGATGGGCAATGAGGGTCAGATGGGCAATGAAGGTGCTCAAGAAGCCGAACCTGAAGACAGTCACACAATCTTGATCGGTCCTGACTATGACACCTACCCTCAGAGATCTCCCTTAAGAAGACTACCATCTGACAGTACTGACTCGGACGAAGTTTCAACTTCTCATCTCAAAGATATATCACGAGCCATTGTTCTGCACATTCATCCCATAAACGAGACTCCAATCAAGCAAGAAGACGAACGTATGTGTGAGGGAAAACTGGAAGCCTCACCAATTCCTCTTAGCTCAGATAATGGTGGAAATCGGGAAGCACCACCTCAAGATGATCACATGAATACATCACCAACAAACGTTGAGGAAGAATCCCCTGCGAAGTCCCCACGAACTATCATGAACATCATGAGAGGAACTGTTCATTCAGCCGAGATCATCCACAGGCAATATCTTGCTTTAAGAGAAAAGGACGCGAAAGTCATGGATGATCTATGCAAAAAGGTCGATTTTCTGATAACAGCCCAATCTAGCCCTCAAGCACAGCCTCAATCGCAGCAACAAAGCCAATCAGATCACAAGGTCCTTGAGCGAATGACAAAGAAACTTTATGATCTCGAAGCTTCTTTGAACAAAGTTGTGCGACAACAACACGAAATCAAGCACTCTCATTTTGGTCTCAAAGAGCGTGTGGATTTGGCCTGTACAAAGATTGACACATATCAGGACAACTCATACCAACTGGGCGAATATGCACTTCAAATTCTCGGATATGCTCAGGATATCTTACTTGCAATCAACAAGGTCTCTTCCATTCCTCCTACCACCTGTGCTGATGATGCCAAAAAGGGGGAAAAGAGAGATGATGACAAAGATAAGGATGATGATCAGCCGAGAGATAGCACGAAAGATCAAGCTCGTGAAGCACGACACTTTCCCTCTCGGACACCAAGAGACTATGATCAAAGGAACCCTAATCCATCTTCCAGGTATCGTGGCCATCAATCCTCGAAGTCAAGATATGGTCGATACCAATCCTCCAAACAAATCAAGCCTCGACAATCATTTGGTTCTGAAGCCAAATACATCTTCACAGGACTGCCAAAGAGAGAACAGATGAAATTAAGGCAAAAGCTTATGAGAGACAACAAAGTAACTATGGATGGCATAGGAAACTTTGTGGACTTTGTTCCATATGAAGAAGGCAGTGGCAAACGATTCGAGGGTTGCAATAATCCCACTTGGTTGAAAACAAAGGACAACCATACAAGACAAAACCACATGAGCACTCAAAATGAAAGAATCAAAAGAGCAAACAAAGAACTATGGAAGAAGCATGATGAAGAGAAAAAGAGAAGAGAAGATGAAGCAATGGAAAGAAAGAGGATCAAGAATCTCATTGAAGATCTTTCGAGTGTAACCAAAGATTCCCCACAAAATGTCATGCATAATGCAGCTTTCAAAGTGCACAAGGAATCAGGAAAGAGCTACCAAGAAGGCATGAATTCGTTTGAACTGATCTCGTGGTGGAAGCATGGTATTGTTGAAGGAAGCAACATTCGGGAAGCCTACAACAATTACACTGGTCTGAACATCAAAGGAGAACATGAAGAGCTTGTTAGGACTAATCCTATCAAAGTCTTCAGGGCAAAAATCAATGAGAAAATTGACTTCAACAGGATGCTAAAGCGACAAAAAGAAAAGGATGACCAAGAGCTCAAGGAAGCTGAACGACAGAAATCAAAGCTTTTAGAAATGTAAGTTAACTTTTGCTATATTCCTCTTATGAAGTTTTTGTAATGATCACATCTTTATATATGAAGCTCTCATTGTTACACATCTCGTGTCACCTGTTTGAGTTACTTGTCCTTATATCGCTTATTAAACGCTTTTATCTAGAAAAAAACTTGTAAACTCTCGAGTATGGCTGTTTTTAAATAAGAAAAATCCTTATGGAACTTTTATCAGCCTTATAAGAAGAGTATAGGTTTTGGCATCATCAAAAAGGGGGAAATTGTTAGGAACATTGTATTAGGATTTTGATGATACCAATGTAATGTAGAAAAGTAGACCCCTAACCATTAGCTGTTTTTGTTTCGCTGCTTTCGTCTTAGACGAAAGTTGCCATAACTCCCTTGTAATTCGTGTTAAGCTAGACAAACACACGAAAATGAGTTATGACTAGATGATAGGGTCTCCAAGGCGAAAGAAGACACGAGACATGAAGAACAACAACAAGAGTAAAGCAGGAGTTGTCAACAAACACGAAAGGACAGTGTTTGTAAAAATGATCTTTGTTAAACATTACTTCTTTTCAACAACGAGGAGAATGTTTCACCTGTCTGATTTGACAACATCCTAGGACAATAAGGACTTCATCTTATGGGACTCACTTTTCAAGAAGCATTAAATGAAGATGTACTATCTCTTGGAGCTAAAGGACAAAACCCTAATGCTTTCCATATCTTCAACGGCTACATGGTACAACTTCATTAATGGAGCATTTAATGCATGAAGCTCCCCGGTCCTTGTCCAATGGTTAAAAGGTTCGAAAATTTCATCTCCCTCCAACGGATGAATTTTCATCACCTATATAAACTCACCTTCATCAACTAAGAAGGTGCTGGTTCATTATCACTCGACTTACTCACGTACAAAAGCTCTTGAAACATCTACAATTTACAAAAAGCTTTTGTGAACCAGTTTTTGAGGTGTTAAGTTATTTGGAGAATCACTTGTCTTATACCTCAAGGAAGTCTTGACATCAGTTTGTAGCTATTATATCTCAGAGTCAAGATCTCTTCGTTGGAGAACTCAAGAAATCTTTTTCTACCAACCTCAACTCAGGAGAAGAAGTTGATAGAGGCGGAGTAAACTCAAGGAGTTGAAAAACCTACAAAGGCTGTCCGGCTTAGTGATCAAGGAAGTCTTTGTGTAATTGTACTAAGAGTGATAGTGCAATCCTTCCAACAATTGTGGAAGAAGAGTGGAGTAGGCAACATTGGCCGAACCACTATAAAATCTCGTGTCCTCTCTATCTCTTTACTTACGTTCTTTCATTTTGCTTTCATATCACCTCTTCATTATCCTTACCGAAAGTTTGTCTAAGTACGCAAACTCGTGCAAGTATTTAAAACGAATCTATCTTATCCGCTGCGCCAAGACACCGAAAGGTGACGTTTAGGGCCTCTAACGAAAAGAGTCTATTCACCCCCCTCTCTAGACTCTCATCTCACTCTATCGGGACCAACACGTTCCTCTATTATTGAGATGTTTACAAGGTATAACAGCAAAATACGAAGAGAGAAATACAAAGAATAATACATAGGCAGGTGAAATGACGAGTTTACCCCTTCATTTAAAGTTTAATGAACCGTATTCTAACGAAAGGACCTCAATTGGAAAGAAATTGAAAGTCAAGGGACCTAAAGTGTCCAAATTAAAAGTCAGGGACTAATTTTGAAAAATCACTATAGTCGGAGGACCATTGCTGGAATTAACTCTTGTTCTTGGAACTATATTCTAAGATGGAGGGAGGTTGGGGTGGTGTCGTGGTGCTTTGTTTTTCAGTTACTTCGTCAGTTCGTTGAACAGAGGAGGTTTTGTTTTCCAATTATTTCGTCAGATGATGAAGGTTTTTATCCTTTGATTATAATGGATGCGAGAAGAATCTTGGTAGGGAAGAAGACAAAATAAATATTTCTTAAAAATTAATTTTAATAAATAAATAATATCATCTTCTCAAAAGAAAAAAAAAAAAAACATGTAAAACATTTTGAGAGGTTGCTCCTGATTATTTTTTTCAACTTTCACCTCTATAACCAGTTGAATTGTCCATGCATACTGATTTATTTGATCCTTATTCATACTACATGCTTACGAAAATGTATTGTATTTCATTGAAAAAATTAACTTTTTTATTAAAAGCTATTAGTCTTTCACTAATACGTATTATTTTTATGAAAATTACAATTTTTACTTTAAAAAATTACTTTTTCTTTCAAAAGCATTACTGTTTATTCAAAATATTAAGTTTAACTGAATATTTTTATTTTTTCCTTGAAATATATTGTTTTTAATTGAAAAGAACTACATTTTCACTTAAAAGTAATAATTTTTTATTAGAAAATTTGTATTTTTCAGTTAAAAATATTACTTTTTTTTTACTGAAAAATAGAGATAATCCCAGCTGTGATTCCTAGACTAATACAGCCTCGACATATGTTTTGAATTTGACCCTGTTATTTAAAAAGCTAGTGCAGCTGTCGAAGAAGATTACAAATATTGAAATATTTTGAACTAATGCTTTGTTTCATAAACTTAACAATTCAGAGGAAATGTTTTATATTATTTTAAAGAAACGTTTTATTAACATTGTTCATAAGATGTCAATTTTTTAAACAGATCATAAATAATTAATTTTTATGGTATGCGAATTGCCCAGTGTTTAATTTTAGCAACTCGTTTTTTTTTTTTTTCGTTGTAGTTGACTGGTTGTTGGAGACTTGGAGCTGCCTACCCTTCACATGCATGCATCTTTTCTGCTTCTGATTAGGCTGCGCAAAGCATTAATTTTTCAGTGACATATAGTATCTTAAATTCTAGGCCAAGTCTTTTTCAACACATTTGGAAACAAGGATAGCTAGCATTAGAGCATCTCCGGTTAATTAAATTTTTGGAAAAACATTTTCAAAGAAGATATTTGATGAGAATAATTTTGTAGTGAAAATTAATTAATATGCTTGGTGTTATCCTAAAAATATAAGAATTAAATTACTAAAAAGTAAGTAAGATATTTTATTCCTTTAAACTTTCTTATTAATTTTTTTTAGAAATATCTAATGTATCATTGTTATATACTAACATTAAAAAGAAAACAAAAAAACATATCAAATAATTGAGAGTTTAAAAAATTATTTGTAAATTATGCACTAAGAATATTCAAAATTTGAAAGAGCAAGTATGTAAAAAAAAAAAAAAAAGTGTTGAGAGAGACAATTTTATTTGATAAATATTGTTGTTATTTTTCTTAAGGCCGTAAGGGCAGAAGAGACAAACTTATGATATTTATAAGAGATTTTTAACATGACGCCAAAAAGTAGAGACTAAATTTCAGTTGAGTGACGGAATAGTGTCAAAATGAATTATTGACAAATTCGAAGATCAAATTTGTTCAAATTAAAAAGTAAAGACTAAATTGACAATTACAAAATAATTGAAGGATCAAAATAGTAATTTTCTCATAAAATAATTTCAGCCATCCAAATGAGATGATTAGACAAACAAAATTGAAAATCGATCTAAGAAAAATAATGTAACTTTTTTTGTAATTTTTACGAACTTTGGATATATGCACGAGATAATGTTTAGTAGCATATCGACTAATAACTAGTATGTTTGTCTAAAAAATATTATATAGTACAATTCTTATAACATAATGTATTAAAAAACGTAACGAAAAGATAGATATAAATAAATGGTATAACATTCTTTCACACTTATTAATTTTTAGATTAGATTAGTATTTCACTAAAATGTATTATTTTTAATGAAAAATTACTTTTTTCTTTAAAGCATTGCATGTTTACTCAAAATATTACATTTTAATTGAAAAATTTTAATGTTTTTCTTTTTTAATTACTATAGACTCTATTACAAAGTAGTATTTGTTCAATATATTTTCTTTATCTATTGTAGTTTAAAGAGTCAATACCCCACCATTGTGGTTTAATTTGATCCACCTTCCCTAAATGAGAGTCACATAGGTGTCAACTGAACACAAAGTGAAAAATGATATTTTGATTTTATTTGAGAGAAAAGATAAGAAAATAATAAAAATTATTGCCCACATTATTTATATAAATCAAAGTTTGAACTGTAAGTAGGGAATAGAAAATAGAGTGGAAAGTGATAGTGTGGAGTAATTAAGGAGTATTATCTCTAATTATTTTGGCGTTGAGTGGTAGTTAAGGCGATTTTAAAATTTTAGCTTAGATGTCAGAAGAATTATTGCAGTCGTCAGAAGACATTATTGAAGGAAGACATTAATCTCCGACTCCAACAACCAAAACATTACTGCAGAAATAAAGCAACAAAATACATACACCCAACCACAAAATTAAATTAACTAATGTAAGTACAGCAGCTGCATAGGTAGACAGGTAGTGAAAACTAGTGATTATTATATAGAAAAACTTTAACGCATTGTTAAAAAATTTACTAAAAATGACTTAGTTTCGGTTTGAGTTGCGTCAATAAGTAACAAACTCAATTTTTACTCTTTTTTTTTGTTTTGTTTTGTTTTGTTTTGTTTTGTTTTTTTTTTTGTTTTTTTTTTTTGTTTTTTTTTGTGTTTTGCCTTAGCAACTAGTTCAATTATTTCCTCAATTACAGTTTCTAATTGATTTTCTTCAATATCTTTTTTTTTTTTTTTTTGCTCTTTTTTGTCAAGTACGGAGTATTAATTGTTCTTGGAAGTTGGAACTATCTACTATACTAATAAGAGCCCAAGAGAGTTAGGCCTATAATGGGTAGAAAAAATGGCGGTCAAGTGTTTTAATCAAATGAATGGCTCAGATTGATCAGATTTTAATCTTTCCTTAAGATTTACTAATTTATCCTTAATGAACATGATTATCCGTTAACTTTTCCGTTAAATATTATCTTTTCCGTTACTTTCTGTTAGTTCACCGTTAACTTACTCATTGATTTCAATAAAAAAGGTTTTAGGTTCGAACTTCATTCTAATCAAAGTTGGCATAATTAGTACTCTATTTTAGTCTTATTAAATTAAATAATAATTTAGTAGCTACAACAAAAAATAATACATATGCATTTTCTTTACTTTAGAATTATGTGTCTACAATGTCGTTATTAAAAAAAAAATTATTCATTATCAATAAATTAAATAGGAGAAATAATTTCATTAGTTATATTGTCTTTATTTTTCTCCAATATAAAAATTCTTTACATTCAAATTCATCAATTGATTATGTTCGCTACATTGTCCTTACAATGTCTTTACTTAAAAAAAAATTATTCATTATCAATAAATTAATTAGGAGACATAATTTTATTAGTTCTATTGTCTTTATATTTCTCCAAGTAAAAATTCTTTACATTCAAATTTCAAATTCATCAATTGATTATATTCACTACATTGTCTATTATTGTTTTGTGCACTATTTTTTAATTAAATATCAAAGTTATAATACAAAATAATGCTATATAGTTGTTTACCAAGTATTTTATTAATACCATGAAAAATTTTAAAAAATATAATTAATAAAACCAATCATATTAACTATTTGAGGGATTTGTTGATAAAGACAATATTCAAATCACACAACAAATTGAAGTGAGAATTACCTCGCAATGTCCTTGTTTGACAATCAGCAGTTAGCGTTAGCGGATTATATTAGCGAATTTGACCAGTGAATTATATCAACGATTGGTAAAAAGATATTTGAAAAAATTAGCTGTTGTTTATATTAACATGTAAAATGACCTAAGGGTATACATATATTTAATAATAATAATAATAATAATAATAATAATAATAATAATAATAATAATAGTTTTAAAAAATAAAAAATATATAATTAAGCCAATCATATTAACTATTTGAGGGATTTATTGACAAAAAGAGTATTCAAATCACACAACAAATTGAAGTAGGAAATAACCTCGCAATGTCCTTGTTTGGCAATCAACAATTAACTTTTCAATATTAGTATATATTTAATATTTTATGCCCTAATTTTAATTTACTTTCCCTTATTTCCCGTATTTGGTTTAAACCATATCTATACAATTATTTTATTCACAATTATAATCAATCTTGACTATATTATCTTGCATTTGTACACTTAGAATTGTCTATTTTAAATACGTAAATTTAACATTCAATTATCTATGCACGAACAATTCCAATATAATATTGCCTTGATATACTTTTAAGTACTTGTTTAAAAAAAAAACATTGGGCATTATCCCAATCGCGCAATGCGCGTAAAAAACTAGTATTCTAAGATGAATCTTGGTAGGGAAGAAGTTTTTTTTTTTTTTTTTTTTTTTTTTTTTTTTTTTTTTTAATAATTTTAATAAATAAAACAAGTAAAATATTTTTATAATTAAGATTGACACGTAAAATAAAACATCAACTTTAAACTGCCAACTTAGACGGAAAATCTACTATACTAATAAGAGCCCAAGAGAGTTAGGCCTATAATGGGTAGAAAAAATGGCGGTCAAGTTTTTTAATTAAATAAATGGCTCAGATTGATCAGATTTTAATTTTTTTCTTAAGATTTACTAATTTATCCTTAATAAATATGATTATCTGTTAACTTTTCCGTTAAATATTATCTTTTTCGTTAATTTCTGTTAATTCACCGTTAACTTATTCATTGATTTCAATAAAAAAATGTCTTAAGTTCAAAGTTCGAACCTCATCCCAATCAAATTGGCATATTTATTACTCTATTTTACTTTTATTAAATTAAATAATAATTTAGTAGTTACAACAAAAAATAATACATATACATTTCAATCTTTAATATAGAATTATGTATCTACAATGTTTTTATTCAAAAAAATTGTTCATTATCAATATATTAAATAAGAGAAATAATTTCATTAGTTATATTGTCTTTATTTTTCTCCAATATAAAAATTCTTTACATTCAAATTCATCAATAGATTATATTCGCTACATTGTCCCTACAATGTCTTTATTAAAAAAAAATTATTCATTATCAATAAATTAATTAAGTGAAATAATTTTATTATATTATATTGTCTTTATTTTTCTCCAATGTAAAAATTCTTTACATTCAAATTCATCAATTGATTATATTCACTACATTGTCTATTATCTTTTTTTGTGCACTATTTTTTTAATTAAATATCAAAGTTATAATACAAAATAATGTTATATATTTATTTACCAAGTATTTTATTAATACCATGAAAAAATAAGAAAAATATAATTAATAAAGTCAATCATATTAACTACTTGAAAAATTTGTTGACAAAGAGAGTATTCAAATCACACAACAAATTGAAGTGAGAACTATCTCGTAATGTCCTTGTTTGACAATCAGTAGTTAGTGGTTAGCGTTAGCGGATTGTATTAGCTGATTTGACCAGCGAATTATATCAACGGTTGGTAAAAAGATATTTAAAAAAATTAGTTTTTTAGATTAACATGTAAAATGACCTAAGGGTATACATATATTTAATAATAATAATAATAATAATAATAATAATAATAATAATAATAATAATAATCTATATATATATAAAAGTAAAATCCTCCTAGCCAAGTTTTCCCCCCAAAACTTAGAGGCATTTTTGTAATATCAAATATTTAGACAAATATGGCATTTCATCTATATATATATAAAAGTAAAATCCTCCTAGCCAAGTTTTTCCCCCAAAACTTAGAGGCATTTTTGTAATATCAAATATTTAGACAAATATGGCATTTCAATAATATTAAAGATTTTACCTTTCTTGAGATCTCTTACCATTTTATAATTTCAATACTAAACCCTTTTGATCTCATCCATTGTGTATAAATACACCTTATATGACCATACACAACCCCAACTAAGGTTAATTATTTCATTGATTTTTGCTAATCATCCTGTGATCTTCCACAGTTGAGGTTGATACGTGATTTGCACGGGTGATGTTTTCATTCTTAGTTTCTTTTATTTTTTCTTCTTTTTGGGTTTTGTTCTGTTTTTATTTTTTTGTATTTTCTGATTTTTAAACAACAAAAGTGGTTCGTAAAAAAAAAATGTTGATATATTCTTTTTTTTTTGGTCTATTTTTGTGGAGAAGATACGGATCTAGAAAGATTGATCGGGAAGCAATAGACTTCTAATCATCCTGTAATCTTCCACAGTTGAGGTTGATACGTGATTTGCATTGGTGAGGTTTTCATCATCTTAGTTTCTTTTATTTTTTCTTCTTTTTGGGTTTTGTTTTGTTTTTATTATTTTTTTTTTTTTGTATTTTATGGTTTTTAAACAACAAAAGTGGTTCATAAGAAAAAATGTTGATATATATATTTTTTGTTTGTCTATTTTTGTGGAGAAGATACGGATCTAGAAAGATTGATCGGGAAGCAATAGAGTTCCTTGCTCATCAAGATGATAAAGTTTTGTGATCGAGGGACGAATTATGTGTATATGTAAATAGATATAGACTTACAGAGGGAAGCATACTAAGAATACAATAAAAACCAAAATGAAATTAAAAGCATTTTTTAGTTGTCAATAGATCAAAGCGTTGGACTTTGTTTCAATTCAATTTCTCCGTCTTTAAAGTGTACATTTTTGTAATAAGAGAGTAGTTTGTCTCTCCCTTCAAGACGTTTTTCTTGCCATTAAAATTTTTTATTAAGAAAAAAAATGATTAAGTACTGTGGTTTTTTTTAATAGAGTATTATTTTGATTTTATTCTTCATCTGACATTCCCCCCAATGTAAAATCACTTTACTAATGTAAAATAATGTTATTGACTTACCATATTTGCTTCGATATGCTAAGCCATTTAAAATTTAATACGGAGTAAAATTTATAATTCTAATACTTCCGTAATAATATTGAATAAATATTAATCATATGTTTAGATTTAATAATATATTATACTAAAAGAATTATATATTAATTTAATATAATGATGGTTAATACGGGTAAACCATATACAAGCAATATTGTACCTTAAGAATATTATACCTTAATTATAAAAGTTCTACCTAATAATTTTAGTATTAAATGTCATACAATAATTACCATAAACAATGTTTAATAATTGTAAACAATGTTTAATAATTGCCAAATTCTATTATGCAATAAAAATTACTATTATAAAATCTTTTGTAATGTGGACACATTATTTTTAATTATTTAGATTTAATAATATTATATCTTTTGTATAAAAATTCAAATAATACTTTTAGTACTATTGAAAATTGATTGACTAACAATTATTTTAATTATTAAGGTAATTAATAGATATTTTGATTTAAAAAGTTTTCAAATATATGAATTATACATAGTAGCATGGAATCAATTAGTAAGATAATTATATTAGGTAATCTAATAAATAATTTACTTTTTAAATTATATACCCTCTTTAATAAATTATACTTATCTTAATAATTAATTATTAATATTATTACCTAATAATTATATATTGTTACCTTTTTGGTGTAATTATTATGGTAATTTATATACATATATATTTTTATACTTAATGTATAATATTATTGACATGAAATAAATTATACTTACCTTAATATATAATTAATTTTTAATATAATTACCTTATTTTTATTAAAGGTGATTATTTTGATAATTTTTCTTTCATTATTTTGTGTGATTATTATGGTAATGTATTTAAATTTTGGAAGAGATTATTACAAATATTATAATTAATATAAGTAATATAATTAATGAAATTATTATGGTAATTGCCACAATATTTGGTAATTATAATTAATATATTTAAAGAAATTGAGAAATATAAGATTTCTTCCCTAGAAATATTTGTAACAATTTCATTAAATTACAATTAATAAAATATGAAATATAATTAAAGAAATGAAATTATTAAATTAACTAAACATGAATATTTATAATCATACATACAATTATGCACTATAATAATCATGCAAAATTTAAATGCAACTTTTTAAATTTTTAAATGTAATTTTTTAATTATAAATCTATCAATATAAATGATAGTTAATGAAATTATATTATAGAACTTTTCTATATACATATTAATAAATATTATGTGTATATACAATGAATTATACAATCATATAAGGAAATGCGTCGGATTAGAGTTTAAATTTATTCATACAAAATTTAGAATTTACATTTTTTTTATAAAATTAATCAAATGTTAATGTTAATAATAATAAGAAGAATTTTAAAATCAGAATTATAAATTAAGTATTAGGGTAATAATTAATCTATATATATATATATATATATATATATATTATTATATAAAAACAAAATCATCCCTTTTCAAAAAAAAAAAAAAAAACAACAAAATCATCCTATTTCATTTTCCCGCCCAAACTTTTGTAGTAAAGCTTATTTGGTAAGTAAATGTCAAATGGAAATTAAATAAAATCTATTAATTGGTAATATTACATAATTGGTAACATTATGTATGGTATTATATTCTATAATATAATTGATAATATTATTGTTCAAGTATAATAAAAATCCTATGTAATAATGTAATAATAATAAAATAAAATTAAAATTAAAATAATAACAATAACAATAACATAACAATAATAATAATAATAACAACAACAACAAATGTAATAATCCAAACAAAACTATATACAAAATAAATTTAAAATTAAAAAAAAAAATAGGAAGAAGACAATGGTGGCTCCCCTTTGTAAATGATGTGGGATCATTTTGATTCCGCATTGAAAATGTTTGGAAAGATGAGCTCTTAAACTCCTCTATATAAGAGGGGCATTTACAAACATATAATTGCTTGCCCATCAATATGGGCAAGTATTGAGAAGTCCAAAGACTTCTTCTTTTTTTTTTTTTTAATAATTTTAGTACTATACTACTATTAACCTGACAAATTATGTTGTGGATATGTGTCCACCTTGCAATGTAGACACATTTCAAAAATTGTTCATAATTATTAATATATAGTTTAAAATTTATGAGCATATAGTTCTATAATTATGAACATAGTGTTGTGAACATAATTATGAACATATAGTTATGTAATTATGAATATAGAGATTCAATAATTGTGAATATGAAGTTAAAAATTATGCATATATATCTTTATAATTATGAACATATAGTTCAGTAACTATGAACATAGAGTTCTGTAATTATAAATATAGAGTTAAATACGTACTTATGAATATGAAGTTCAAAAATTATGAATATATAGCTTTATAATAATGAACATATAGTTTAGTAATTATAAACATAGAACTGTGTCCACCTTGCGGTTCCACAACATAACTATTCGATTGACCCTGTAACATGTAAACTTTCTCAACTTATTGAAGCCCTACGTATCAAAAGGCTCTTATTTAAGAAACCTTATCTTAATGGCTTCTTATTTTAGTTTTTTTTTTTTTTTAATTTATTAGGGGGTTTGAGAAAGATTAACCCAAAATGTATATGAGTTGTTTTAATTTTTAGCAGTTTGGAGCAAATTGCTAAGTTATTAAATAATATTTTTGGTGTTTTGATTAAATATAAAATGTTAAACAGACGAATTTGATAAAATTTTGACGAATTTGCCAAATAATCAAATTACAACAACAACAACAACAACAACAACAACAACAATAATAATAATAATAATAATAATAATAATAATAATAATAATAATAGTAATTCAAAAAAAACTATATACAAAATAAAATTAAAATTAACCAAAAAAAAAAAAAAAAAAAAAAACAAAGGCGAGCCACCGGCTCCCTTTGTAAATGATGTGGGATCATTTTGATCCCACATTTACAATGTTTGAAAAGAGAGAGCTCCTCTATATAAGAGGAGCAATGAGACTCTTATAAACATTTTTTTTTTTTGAAACCTAGACTCTTATAAACATAATTGGGGTTGTGGAAGATTAACCCAAAATGTATGTGTTGTATTAGTTTTTATCAGTTTGGAGCAAATTATATAATATATTTTGGTGTTTTGATTAAAGTTAAAATGTTAAAATGACGAATTTATTATAATTTTGGCGAATTTATCAATAATCAAATTACAAATAATAATAATAATAATAATAATAATAATAATAATAATAATAATAATAATAATAATAATAATAATAATAATAATAATAATAATAATAATAATAATCCAAACAAAACGATATACAAAATAAAATTAAATGTAAAATTAAAAATAATAAGAAGAAGACAAAAGGGAGCCACGGGCTCCATTTGTAAATAATGCTGGATCATTTTGATCCCACATTGAAAATGTTTGGAAAGATGAGCTCTTGAGCTCCTCTATATAAGAGGAGCAATGCTCCTCTTACAAACATAATTGTTTGACATCAATGTGGGCAAGTATTGAGAAGTCCAAATGCTCATATTTTATTATAGAGATAGAGATGGAGAAGATAATGATATGCCTCTGATTAGAGTTTATATTTATTCATACAAAATTTAGAATTTACATTTTTATTGATTTTTAAGTACAATTCTCTTAATTATTATTATTCATATTTTTAGAATTATAATATATATGAAATACCATTTGGAATAAATCAATTTAATTTTATAAATTTTTTCTATAAATTTATCTAATATGTACATGATTAGAGATTATATTAACCATACAATATTTAAAATTTAATTTTGTATGTTATGAAAATAGGTACTTGACCAAATATATAATAATCCAACTATATTATTATATTGTACATTTTAACATCTTTTTATTTTTTTTATTTTAATTTTAAATTCATAACAACAAAAAATTTTCCCGGTAAAACACTATATTTTACAAAATACAATTTGATAAATATCATAAATTAATTAGTACAATATTATTTATGTTTATAATAATTAAGGAAAAAAAATAATTCAAATATGGGAACCAATGATTTGAAAATGAAATTAATATATAGTTACAAATAAATATAGCATGATTACAATTAATTTAATTAGTTTTAATTACCTTAATGATATGACTTTTCTTTATCAGTTTTTTTATGGAGACTAAGGGAGTGTTTGAGTTGGTGATTTTTTTTTTAAATACTTACTAATAAAAAATAATTTTAAAATATTTTTTAATCCCTCATAACATGTGTAAATCTTATATTTTTTTAAAAAATACAATTTGATAAATATCATAAATTAATTAGTACAATATTATTTCTATTTATAAATTATAATAATTAAAAACATATTGAAATATGTGAACCAATGATTTCAAAATGAAATTAATATACAGTTACAAATAAATATAGCATGATTAGATTTACTTTAATTAGTTTTAATTTCCTTAATGAAATGACTTTTCTTTATCAATTTTTTATGGGAGGCTAAGGAAGTGTTTGGATTAGTGCAAAATATTTTAAAATAAAATGCATACTAATAAAAATAATTTAAAATATTTTTTAACCCCTCATAACATGTGTAAATGTTATATTTTTTTAAAAAAATACAATTTGATAAATATCATAATTTTTGTTTATAATAGTTAAAGAAAAAAAAATAATTCAAATATGTGAACCAAATATTTCAAAATAAACTTAATATAGAGTTACAAATAAATGTAGCATGATTAGATTTATTTTAATTAGTTTTAATTTTCTTAATGAAATGACTTTTCTTTATCCGTTTTTGATGGGAGGCTAAGGGAGTGTTTGGATTGCTGGAAAATATTTTAAAATAAAAATGCACACTAATAAAAAATAATTTAAAATATTTTTTAATCCCTCATAACATGTGTAAATGTTTTTTTTTTAAATACAATTTGATAAATATCATAATTTTTGTTTATAATAGTTGAAAAAAAAAATAAATAATTCAAAGATGTTAACCACTGATTTCAAAATGAAATTAATATACAGTTACAAATAAATATAGCATGATTAGATTTACTTTAATTAGTTTTAATTTTCTTAATGAAATAACTTTTATTTTTTATTTTTTTATTATAGACTAATGGAGTGTTTGGGTTGCTGAAAAATATTTTAAAAATAAAATTACTTACTAATAAAAATAATTCTAAAATATTTTTTAATTCCTAAACATGAGAAAATTTTATATTTAAAAAAAAAATACAACTTGCTAAATATCATAAATTAATTATTGCAATATCATTTATGTTTACAACGAGAATAATTAAAGAAAAAATAAATAAATCAAATATGTGAACCAATGATCATAAATAAATTAATTATTGCAATATTATTTATGCTTTGGCCTGGAGATTTAAAGTTGCTCACCTTTGATTAATAAGGATGGATGTGTCCCTTCCACTCAACCACAAGCTCCAGGTTCTTAGTGAAATGACTTTAATAAAAGTAAAATCCTCATTTACAACATTTCAGCCCAAATTAACATGAATATTAATTAATTAGTAAAAAAATAATAATGCTTAATTGGTAACAAAATTTTATATAAAAATTAACTAATATATAATGAATTGTTACCACAGATTAAAGTCAATATGTACATAAAAATAGAAAATGGTTACCAAATTATGAGAATAATTAAATTATTATAATTGTGAAAATAATGGATACAAATTCTGCGTAACAAATGAGAAAATTTGTTTGAAATTTGCGTAATTTTATAAAGAAATAATAATTTATTAATTATTATTTACTTTATACTATTAATAAAAGTAAAATTCACATCTTCAACATTTCCGCCCACATTAATGTGAATATTAATTAATTGATAAAAAAAAATTAATAAAGCTTAATTGGTAACAAAATTTTATATGAAAATTAACCAATATCTAATGAATTTTTATCACAAATTAAAGTCAACTTAAAAAAGAAAAATGGTTATCAAATTCTAAGAATAATTAAACCATTATAATTGTAAGAATAACAGAAACAAATTCTGCGTAATAAATGAGAAAATCCATTTGAAATTTTATGTAATTTTATAAGGAAATAATAATTTATTAATTATTATTGACACCAATCTATATTTATACTATTAATAAAAGTAAAATCTTCAATTAAAATGTCTTTCACCCTTCTGATACGAGATTGCCCTTCAAGTTCTAACGAAAACAACTCATGTTGATGCTCGCATATGCCACGACTATCAACAAAAGTCAGGGTCAAACACTAACTCACGTTGAGTTATTACTGAAAAAATCAGTCTTTAATCACGGTTAATTGTATGTGACTTTTTCCCGAGTCACCCATCCTGATGGTTTGGAGATTTTAACTCTAGACGAGGATGGATAAAATTGTGTTACTACTACCAATGTTGTCTACAAAGAGATTTTCAATAATGTATAATTCAAGTCATTGATATTATGGTTTTTTATATATAAAGATGACAAAATTGCTATATATCTACATAGAAAATATATCTTCCGTATAAATAATTTCTATAACTGAATTGCTAGACAACGAGCTAATTAGCCCAATTAATACAAATTCTAAACACTGATATATAAAATCTCTAAAGTTGCAGCACCGAATGCGTATATCTACACGTTAGCTATTAATTGGGCAATTATTTACTCAAATTCAAGCATTGATAACATTAGAAAACATAATCGGTGCAACTCAATTCTTCAATTATATTATATAATATTCGATGTTATAATTTATACAATTGTATATCGATCTAAACATTTATAAAATATTATAACAAATTCATTCTGTGCAACGCACGGGCGCAAATACTAGTAATAATAATAATAATTGTTTTAAAAAATAAAAAAATAAAAAAATATAATTAAGTCAATCATATTAACTACTTGGGGGATTTATTTACAAAAAGAGTATTCAAATTACATAACAAATTGAAGTAGAAAACTACCTCGCAATGTCCTTGTTTGACAATCAACAATTAGCTCTTCAATATTAGTATATATTTAAAATTTTATGCCCAATTTTCATTTGCTCTCCCTTATGTCCCGTATTTGGTTTCAACCATACCTATACAATTATTTTATTGACAATTATAATCAATCTTGACTATATTATCTTGCATTTGTAAACTTAGAATTATCTATTTAAATACGCAAATTCAACATTCAATTATTTATGCATTAACAATTCTAATATAATCCTGCATTGATATACTTTAAAGTACTTATTAAAAAAAAACATTGGGCATTATCCCAATCGCGCAATGCGCGTAAAAAACTAGTTAACTAGATAATTGTTTTGATTGCACGATTTTTGCTTGTTCGTTAGGGGATTATACTTTTTTTTTTAGTTCAATGAGTTGTATTTTCGTGACATTTTAATGATTTATTTGATCTTCATATTACATGTTTATGAAAATGTATTGTATTTTCTATGAAAAAAATTACCTTTTTTAATTATTTGAAGTTTTTTTTTTTTTTTTTTTTTTTTTTTTTTTTTTTTAAACGATAGTTGAAGCTATTAGTCTTTCACTAAAACATATTATTTTTGATGAAAAATTACATTTTTACTTTAAAAAATTACTTTTTTCTTTCAAAAGCATTACTGTATTCAAAATATTAATTTTAACTGAAATTTTTTATTTTTTTCATTTTAATGTGAAAATATTACATTTTCACTTAAATGTAATAATTTTTTATTATAAAGTATTGTATTTTTTCACTTAAAAATATTACTTTTTTTACTGAAGAATAGAGTTAATATCAGATCCCTTGACTAATACATAGCTTCGACATGTGTCTTGAACTTGACCCTGTTATTTCAAAAGCTAGTGCAGCTGTCGAAGAAGATTACAAGTATTTGAACTAATGCTTTGCTTCATAAACTTAACAATTAAGAGGAAATATTTTATATTACTTTAAAGAAACATTTTATTAACACTGTTCATAAGATGTCAATTTTTTAAACAGATCATAAATAATTAATTTTTATGGTATGCGAATTGCACAGTGTTTTAGCAACTCTTTTTTTTTTTTTTTTTTTTTTTTTTTTGTTCGTTGTAGTTGATTGGTTGTTGGAGACTTGGAGCCAGCCTACCCTTCATGACTAGGCACAATCAATGCTCTCTGAAATGTGTATATAGTAATTAAGTGTTTGGTTGGTTGTTATGCTGCTATAGCCCGTAAGCTGCGCAAAGCATTAATTTTTCAGTGGCATAGATAGTATCATCAATTCAAGGCCAACTCTTCTTCAACACGTTTGGAAACAAGGATATATAGCTAGTCTTAGAGCATCTCCAATTAATTAAATTTTTGGAAAAAAGATTTTCAAACAAGATATTTGATGAGAATAATTTCGTAGGAAAAATTAATTAATATGTTTAATGTTATCTTAGAAACGTAAGAATTAAATTATTAAAAAACTAGTTAAGATATTGATTTGTTTAAATTTTTTTAGTTATGAAATTCTTTTAAAATATTTAATGTACCATTGTTATTATATACTAATATTTTTTAAAGACAAAATGTTAAATTTTAATACGTAAACAAACTATTTTAAATTTTTTAAAAATGTCCTTCTTAGTCTTTTTACAATTATCAGCTTATCAAAATGTTAATTTTACCAAACACTTTCAATCATAATAGCTCTTTAGTTTTCAGCTCCTAACTTACAGTTTTTCAGCTTTCAGCTCATTTTTAACTTCCAGCTCCTAGCTTATAGTTTTTCAGCTAGGTTTACCAAATATAGCCTAAAAGTATATTATTTTGTATGATTACATCCCGTACACAAATAATGTAGTTTAATATATTAAATATATATATTTTTTTAATGATCCACGCAACATTGTGTGAATCATGGTCTGCGGAAATTCATATACAATAAATGGTTTGAAAACTGATAAAAACGAACACAGAAATGAAAAGTCTAAAGTGTATGTAATTTATTTCAGTCACAAGCAAATCGATATATACTGCCAAGACAAATATGCAGTACACATCATATATAGAAAAACGATAAATAACCTTCACTCCTTGACTACGATACCAAAATACCATATGAAAGTAATCACAAATTGGAAATACAAAAATAATTAATCTCCCAATTCAACAATATGAAATCACTAACACACACTTAGCTTAAATTCGCTTTCAACATCAATAATGCGCGCCCACTCATGCTTTGCTTCGGAATTCATCCAACAACGAACCACATGTCTGACCAAACATAATAATAAATTTAAGTTATTTATAATCAGGCAATCAAGTTCAATCTACAGAAAATATAATAATAATAATAATAATAATAATAATAATAATAATAATAATAATAATAATAATAATAATAATAATAATAATTGAAAGAAATATTAAAAGAACAAGGTTTAAAGACTTTGACTGACCTCTAGATCACGGTCAAGAAAAATATAAAAATAGGTAGCTCAATTCTGATCCACACATTCATTGCGCAAAGATAAACAAATGCATCAACTTTAATTCTTTTATTTCAAGAAAGCAATTGACATAGCTGACCGAACAATTTATCATCATCAGAAACCTGAAGAAAAATGTACAACTAAGTTTTAAAAAAAAATCAAATAATATATTTAAAATAATCTAATTAATTCAATATCCTATTTTTTGCCGAAACTTAAAATGAAAAGAAAAATATTAAATTAATTGGTTTATATATAATAAACTAACTTCAATTCAAGGCCTTGCTTGAGGACCACAAGCGCCTTGAGCCACAGTAAAAGATTATGTTATATATAATCTTTTATGTGTAAGATGTTTGCTAAATGATATATAATATGCTTACTATTTCTGGTGACAGTGTAGAGGTGCTGTGGTGGTCAAATCCACTGGTGCTGACATTTTCCTCCTCATTTGATTGCTTATGTATCTGTAGGAATAATATATTTAACGAGAAAACAATTCAAACTCTTCTTTTATTGTAGTATTACTTCAAGGATCATAAATAGGTAAATTAAGATAGGTTGTTCATAACTGATGAATGGATCAAACAAAACAGTAAATAAGTGTTTCCCACTGAAAGTCAAATTTAAAACCTTGTAGTAATCAAATTAATTGTAAGACCAACTTTAAACCAATTTCTTTTAATATTACAAAAACTTTCTTAGTAACTAACAATTCTTTATCTCGTAAATAATTAACATAATTTGGAACCTATGTTAGGTTAGCATATATATCATTTTTTCTCTCGAACAATATCTCGATCAAAACATAAATATAATAATTAAAACTTACAATTCATCTTATAAATTTTCAAAACATACAAAAACTTAGAGACAATTTCATCTAATAGAAAATATTTCTATTCAAATTAAATTGACCGAAGATCCATTTAATATAACCCAATCCAATATCTAATATTTTTGTGGACTTTATCTTGAAAAGAAAATTGTTTAAATATAAGAATCCATACAGTTATTTAATTTCCTTACCATATGATTTCTTATGTACCTGTAGGAATAATATATTGAAAGAAAAATTTTCTAAATTCTTCTCCTATCAGTCAATCAAATCAAAAGGTCTTTTGAAAAGAAAACAAACACAAATTTTCTATTAATTCATGATTCTTTATTTGCTACATAATTAACATATTTTGCACCCTCCGCTGACATATATATCGCTTATTTCCTCAAACAAAACATCAATCTCCTATAATTTACATCTAACGTTATTCGTACTTTGGAATTCAAAAATCTCCCTAAAGGTTATGTTGTGTGGTAAAAAAGATCAAGATAATATACTTACGATTCCTTGTGATGAAGTAGAGGTGCTGGGATGATCGAATCCACTGATGTTGACATTTTTCTCCCCATTTGATTGCTTATGTACATGTAAGAATAATATATTTAACCAGAAAACAATTCAAACTCTTCTTCTACTGGAGTATTCCTTGAAGGATCATAAATAATAGATGGATAAACTAACATAAGTTGCACATAAATGAACGGATCAAATCAAGAAGGCTAAAAGACATCTCTCTCAAAATTCCACTTAGAATCTTGTTGTTGACTTCAACTTTAAAACATTTTTTTTTTCAATATTACACCAACTTTCAAATAATTAACAATTCTTTACCTGGTAAATAATTAACATACTTTGCATATATACTCATACATCATACATCATTTATTCCCTCAAACAATATTACCACAAAACATCAATCTCATATAATTTACATCTAAATGTATGTTATACGCACTTCGGAATTCAAATCTTCCTGAAGGTTATGCACTTATGTTGTATGGTAAAAAAGATCAAGATAATATACTTACCATTTCTTGTGATGAAGTAGAGGTGCTGGATTGGTCGAATCGACTTGTGTTGTTGACATTTTCATTCCCATCATATGCTAGGTTATGTACCTGTAGAAGATTCATATAAATTCATATTCTTCGTCTATCACTTCAATTAAATCAAAAGGTTTACTTTTTATAAATAAAAAATAGCAAACAAACTTTATATAGTAATTCACGATTCTTTATCTGATCTACTAAATGGTTAACCTGCTTTGCAACCATTGCTGCCATATCTTTCAGTCGTTCACTCAAATAATTTCACCATCAAAACATAAATTAGATCTAATAGAATTTACAATTGATGTTTTTTTTTTCTTGTAAAACTACAAATTAAATTTATGAAGTTTTAGCACACCTTACAATTTCACTTTGTATGGGAATTTATAAAGAATATGAAATTGATCTTTACTGCATACTTTTGAAGAAATAAAAACCTTAAAAGTTCCAAAAAAGATTATAAAAAGTGAGTAAAAAATGGAAGTTGGACACTTACTCTTGCTTGTGATGGAAGAGGAGTGATGAAGAGGTTGAATCCATTGATTTTGACATTTGTTTTGCCATGCCTTTTCTCACAAATCTCTCTTGCAAAATCAACCACCCTTTCACTCACGTCAAACAATTCCATCAATTCAAGGCTGTCCACATTTGCAAAACCCTTTGGAATAGTTTCTAGGGAAATACAATTCCTTAGAACCAATGTTTCTAGAACTGGAAAGTTTTTCTTTGGCTCCACAGCTGTCCAAGTTTTGAGGTCGGTCTTTCCAATGCGCAAATACTGAAGCCCTTTGAAAATAACATTACTGCTTAGATCCCAACGTTCTCCCGAGAACGCATTGTCATCCAACTTGAGCACTTTGAGATTCTCTAGCATTCCCAATTCAGTCATGTCATTCTTCCATTGAAACAATGTACCAGACAAGGTCAACTTTCTTAGTCTTCTTGGAAACTTATTGGACATTGGGACCTTCAACTTTACTTTCTCATCAGAGTTGCCATGAAGCTTCAAGTTTTCAAGGCATTCTAGTATTTGTAGATTGTTGAACAAGCAAGCATTTTGCTTTTTCTCGAGAAGTAGTTCTGATAAATCCCCGCGAACACCTAACTTTTGGAGTTTGGGGGTCATGTTGAAGATCTCATTTGTGCAACTTGCTGGTGATATGGTAGAAAGTGTGCGGATATCGGTTTGTTTACGGTCATGCTTGCCTGTTTTGGGAGGAGAGGGTAGTTGCGTAGAGGTGTTGGTGTAGACATGCCTTAGTTCTTCCATGTTCCATATGCCTCCATTAATTTGTAGCGCCCTTTCTGTGGTTTTGATCACTAGAGTTTCCAAATATGAAAGATGTTCGAACGACTTGGGGAGGGAACTGATATCAACTGTGATTGCAAGATACTTGATCCAACTGTCTTCGGAATAAAGCTCATTTGGCAGCGAGCTAAATTTGAGGGATTCAATATTCAACACGCGAAGTGAAATTTTTTTAAAGATGGTTTGCCACTGATCTGGCGTCGAATGAATCTCACTCTTTTGTGAGGAGGACAACGACAAAGACCAAACAAGGTCACAATGTTGACGTGGACCCATCCTTTTCTTGAAGAGATTGGAGAATGCATCAGATATGTTCATAGTGTAGTAGGAACAAAGACGTTCCAAATGAATTGTTGCATTTAATCTTTGCCCCTCATCCATTACATGGAATAACTTTGTCTTTTCAGCTTCACTTCTACAGAACTCATGCAATGTGTCATGAATGCAACATGTTTTGATTTGACCATCTGCACTTCTTTTCTTTACCATCACAAGATTTCTGTTAACAAGAACATTCAAATATTTTGAAGCTTCAACTTCTGGCTCTAAAAGGTACCCTTCTCTTTTTGGAATGAACCCTTCAGCAATCCACAAACAAATTAACTTCCAAGCAACAATCTCATATCCCATGGGAAAATATGCAAAATATAAGAAGCAAATTTTCAACCTCTCATCAAGTAAATCATCGTAGCTCAACTCTACTAGCTTATGGTAGCTTTGGTCTTCTCTGTCAATTTCAAGAAGCAGATTATTAGCCACTCGTTGCCAACCAGTAGAAGTTATACAATGGCGTATGATACCAGCTACCAGTACTAGAGCGTGTGGTAATTCATTGCACTTTTCTGCTATTTTTATCCCAAGCTCTTCAATTAATGTGTCACACCATCCCTCTGTACCAAAAACATTATTTTTTATTAGCAACCAACCTTCATTATTGCTTAACTTTCCTAAACTATGAGATTTCCACGTAGAATCAATTGCATTGCCGCTCCAGGTGGTTACCAGGACTCTACTCCCTTTCAAATTTGTAGGGAATGCAACTTTTAAAGAATCCCAGTCTTCTTTTTCCCGCACATCATCCAATACAATGAAGTATCTTTCATCCTTCAATAATCCCTTTACTTTAGCTTCCAACATATCTTCTAATGCAGTGCTAAAGTCTTCTGTTTGCTTGGAAATTTGATGCAGAATGTCAATGAATTTTTGCTTTCTATGAAAGCCTCGTGAAACATGAAGCCAAATGCAATAGGTGAAAATTTTCCTAATTTCCGGGTCTTCAAAAATCTTTAACGCAAATGTAGTTTTTCCTGTCCCAGCATTTCCCACAATTGGGATGACAAAAAAATCTTTGGATGCTTCCATTAATCGAGTTTTGATGACTTTCAAATCATCATTAAAGCCAACTATCTTATTTTCACGTAACACTCTGCGAACCTGAAAAATCATGAATAGTAATCACTTCCCAATCATCAGTACAATTGAAGAAATAACAAACTTATTTTTATTGAACAATGGGGTTGAAATTAATTAAAGGATTGAAACAATAGCTTCTTTACACGCAGTAAATTCATGTTCAAATAATCTTCCCTCCATATTCAATTCAGATAAATCAACAAATTTTATAAAGATATATACATAATACATATTAAGGACTAATTATAATTAGTATTATTTATCTGATGTTGTCCTACTCTTTCTCTATTTTGTTAGTCTTAGACTGAGCATGTAATCTGTTGTAACTTCCCTTAGAATCCTGGTGTATAGCTCTATATATTATGCTGTATTATTCTCATTCAAACCTTCATATGGTATCAGAGCCTAATATACTCAAACGAGTAATTTTTTTTTTTTCATTCCTTCCATGCGTGATCTCATGGCAATCACTAATGAAACTTCTATCATTACACTATCAGCACCAACAAATTTCCCCATTAAATTTACTTCAACCAACTTCCATATGCATACTTTCCTAAAAAATGAAATTTATAATTTTTTTCCCAAGATTAACAAATAGGGAGTATTTGTTTTAACACACATTTAGAGTGTGTTTGGAAACTTCAAAAATGATTTCTGAAAATTATTTTCTGGATTTTCAGTGTTTTACAAACATTGAAAAATTAAAGTCATGGAAAATGATTTCCCGTCATGACGGAATCCGGCGATGTTGATTAGAGAAGGAGAAAACAGAGAGCATGCATTGAAATTGAAAAGGAAAAATATCTGATTCACTTGTAACAGATTGGTACATGCGGAATATAAAAGTGACGAAGAAGAAAGCAAGAAGCGGGAAAAGTGGTTGAAACAAACTAAAGTGAGAAAAGACAATAGCACCCCTAGAGTCGTCTTCCATCTTTATCATCTAATACTCCCGTAAGCTGGAGCATGCAGGTCTCCCAGCTTAGATGCAAAGGAGTGGAACTGTGACATCAGGAGAGGTTTGGTGAACGCGTCGGCAATCTGATTAGAGGAAGACACAGACAAGAGTTTGATTAATCCTTGAGTTAGCTTCTCTCACACAATGTGACAATCAATATCATTGTGTTTTGTGTGTTCCTGAAAGACATAGTTCTCGGCAATGGCTACAACAGACTTGTTATCACAAAACACTGTTGTCGACTTTGTTGTTCCAACTTGTAAATCCTGGAGTAAATATGACAACCACTGCACTTCACAGACAGATGCAGCCATTGCACGGTATTCGGCCTCAGAAGATGATGATTTTGAAATAGTTGCTTGCTTTTTGGATCGCCATGAGATTAACGTAGATCCTAAGAAGACACAGTAGTCTGTGATGGATTTTCGGGTTTCATAACAGGCAGCCCAGTCTGAGTCAGAGAACACTTTGAGTTGTATATCTTGGTTGGCGGGATAGAAGAGCCCTTCACCAGGTGATCTTTTTATGTATCTCAACGCACGATGTGCTGTAGAGAGATGTGTGGTTGTGGGAGCATAAAAAAACTAGCTTAGTTGCTGAATAGCGTAGGTGAGATCAGGTCTTGTAGCAATAAGATATAGTAATCTGCCAACCAGCCTCCTATAGCAGCTTGCATCCTCAAGAGGGGCACCATCTTCATGCGTTAATTTTAAACCATGTGCCATTGGCGAATTTGCAGGCTTACAACCAAGAAATCCAGTTTCCTCCAAAATGTCTAAGGCATATTTTCGTTGACACATATTCAGTCCTGCAACTGATGTTTTCACTTCGATTCCCAGGAAGTATCCTAGTGAGCCTAAGTCCTTGATCTTGAAGGTATCATCCAGAAATGTCTTGAGCTCCCGAATTAATTCAGTATTTGCACTGGCTACGAGAATATCATCTACGTATACATGCAGAGCCATGAAATTGATAACCCAACAGGGTAGGTCAAGTTGCAAATGAGCTCTCTTTGTGGGGAAGAATTTTGGGATAACCCGGGTTCGATTCCCACAAGTGATGATTCCCTTTGGGCCAGCTTAGTGCCTCTCGGAGCGAACCGGGTGGACCTGGACCCACCCGGACCGTTAAACGGACAGAGAAAGACCCGGACCACATAGTGGTTTACATTAAAAAAAAAAAAAAAAAAAGAGCCATGAAATTGATGCATTTAATTTTGCATTCCACTGTGACTGCTTAAAACCAATAGTTAAACCAATAGTACTTTCTAGGTATCGAAGTTTTAAGAAGTAAAACAGGTATGTTACTATCTCAACGAAAGTATGTACTTGATTTACTATTTGAAACAAGAAATTAGGTATTAAACCATGCAATACTCCCATGATACCGAACATGCAACTGTCGAAGGAGGGGGGTTGTTTGAAGATCCAAAGAGGTACAAGAGATTACTTGGGAAGCTAAACTACTTAACAGTAACTCATTTGAATATTGCATACCCAGTTAGTGTTATAAGTCAGTATATGGCATCCCTAGCTGTTGATCACTAGGCAGCTATAGAACACATCTTGAGTTATTTGAAGGGGCCACCGGGACATGGAATTTTGTATAAGAATCATGGTCACACTAATATTGAGTGTTTCACCGATGCTGATTGGGAAGGATCTAAAGAGGATCGAAGATCAACAATTGGATATTGTGTTTTCTTTGGAGGTAATCTAGTTTCGTGGAAGAGTAAAAAGTAGAATGTGGGTTTAAAAAAAAAAAAAAAAAAAGTAGAATGTGGTTTCTCATGTTGCACAATCAAGATGTGAAGTAATGTGGATAAACAACTCTTGAATGAATCTGGTCTCAAAACTCCAATCCCTGCAAAACTAACCAAGCACATAGAGATCGACTGCCACTTCGTTCGTGAAAAGATACAACAAGGTTTAATCTCCATTGAATTTGTGAAGACTAGAAAATAATAGGGGACCTATCTTCAAAAAAAAAAAAAAAAGAAAACAATAGGGGACCTATTTACAAATGCCCTAAATGGGACTCGAGTTATTTATTTATGTGCAAAACGTTAGACATGATTGACATTTATGCTCTAACTTGAGAGGGATTGTTATGTAATGTACAGTGTTGCAAAAATCTCGTCTAGGCGCTAAACGGCGACCGCGTATCATCATAATCGGTGGTCTAGGCGGCCGCCACCTAGGCTGCTTAGACATTGACCGCCAAGGCCTCCTAGACACCGACTAGGCCTCCAGGCACCAACTAGGCCGCCTAATCGGCCGATTAGCTATTGTTTGTTTTTAAATGGGTTGTTTCACTCAAAACGACATCGTTTTGAGCAAAATAACCCTAAATTGTTTGAACTCTAAATGTTTTTAAGGTTAATGTTGAATATTGTAGTATTGACTATTAAAGTATTAAATATTTTATAATTATTAGTCTTAAAATTTTAAAAATTCTAAACAATTAAAAAAAAAAGAATAATAAAATAAAATACACGGGCGCCTAAGCGCTAGGTGCCCGAGAAACACCATGCTATTTTTTCAACCATGGTAATGTATATATATCTTAGATAGCATGACACCACGCTATTT
Source organism: Ipomoea nil (assembly GCF_001879475.1). Classification (NCBI taxonomy): domain Eukaryota; kingdom Viridiplantae; phylum Streptophyta; class Magnoliopsida; order Solanales; family Convolvulaceae; genus Ipomoea; species Ipomoea nil. The sequence goes on from NW_017617471.1 coordinate 9,579,129, forward strand.
TTTCAACCATGGTAATGTATATATATCTTAGATAGCATGACCATTCATAGGGATGTGAAAAGCTTCCTAGATATAGCATGAAGGGATGTGAAAAGTCTCCTATATAGCATTACCATTCATATGGATGTGAAAAGTCTCCTATGCATTACCATTTATATGGATATGAAAAGTCTCCTAACATGTAAATATATAGGGTTGTGTATTCCCTTTCAAGCTATCCAATTTTTCAGAAACCTTTTCCTCACCTTTGTATGTACAACTATAAAATTAAAGTCTGCGCAACTTACACATAAATTCCATTTTGATGTAAGCAAATATGTGTTCTTGTATTGCAATTATTGAAACAAATAATTTGAAATATGATAATTTGGGAATAGATTTTTTTGTGGTACTATACCTTGTGAGGTGGCAGATCACTATGTTTGTTGTAGTCCTCCCGGAGGTGTCGAAGGTCTTCTTTGTGGTCTTTGCTAATGGTTTTCACTTTCTCCTTAATGGACTGGATCTCACTCACATCATTATTGAGCTTTCCACAAACCCGAATCTTATCAAAAGCTTTTACCAAGGCATTGTCTCGATGTTTCTTCTCCTGTGCAAAGTAGTTGGCAACCGCATCCCTGGCTTCATTCACTTGTGTTCCGAATTTTTTTACTATTAGTCTCAAAACACGGTGTTCATTGGCCAGTGGGCTCTTGCAAGCTTCCACCAAGCTCTCAGTAAATGTTTTGATTTGGAAGGTCATGTCCTCTATCTCAGACTTCATAATGTCAGGAACCAGGTTGACATTGTCTCCTACAGTTTGGACTAGCATGTTTACCGCCTGCTCTACTTTCTCTATCACTTTGTCAAAGCCTATCGGTCTCTCTATCTGTGAAGAAATACAAAATTGAAAGTGATATAGCCATAGTGTGAACATGCTATATGTAAGTGTGTGTGTGTATATATATATATATATATATATATAATGGATCATGAGCAAAAGAAGCCTTAGGTTAAAAATAAGAAATTAATCTCATTCATTGATTCAATCCATATCAAGGGTCTAAATGAATTGAAGCAATTTTTAAAAAAATACGGTGGCATTAGGATAATTTTGTAAGTTATTTTGTTTTGTCACTCAGAGCATTTTTTCCCTTCTTGCAGAGCACATTATTATGTCATCCTGGGCATAATGTTGTGCTTTCCAGAGCACATTGATATTTCTTCTAAGTGCACATTGCTTTGGTTAATAAGTTAACTTTTTTTGTTTTCTGGTGCAGTTTTTGCATTTTTTTTTTCTTTCTTGCAGAGCACATTGTTGTGCCTTACAGTGCATATTGTTGTGTCTTTTAGTTTTAAGATCGTAGACAAAAGTTCAAATGCGGCCGCGCCTTCCCGTGCGGCCGTTTAACAAAAATACACCAATAGTGTTAACAAATGACTCCAATAGTGTTAGGAAAATGCATAACAATGAAATGCACAAAATGCATAATCACTAATTACTAATTTTAGTTGAATATTGTGATCGTTTAAGATTTGTGTTGAAGATTATGTATTAAGTTTAGCATTTTCAATAATTGTTTCATGTTTTTTTGCGATTTGCTGGCCCTGTTCTGGTAAACAACTGAGACCCTCCAAAATCATAATTGTTAAAACTGTCATATGCAAGTTTCAAACCTTTGACCTCTAAGTTAAAATACAATAAATACACATTTCTACCATCTCTTCATTAAACCTTTTAAGATTAATTAAAAACCTTTAATTTTTAATTCTAAACTAGATAGGTAATAATTAAATATTGGGCTTCTAAAATTCGGGGCCCCCTAAAATTGGGGGCCCTGTGCAGTAGCCCAGCTTGCACAGCCTAAAATCCGGCCCTAACCTTCCATAACATATCTGTTATGCCTTCCGGTGCACATTGTTGTAGATCATAGATGGCATATTTTTTTTAAGGGAGAGTACAGTTGATCTAATGCTGAGATTCAACCGCATTTTTCACCTGCGGCCTTCACACCAGATCGATCTACGTGTCCAGATCTAATGGATGAGAAACACTGATTTTTTTTAAAAAAAAGCACGGTGGTATTTTCGTAAATAATTGAACATCGAAGTGCAAGTAAAATGTATTACAAGTGCATGCAAAATGTATTATAGGTGCAAATAAAAATTTACACTGAGCATCAATACTAAGTGCACCTATAGTTATAAGTAGTTGCACCTATAGTTCTAAGTAGTTGCACACATAGTTATAAGTAGTTGCACCTAGGTGCATGAATGTTTGCGGGTGATTTTCAGTGGTATTACTACCTGCTGAACTCAGATCAATGAATGTTAACAAGGCAAAATCACAATGCACTTATAGGTGAAAGTAGGTGCACATATAGTTATAAGTAGTTGCACCTATAATTATAAATAGTTGCACCTATAGTTATAAACACACCCAGGTGCATGAATGTTTGCGGGAAGTGAATGCTAACAAGGCAAAATTACATGCACTTATAGGTGAAAGAAGGTGCATTTGTAAATGATTTTACTTGCACTTCGATGTTCAATTAGTTACGAAAATGCCATCGCATTTTTTTTAAGCTATTAGATCTGGACACGTGTCACGCGCTGATTCGTTCGCATATTCCTTCCTGGGCACTTATTCGCACCTGAGTGCATCCCTATATATATATATATATATATATATATATATATATATATATATATATATATATATATATATATATATATATATATATATATATATATATATATATATATATATATATATATATATATATATATATATATATATATATATATATATATATATATATATATATATATATAGTTGGAAATTTTAGCCAAAATGAAAATTTTGAGTGGCTATTTTGTGGTACAAATATATATTGGTCCACTTTTGATTTGGGTCTGGTCAAAGTGCATTCGGGTTCTTCATAGTGAATTGAAGAAATAAATATATTGTATACTCAAAATAGGTGATAGGTAAATATGAAATTGATTCTCAAAGTGAATCTATTTGGGATGCTAATTAAAAGTAGCAATTCGAATTGTGCCTAATTAGGAAATGTACGAATGGTGATAATCTGCTTAAGTTGTTAAAAGCTTTAATTTGAAAGCTTAATTATGGAAATTGGGAATAGCTCCAATCGGTGCAATTGTTTATAGCACCTTTCGGTTAGTGGTGCTGAGAAGTACCATTTGGTTAATGGTGCTGAGAAGCTCCATTCGGTGTAACACCACTCGGTGCTAATGGCACCTTTTGGGTACGGTTTTTGGTCCCAATTTAAAAAAATTTAGATTTGTACGGACTTTTCGGTCACTCAGGTATTTTGAAATAAGTTATTAATGGTCGGTACGAATTAATTATATATTAATTATATTTTGTAACTGTTGATATTATTTCGATATTAAGTATGACCGTTTCGAACGTTATAATCCAATTATTTAATTCGGATTTATTGTGTCATGAATGCTATTATTCATTCATGTGGGGATTTTTGAAAATTTTAGCTAAAATGGCATTTGAGTGACTATTTTGTGGTACAAATATATGTTGGGTCCGCTTCCGATTTAGATCTGGTCAAAGTGAATTCGGGTTCTTCGTAATGAAACGAATAAATTGATATATTTTACGCTCAAAAGAAATTGATTCTAAAAGTAAGCCTATTTGAGAGAAGTCAAAACTTAAGTTTAAGTTTAGATGTTAATTAAAATTAGCAATTCGAATTGTGCCTAATTAGGCAATGTACGAATGGTGGTAATCTGCTTAACTTGTTAAAACTTTAAGTTGAAAGCTTAATTATGGAAATTGGGATTAGCACCAATCGGTGCAATTGATTGTAGCACCTTTCGGTTAGTGGTGCTGACAAGTACCATTCGGTTAATGGTGCTGAGAATAGGGGTGTAAATGTGCCGAGTCGCTCACGAGCGGCTCAGTCAAACTCGAGCTCGAGCCGAGTTCGAGTGGCTCGTTTACTTATCGAGCACGAGTCGAGCTCACATATTCTATGCTCGTGGCTCGTCGAGCCGCTCGCGAGCCTTATATATATATATATATATATATATATATATATATATATATATATATATATATATATATATTATTAAAAATTAAAATTTTACTCCCTTCTAAGACTTACCCTACTCTAGTACCCTGCAATCCCGCACTCTCGCCCTCATTCCCCCAAGCCCTAACTCTAGAGTCTGGAAGACTGCCGGCCGACGACGACGACCCTTGTTTCCGGTCTCCACATTTGCCGATGACAAACTGACGAAGTTGTTGTAGTGCTGCCTGATAGTCGACTAGTCGAGACCGGACGAAACACCATTCGGTTAATGGTGCTGAGAGCTTGAGAAGCATCATTCGGTGCTGCACCACTCTGTGCTAATGACACCTTTCGGGTGCGGTTTCCCGTCCCAATTTGAAAATCTTTTAGTTTGTACGGACTTCTCGACCATTTAGATATTTTGAAATAGGTTATTATTGGTCGGCACGAATTAATTTCGTAGCCGTTAATATTATTTCGATATTAAGTATGACAGTTTCAAACGTTATAATCCAATTATTTAATTCAGATTTATGGTGCCATGAATGCAATTATTAAATTCATCTCCTATATCGCCATGTTGTTTGGCCAGATTTTTAGAACAAGAACAATTCATTTTTCCTCCAACGATTGTCCTCTTCCCAAAACTCTACCCATTCTTCCTTCGAGCTTGTTGTTCTAGTTCACCGAAGGGCTATAGTTTGAGTGCTAGAACTATAGGTACGTTGATCCATTTTATCCTGAGAGACTGACGCTATAACGTAGCTAGCACTCCCGGGAGGCAGCAAATCAGTTTTAAGGAAAGAGTGTTGGCTCGACTTGGATCTTTCATTTCTTTCTACTTTTGGTGTGTGGGATTATTTTCAAAATTTAAATCCCTTATTTATTTATATAAGGGCACACTCTAATGAGAACAAGTGTCCAAGAGAGAAATAAGAACCATTTACAGCTGTTCACATGTCCAGATCAATGAATAAGATGAAATTTAAAAAAAAAAAAAAAAACGACACGGTGGTATTTTTGTAAATATTTTGAATTTTGGTGCAAGTAAATGTGTTATAAGTGCAAGTAGCTGGTGCACCTTTGCAAGTAAAAAGTGCAAGTAAAATCACTTACAAGTGCAAGTAATTTACCTTGTTAATTATAACATTATGTGCAACTAATTATAACGTTAGGTGCACCTAGTATTAATGCTCAGTATAAATTTTTATTTGCACCTGTAATACATTTTACGTGCACTTGTAATACATTTTACTTTCACTTCGATGTTTAATTTTAAAAAAATCAGTGTTTCTCATCTGTTAGATCTGGATACGTGGACGGATGTTATGTGTTCTGAGTTCTCTCCTGGACGCACCGTTCTCATTTGAACGTGATCACACACACACACACACACACACACACACACATATATATATATATATATATATATATATATATATATATATATATATATATATATATATATATATATATATATTAAGGATCAAATAAAAAAAGCTTCAGCAGGTAAAAAATGTGCACAAATTCTGACCATAGATGCAAGGACGGAGCCAAAGGAAAGGGGGGGGGGGGGGGGGGGGGGGGGGCAACTGCCCCCCTCACTGCACCCCACCCCAACCCATATATAATTTTTGCATGTACATATGTATATATATAGTACAGTTTCAGTATTAGTATGAAAAAACTATCAAATGTCTATGGGAATTGAGTTAGATTAGTTGGTAGAGCAAATGTTTGGTTAATAGTAAATGTCAAAGGTTCAAATCCAAATGTTTGGTTAGATTACAGTTTTTTTTACTCCTTCCCCTTACAGGGCGTTTGGTTGGAGGGATTTTAAATTCCCTTCCCACTTAATTCCCACCTAATTCCAAAGGCCATTAAATTCCGTAGTTTGGTTGGAGATGGAATTGCAATTCCCCCATTTTCATGGAATTAAAATCCCATGTGCCCCCCTGGTATTTTAATTCCTGGGAAAAAAAGATAATGATGAGTCAAAATTACCCCTTCCTTTTTTAACTTAAAATTAATGTCTAACAACAATAATGGATATTTTTGACTTTATACTACTTATTCCCTTTCAATTCCCATGTATACCAAACATTGGAATTGAAATTCCCAGTAATTCTATTCCTGTCAACCAAACACTAGAATTTAAATTCCACTTTATTCCCAGTAATTCAACTCCCATGGAATTACAATTCCTTTCCCACATAATTCCCCCCCTCCAACCAAACGCTCTGTTATGGCTTTAACAGAGTCACGTTTTTAATAGGTAAGGAATATAATAGAAATTGTATTCTATTGTTTGGTTCGGTAAAGGAATAGACTTTAGGAATGTTATTTCAGTGTTTGGTTGGTTTAAGGAATAGAAATAAGATAGATGTGTAAAAGACATAACTATCCTTATACAAAATATATAATATTATTATGATTATTATTATTATGATGATGATGATTAGTATTATTAGGATTAAGATTTTTGTGCTCGCATGGGTAGCTCAACTGGTCATAGAGGTAAAATTTTGGAAGAATGACGAGGGATCGAGTCTCACCAGCCACAGTGTGGGAGCAACCTCTCAAAGTGAGGGGGGGCTCCTTGTGCAATGAATTGCGACAACCTAGGTACCTAGGTAGGTCTTCGTCTACCGCCCAAAGTGAGAGTGCGTAATCTCCCAGAACTCTGTTCGTAATCTCCCATGTGACACCCCGCCCAAAGTGAGAGTGAGGGGGGCTCCTTGTGCGATGAAATGTCTAGTGATGGTGGTGATGGAATTAGAGGGGTCGTGATTGCTTGTCCTCTAGGTTAGAACTCTGTTCGTAATCTCCCATGTTGCTTGTCCTCTATGTTAGAACTCTGTTCGTAATCTCCCATGTGACACCCCACCGTCTTGGATATATTTCTTGAGTGAGTGAGGGGGGCTATGAATCGCGACAACCTAGGTTTAGTGATGATGGAATTAGAGGGGTCGTGATTGCTTGTCCTCTAGGTTAGAACTCTGTTCGTAATCTCCCATGTGACACCCCACCGTCTTGGATATATTTCTTGAGTGAGGGGGACTCCTTGTGCGATGAATCGCAACAACCTAGGTCTAGTGATGGTGGTGATGGAATTGGATATATTTCTTGAGTGAGTGAGGGGGGCTATGAATCGCGACAACCTAGGTTTAGTGATGATGGAATTAGAGGGGTCGTGATTGCTTGTCCTCTAGGTTAGAACTCTGTTCGTAATCTCCCATGTGACACCCCACCGTCTTGGATATATTTCTTGAGTGAGGGGGACTCCTTGTGCGATGAATCGCAACAACCTAGGTCTAGTGATGGTGGTGATGGAATTAGAGGGGTCGTGATTGCTTGTCCTCTAGGTTAGAACTCTGTTCGTAATCTCCCATGTGACACCCCACCGTCTTGGATATATTTCTTGATTTGTTAGAATTGTGGTGTTCTTGTGAATCTTGGTTGTATTTCTTGGCCCTGTTGCGTCCTGTTTTGTTTTGACAAAATGGAGAACAATATGCGTCCACCTTAGGGTTGTTATTGAGGGTTGTTGTTATTGGTTGGACACAAGTACACAACCTACTAAATTTGGATCAAATAACACTACTGAGTTGTAAAAGCCTCCCTTGACGAGACCTGGTTTGGTCGGAATGCGAGAACCTTCAGACGTCGATATCGAGTGGTCGACCACTACTCATCGTGGTCGCCTCACCAAGGTGGAGACAACCACCGATTCAGATCGGTCGAGGAGAATTGGGGTAAAATAGAAAATTGCACCTTTAGGTTATTCCGGAGAACTCATGAATAGTCTAATACCAGGCCCCCCAAGGAATCTCCATTCCCCTTGCAAGGGGAATAGGTCATTCCCAGAAACATTGTTCCTGGAAATAGATGTCCTTACCAAAGAAAGGAATAGGCATATTATTGAGAATGATGTTTCATTCCAAGCCTATTCCGCGAACCAAACGTGCCATTAATATTTTTTTTTGACAACGCCATTAATATTTAATATACACATATATATATTATTGAAATTTACGGAATATGATCATGCTTTGTGATTGATTAAACAAATTTGAAATATATATGATAATTAACATTAATTTTTGTGGTACCTGGAGAGTTTGCAGAACATTGTTTCGGTTGATAGGGGAGTGAAGGACAATTTCGTGTTGTTGGCGAATCATAGTAACCTTTGATCTAACAGACTGGATCTTACTTGCACAAGATTTGACATTTCTTCTATAGTAGTAGTTGCGAGCCGCATCCTTAGCTTCATTCACAATAGTTTGGAAGGTTTTCACCATTAAAACATCGACAGATGCAATTCGGTTCTTGTAAGCTTCCTGGAGCCTGGCATTAATCATTTGGATATCGAAGCTAACATCCTTTAACTCTGAATATAAGCCAGGAGGCCCACCACCCCACTCTACATAGTGAACCATATCGTTTACCGCTTGTTCTATTATTGAGTCCGTGTCTGTCACTATTGGTTCCTTTCCCTGAAGAAAAAATTCCTAATAAAGGTTCTATAAAAGGAATTAATCAAGGCATGTCAGACTTACAGTTTCTTTAAAATTGATATGCTTCTTCACGAGTGTGTTAGTAGCCTTGGAAATCAGTTTCGCATAATATAATGAATTAATACAAAATATTTGTGTACTCAAACTCGAATAAAACAAAAATCAAATAGGAAGAAAAACGAATAAAAATAAGAAGATGTGGGGGGTGGGGGTGGGGGTGGGGGTGGGTTGAAGATAATTTTAATTAAAAAATAGTAGTATATGTTATTTAATAATAATAATAATAATAATAATAATAATAATAATAATAATAATAATAATAATAATAATATTAATATTAATAATAATAATAATAATAATAATAATAATAATAATAATAATAATAAGTTTAATGAAAGGTTTAATTGTTTTGACTAATAAGATTTTTTCTCCAATATAGATCGATAACCAATTGGAAACTTAATATTACATCTAACAATAGGACTAATTGTAGCTAGTTAATTATTATATTGAGCAATTAGTAATTTAGTATAAATAACCATCCCATAATATGAAGCAGATTCTATAAAATTACGAGTGTCTATAGATTGAGGGAAATTAATTAGTCAAACCGACCAAGTCAATTGTTCGTAACAATAACAATAGGGGGTAAGTAACTGGGTGATATATAATTTTATTCCTAATCATTTTATTATATTGACTACTCCGTATTATTTTAATAAAAAATAATTATTTTTTTGAATGCCACTGGCTCTATTACAATATAGTATTTGTTAATAAATTAAGACTCAAACTTACAACCTTTCACATGGAAGTCCAACCCGGATACCATTAGACCACATAGTCTTAGTATCTCTCCTAAAGTTTGGATGTTCATGAATTAACTTATAATAAAAGATTAAAGTGTTTCAAGAAATAGAACTCACTAAAACAATAAATGGGGAAGTTAGGATAGATAATTAGTTACCATTTCAGAGTGTATGAGGAGCTGGAATCCACAGTTTTTGAGCTGCTTTTCTTTGACCTCTTTTGCAGACTGAACAGCACTTTCACTCGCGTGAAACAATTCCATCACCTCAAGGGTATGAACATTAGCAAAAGCTTCTGGAATTTTTTGTAGAGAGCTACAATTTCGAAGGATTAGACTTCGTAAAGCTGGGAAGCTATTCTCTGTGGCCAACTTCCAAATCATTAGGTTGGTCCTTCCAATGCGCAAATATTGAAGGCGTTTGAAAACAACATCATTGCTTAGTTCCCAATTCTCCCCCATGAATGCATAGTCATCCAACTTCAGCACCTCAAGCTCCTCTAGCCACCCCAATACTGTCATATCTTTCCACTCAAACAGTGTGCCGGAGAAGCTCAACTTTTTTAGCCATGGGGCATCCAGGATCCGGCTTGGGAATGTTAACACTTTATCATATTGACCATAGAGCTTCAAGTTTTCTAGGCATGTTAGAAAACTCATTCTTAGTTCCATTAGAAATTTTGATAAATCCCCACGAATACCTAATTTTTGGAGGTTAGGGGTACTCCATAAGCCGCCCCCCATTAAGTCACTTGGTGGTGATATTGTAGAAAGTGTGCGGATGTTTTTATTTTCACCTCTTTCAAAAGGAAAGGGTGGTAATTGCAGAGAGGTATTGGTGTGTACATGTCTTAACTTTTCCATGTTCCATATGCCTCCATCAATTTGTAGTGTCCTTGCTGTGGTTTCGATCACTAAAGTCTCCAATCCACGAAGATTTTTAAATGATTTGGAGAGGGAATCGAGATTAATGCTTTTGATAGCAAGATACCTAAGGAGATGTAAGTTGTAAAGCTCATCCGGTTGGAACTCATCATCAAACTTGATGGAGAATTCAATGTTCAACACCCTAAGAAGTGGAAAGGTGTTTGAGATGGTTGCTAATTCCTCTTTTCTAAAAGAAGGCCCACCCTTTAGTGAGGAAAACAACAACAAAGAATGAATATGTTTGCCAAATGGGCATAAACTCCTCTTCTGGTTGTAGGATTTGATGAGGACATCAAATTTGCTAGTAAAGGAGTGAAAACAAAGACGACGAGTTGAAGAAATATTCTCATGAGAAGTATTCTCATCTAATCTTTGTCCCTCATCCATTACATAAAACAAATTTATCCTTGCACCTTCACTTTTGCAAAACACGTGCAATGTGCTGTGGATACAACAACTTTTTATTTGTCCATTTACTCTTCGTTTTACCACCACCACAAGATTTTTATCCACTAGATCAATTAAATATTTTTGAGCTTCAACTTCTGCGTCTAAAGCATACCCCTGCTCATCTATTGTTGGAATAAATTCTTCAGCAATCCACATACGAATCAACTTCCAAACGACAATCTCATGTCCCATGGGAAAACAAGCAAAATATAGGAAGCAATTTTTGATCTTCTCATCAGACAAATCATTGTAAGTTATTTTTATTCTGTCACGGTAGATTTGACCTTCTCGATTAATTTCTAAAAATGGATTTTTAGCAACCCGTTGCCAGTCAGCAATATTCCTACGTTGACGTAGCATACCACCAACCGCTACTAGCGCTGGTGGTAATCCATTGCATTTATTTGCTATTTCTTTCCCACACTTTCTAATACTTGGTCATTGCATCCCTTTGTATCAAAAGCATTATTTTTCAATAGCAACCAACCTTCCTCATTGCTTAACTTTTCTAAATTATGAGATTTCCAGTTAGAATCAACTACATTGCCATATGGGGAGGTCACCAACACCCTACTTCCTTTCAAGTTTGTAGGGAATACAACTTTAAAAGTATCCCAATCATCTTTTTTTTGTACATCATCCAATACAACAAAATACTTTTGATTCTTTAGACGTTCACATATTTCACGTGCCAGCCCTTCTTCAGTCATCATGCTAATATCTTTGGTACCGCTGGTAATTTGACAGAGGATGTCAATAAATTTTTGTTTTCTATCAAAACCTTGTGAAACATGAACCCAAATGTACTCCTCAAAATTTTTGTGAGTAATGCATTGATCCTCAAAAATCATCGAGGCAATTATAGTTTTTCCAGATCCAGTTATCCCTACAATTGGGATGACAATAAAATTATCGGGGATGCCTCTATGAAAGCATTTATGGTCTTCAAATCATTTTCAAATCCAAATACCTTGTCTTTCTCTACCGTTGGTCGAACCTAAATAATTGAAGAAGCTAGGATCATTAAACACTAATCAAGTGCTAATTAACTTGATAAATACAAATATTCAATTAAGTTCACTTCCAAATCATTATTAGTATGTACTATGTACTCTTCAAATGCTCAAACCATCTTTTTATTTGAACAATCTAAGTTATAATTTCTCTCACACACACACACACACACACACACACACACACACACACACACACACACACACACATATATATATATATATATATATATATATATATATATATATATATATATATATATATATATATATATATATATATATATATATATATATACAATTCAGTTTTAACCTACCCACGAAGCCGTACATTATATTATTTATCTTTGGTGTCCAATTCAAAATTGAAAACCATGAATACAAGAATTGTAATTGTTTCGTCAAGTACCTTATGCTCAGTTAGTATCTCTATGACTTTCCTTCAGTTTATTAAAATGTTGAAAATATATTCTTTCATTCAAAACAAATTAATAGAATGAAAGTAATAAATAACACACCCGTTATTGTCTAGCTTTGCTTTTTGCTATTAAGGATTAGAAGACCATAGAAGTTTGGCCCACAAAAACTGGAGAAAAATCAACTGTTGGAATTGCGATAAAGTATAAACTACTTAAGAAATTAAACTCTAAGCCTAATTAAAATTAGTGAGCCAACTAACTTTACTTCGTTGAGATTTTCCTCTCTAGCCGTATCTAGGGTTTTTTTCTCCATCTAGGGTTTCTGCCTAGTTTTCCGACAATTCCAATACTTTTCTGCGGTGGTTCCGACGTGTCTAGGTGACGAAGGAGTGCTTCGAACGACTAGCGTGATTAACTGAATGGCGTCGACATCCATTGGAGGAGAGATAGCAGGTCTCACGTCGAGATGGGCTAATCTCGTCCTTGAGGAGGAAGAGGGGACGTTGATCCCGGGCGAGGCGGAGGATGATGACGACCGGGATGAGAACGAGGAGGAGACTTGGGTATTGATCGGGCGGTTTCTAACGGAGAAAGCGATCAAAGTTGAATTCATGCGCCAAGTACTTGCTTCAGTCTGGCAACCGGTGCGTGGTGTGCAGGTGACGGAGGTGCAACCGAAATTGTTTATGTTTGTTTTCTATCATTACACGGATATACAGTATGTGTTGGAGGGAGAACCGTGGGCGTTCCAAAATCACACGCTAGTTTGCAAACAACTCCCGCCAGGTGCAATTCCAACGGAGGTTACTCTGAATACGGTGGAATTATGGGTACAATGCTATGACTTGCCGTTTGGTTACACTTCGGATAAAATTCTTGAGCAGGTTGGGAATTTTTTGGGGGAGTTTATTAAGCTGGATGATCGTTTCCTTGATGCGCCATGGCTAACGTATTATCGAATACGTGTTGCAATCCCGGTGGACAAACCGATCAAACGAAGAATGAGAATGTTGAAACGTGATAAGACATATTGCTGGATCAATTTCAAGTATGAAAGATTGCATACTTTTTGTTTTTACTGTGGAATGATGGGACATGCTTATAGATTTTGTCTGAAAGCTTGGAATGCAACTTTACCGGTGGATCAGTTCCCATATAGTGATGATTTGCGAGCAGGGGGAGTGCGTGGTCCGAGGGAGATAGGGGACCCATGGTTGGTGCAATTGGGGGGAAAGTCGAAGGGGGATGGTTCGCTGGCTGTGAGGAGGGGTACGGGTTTTGTGGAAGGGGAGGGCAGTTTAGAGGGAGAGGGCGGTTTGGAGGGAAAGGGTGATTTGGAGGGGGGACGGGTTATGCGTGCAGTAATGAAGAGGAGAAGGGGAATGGATGGGGGTGGTAGGGGGCATCGGGTGGGTGAGGGAGTGGAGGAGGAAAGAGATATAGCAATGACAGATGTTCAAAAAAACTTGCAGATGGTGGGTGCTGCGGTGCAGACCCGCCCGACCCAATGAGTACTTTGAGCTGGAACTGCCGTGGCTTGGGTAATCCACGAACAGTTCGGGAAATTGAGGACATGGTGTCCCGTAAGAAACCCGATTTTGTATTTCTAATGGAGACCAAGGTTAACCGGGATCATGCAGAACGGCTTCGGATTAAGCTTGGTTTTGATGGTCTTTTTAATGTTGATAATTCTGGATTGAGTGGAGGCTTGGCATTGTTATGGAGAACAAATAATACAGCAAGTTTAATAAGCTATTCTGATAATCATGTAGACATTGAAGTGAGTATGCCGGGGTTTGATAAATGGAGGATGACTGGTTTCTATGGCTTCTCGAAACGTCCACAGAGAAGGGAGTCGTGGGACCTTATTCGTTCATTAGTAGGAAAATCTGATCTGCCATGGGTAATCATTGGAGATTTTAATGATCTCTTATTTCAGTATGAGAAACGAGGAGGAAATCCCCATCCAGACAGCTTGTTACGGGGTTTTGGAGAGACAATTGAAGAGTGTGGTTTGACACAATTACCAATGTCTGGATATCCCTTTACTTGGGAGAAGGGGAAAGGAACACCAAACTGGATAGAGGAGAGATTGGATAAGGTTTTGGCCACTCAGGATTGGAGGGAGTTGGTAGCGGATGCAAATGTGCAGAATATTCTAACCCGAAAGTCAGATCACTCAGCTCTTTTCCTTGGGATTCTCAATCTTCGGGAAAGGAGGGGTGGCCTGAGAAGAGGTTTTAGATTTGAGATGGCATGGCTACATGATGAAGGATGTCGAGCGGTGGTGGAAAAATCATGGGGCGAAGGGAGAAGTAGGGGATTGCAGGAGTGTGTCACATTATGTGGTGACCGGTTAACACGCTGGGGTGGAGACCGATTCCATAAGTTTGGTGAAAAAATATTGTGCTTACGTAGAGAACAATTGCGCCTCAGAGGGTGTACGGATCCAGTGTCTCTAGCCGAGTTTCAGATATTAGAAGAATGCTTGACACGTGTTGAATTGCAAGAAGATACTTACTGGAGGCAGAGGGCCAAGCAGCATTGGCTCAAGGATGCGGATGCAAACACCAGGTTTTACCACAGGTATGCTTCTCATCGAAAGAAAAAGAATGCTATTACTAAAATTATGAATGATAATGGGGTTTGGATTGAGGGGGAAGCCATGAGGAATATTATCTTGGATTATTATCGTGGTATTTTTAACTCAAGTTCTCCTGTAATTAATAATGATTTCTTTGAGAGTATACAACCACGAGTAATGGCTATACAGAATGAGGGGTTATTGCGCCCATTTGAAGAGAGTGAGGTAAAATCTGCATTGTTTTCAATGTATCCTGATAAAGCACCAGGCCCGGATGGGATGAACCCCGGATTCTACCAACACTTCTGGGATGTGGTGGGGTCTGATGTTTCTTCTTATATTGTGAATTGTCTGAATACTTGCTCGTTACCTGGTAAACTGAATGAAACGAATATTATTTTGATCCCAAAGAAGAAAACCCCGGAGATGATCTCTGACTATAGGCCAATTGCTTTGAGTAATGTCATTTATAGGATTATGGCCAAGGTTATTACTGCCAGAATGAAACCACTAATGGAGAACATTATATCTGAGTCTCAAAGTGCGTTTATATCTGAGAGACTAATTACAGATAATATCTTGATAGCTGCGGAAGTTGGACATGTTGGGTTGGGCTTCCCTCCTATGTGGTAAATAGCTCATGTTTGGACCAAGCCAATTTGTATCCACTATAATTTTTGTTGGACCTCCACTCATCTTGAGCCCTAATTATTATTAGGAAAAAGGGCCAAATTAGCCACTGAACGTAACGCGATTGTGCAATCAGGCCACTCAACCTAAAAAAAATTCAATTAGCCCATTCAACAGCCCAAATTCGTCCAATTTCACCTCCCAGCCGGTAATGACCCCTTCTTCCCGGTTGAGCGGTGATGTGGCGGTACACTTGGCAATTTTTTTCCACTTTGTTGTATATGTTTATTTCCAGCATGTAATTAGACTACAAAAAGGCCAATTTGTAAGCAATCCCCATTTTCATTCTGCGAGGCTTACCCTAAATCTCAAAATCAATCCCCCTTCGAAATTCCCATTTTCTTTGCCTTTCATCTTCAATCGTGGAATTGTTCTTGATTTTGTATTTGTTTCTTGTTCCACGGTCGCCTTTCTTCTTCATTCGCATGTGTAGAAGAAACTCCAATGGCATTTTCGAATTCAAGGTCGTCTTCAAGTTCTCCAAGGATACCAAATCGCAATTATACTTTTCAATATGAGCCATGTTTGTACTGCAAATGTGGGCTGAAATCCCCATTATGCACAGCTCGTGAGAGTGGAAGAAAATTTTTTGGGTGTCAAAATTGGAAGGTTAGATTTCTTATTTTTGTTGTTTGTTATTTTGGTTTGAGATTGTATTAGGATTTGTTGTTTGTTATTTTCAGGGCAATGGATGTGGATTTTTGCTTTACGCTGAGGATTTGATGCAAGGAATGGGAGCTATGGAGTATGAATCTACCAAGATTGATGTAATGGAGTTAAAAAGGATTGTTGAAAGTTTAAGAGATGAAGTTGTGGTGGTCCAAACAAGATTGGGGAGGATTGAAGAAGCCACAACGAAGAAAATTGGTAGAATTGGCCATCATAATTGTTTTAAGATGGTTAAACTTGTAGGTGTTGGAGTTGTAATTGTTTTAGCTGCATTTGTATGGCTTAACCTGTTACGTTTATAAAAAAAAAAAAAAATCTGGACTTGCTTGTATTATGTAGATAAAGTGTTTATTTTTATAAAAATTGGTTGTTTATTCATTTGGATGTGTTCACTAGGGATGTGTTAAATAATTGGGATGTGTTAAATGGTTTATGAATGTTTGTGTTCACTGGTTTAAGCATACTATTAGCCATTCACAGCCACTCAAAGCATAAAACCAAAAGGATAAAACCAAAAAAAAGCATATTGTAAGCATAAGCATAAAACCAAACTGCAATCATAAGATAAAACCACAAGCCATACTCAGAACACTGTCCATAAATGGTTTAACCAAACTGCAAGTATAAGATAAAACCATAAGCCATACTCAGAGCTAAAACCATAAACTATAAGATAAAACCATAAGTCATACTCGAAGCTAAAAGCATAAGCCATGAAGTCAAAAGATAAACCATTAACCATAAATCATTCACATGTGTTCACTGGCTGTTTACATCAGTGTCAAAAAATGAAAGCATTAACCATATACATTAGGCCACACACAGTTTACTAAGTTAAGCCATTCACAGCCACTAACAAAAGATTAGGCCAAATGCAGTTTACTAAGTTAAGGCATTCACATCCACTAACAAAAGATTAGGCCACAACTTGTTAAGCCATTCACTGTTTCTTCTTGGCAGCAGTTGCACTTGTTTTCCCTCCTACTAATAGCACTTGTTGTCCTCTTCTTCCAGGCTACAAAATGCAAACAAAAGGTTAATACATTATGCATGTAATTTATAACCATGAATAGTACATAAATTTCAGAACCATGGATTAACTTACATTTAATATTTGTGCTCCAGTATTTGGGTTTATGTATACACCAAATCCACCACCAGATGTTTTCCTTTGTTTACTTTTCCTAGTAGTTGATGCAGAACCAGAGGCTGAAGCACCAACAGAGGTTGAAGCAGCAACAGAGGGTGAAGCACTAGCTGTAATAGAAGTTGAGGCAGCAACAGAAGCTAAGGCAGTAGGTGGCATAGAACTCTTTGCAGGACAAACTCTATTTTGATGTCCCTTTTGTTTACAAATCGAACATGTCATCACTCTACCTTGCCTTGATATTTTCCCAATTGGAGGTTCTGTAGGCTCTCTGGTTCTTTTTTTCTTGGGCCTACCAGTCATTCGCCTTGGTAAGGGAGCTAAGATTTCTTCACAATTAGTCCTAGGCCAGCTGATTTCCCCATTGAGAGGCTGGATAGTATGACTATAAATTCTCTTGTAAACTTCCTTGGAGTAGCATTGATCAATGTATTGTTCTGGATCTTTGCCTAGATCAAATATGGCACAACATGCATGTGCACAAGGTATACCTGTGAGGTCCCAAGATCTACATGAACATGTTTTTGCTTGTAGCTTCACCTTGAATTGTTGCATGCCCTTCTTGATCTCATAGCCATCATTCCCGTTGAAGTCAACATGCCAACCTATACTTTCAACTATGTTCTCATTCAGTTTTTTCATTATCCTAGGTCCAAAGTTACCAGGCCATTTCTCTACCTGTTTTCTACACCTTGCAATCCTTGTCATGGTAGCTACCCTTATATCTTCCAACATCTTCACTATTGGTTTGCTCCTTGCCTTAACAATCGTTCCATTAAAGGCCTCACACATGTTGTTATCCACTGAATCACACTTCACTTCTGTTCTCATAAAAGCCTTGCACCAGAATTTTGCTGGGTAGTTAGCCAAATCTGCTTTAGCTTGTGCATCCCTTTTTCCAACTCAGGAAAATCACAATTTGGATTATAAGATGGCAACCTATATTTCTTAGATGGAGGTGTGATATGTTGTGTAACTTCCTCTTCTTCAGATTCTTGAGTTGGTGGGTCTGCTGAGTCATAATAGTAGTCATCACTACATGCATCTCTCTCAGTTTTTTTTTTGGTACTCTCATCTAGGTTAGCTTCAATCTCTTTAGCTTTGGTGGTCTTAACATTTCCCTTAATTGCCTTCTCATTTCCCCTAACAGTATGCTCATCTTCCCCTTCATTCTCTTGTGTAACTCCTCCAATATCATTTTCCAAATCAGTAAAGTCATTGTCCTCACCCTCAGAGTCATTATCTTCTCCATCACCTTCATTACCTTCATCACCATTCCCTTCATCATCAGTCCCTTCATCACCATTCCCTTCATCATCAGTCCCTTCATCATCACCATTTCCTTCATCACCATTCCCCTCACACCCAGACATTGGAATTAAATCAGTCTCACCTATTCCATGATCCACATATATATCACATGACTTAAATCTAACTGCTATGCCAATAAGGTCTAACGTAGTTGCATCATTCCACAAAACTCTTAGTTTGTCTAATGGCTCATGGACTGCTTTATAATATAGTGTCTCTATTTTTCCATACTGCCCTTCTTTTATAGACCTGACTAAGTGTGGGAATGAAAGCAAATCAGGGTCTGTGTCAACATGCCAAACATCCCCATTTATGTACTGCAATTGTGATGAATCCTTAACAAAATTTCCCCCATGGTGTATTATTAGTTCAACACTGCCCATCACTACAGAACCTAACAACAAACAGCTCATTCTCAGCATTTAAAATAGCAATTGAATTAAACAAGTTATCCAATTGAATTAAACAGAATCTAACCACTTTTCTACTTTTTTTTTCTGGCTTTAGGGACCACAATGCTGACTAAATATTCCATTCAACAATGCAAGCAATTTTTTACTTTATTTTTAGGGTTTAGGGACCACAAATCTGACTCATTGTTCCATTCAAAAACAAAA
The DNA here is from genome assembly GCF_001879475.1 of Ipomoea nil. Taxonomy (NCBI): domain Eukaryota; kingdom Viridiplantae; phylum Streptophyta; class Magnoliopsida; order Solanales; family Convolvulaceae; genus Ipomoea; species Ipomoea nil. Next base: position 9,598,318 of record NW_017617471.1, read on the forward strand.
GCATTATTTAACTGTATTCTTAGAGTTTAGGGACCACAGAAATTACTATATGCTACATTAACATTTCTGTACAACAATCCTCACCAAACGACAAGATGGACCACATAATACAACAACAAAATCATGTCCAGGGTGCAAACTCAGCTATCACCTAATACCACTGAACAAGTTATAGTAAAATATTACATGTGCAAAAACATAATCAAGAAAACAAACTTCTTTGTATATCATTCTGCAGTGCAACTGTGCAAATGTGTTACCAATGACAAAGAGTAATTGAAAAACAGAAACATCAAGTTCATTTACAAAGTTCATATATTCCCATTTCGAACCAAAAACCAAAGATCATATATTCGCTAGCTTTTCACAAAAACCCAACACCTAACTAAAAATTAACGCAGAACAACATACCTACAATCCACAAATTGAAAAAGCGCAGTAAAAGGCTCGAACGTCTTCAAACAACGATTCAGCTTCGCTTCTTCAAACTCTGCGATTTGGAGATTTCGAACATTGGATTTGAGAATCGCTTACAAAATTAGGGATTGCAGTCGGCTTTGTGTCGTTTTCATTACACGACAAATTAGAATATTTCGAACATTCGACTTTTCTATTACACGCTGGAACAGAAAAAAAATGAAGAAAATTACAATAGTTGTTTACTAATGCCAAGTGTACAGCCACATCACCGCTCAACCGGGAAGAAGGGGTCATTACCGGCTGGGAGGTGAAATTGGACGAATTTGGGCTGTTGAATGGGCTAATTGAATTTTTTTTAGGTTGAGTGGCCTGATTGCACAATCGCGTTACGTTCAGTGGCTAATTTGGCCCTTTTTCCTTATTATTACTATTATATATTTATATATAGTATATAATTAGGAATATTGAATTAAGGAATATATATGTTTATGAAGAATTGGAAACAAGGTGAGGTGGCAGCATCTTGTGAAAAGGAAACCAAATTACTTTCTTTTGGCTAAGTTGAGAAAAAGGAAACAACTTTCCTTTGTTTTTGGATGCATTCTCCCATATATATATGTTTGGCAGTGGAAGAAGTGTGCTAGCGTGCGGCAAACCCCTTTGGCTTCATCTTTCATTATTCTGTTCGACAGACAGAGAGACGAGAAGGGTGGTGAGATTTGCCAACTTCTTGGGTATTTTCTTCATCAAATATTTTGGAGGTCAGCTTATTTGTTCCAGGCATCTTTTGGGTATTCTCGTACTATTTGTATTCTTTTCATCTTGCTTGTGGTGGTTGAATATTTTAAGTACGAGTTGGTATTCTGTTTAGGCCTGTGGAATATAATAGAAGTCTTTGGCCTAGAATTATTGCATTTGATGATTTGTGGATGTTTGGCTCGTGTGGTAGCCTGAAACTTTGTACCCAAGATTTATTATAGTGGATTATTTGGTTGGTGGTGGTCCCGTGGTTTTTTCCCCAATTTGGGGTTTTCCACGTAAATTGTGTGTTCTTGTGTTTGATATTTATTTTTGGCTATTGTGTATCATCTTGTGTTTGTGCTCCTGTCGGTTATGTGATTTTTCATTGTCGCAGGAAGTGGGATTTTCCCAACAAAGTGGTATCAGAGCCCTGGTTGTTGATTGGGTACATTTGACATGGAGACAAATATGAGTAATATGGTACGATTGAATGGTAGAAATTATCACATTTGGAAGGCCAAGATGAAGGATCTTTTGTTTGTGAAGAAATTACATCTACCTGTGTTTGCAACTGCAAAGCCAGAAAGCATGTCAGACGAAGAGTGGGACTTTGAGCACCAACAAGTTTGTGGTTATATACGCCAATGGGTTGAAGATAATGTTATGAATCACATTATCAACGAGACACATGCCAGAAGCCTGTGGGATAAACTTGAGACCCTGTATGCTTCCAAGACAGGCAATAACAAATTGTTTTTGCTAAAACAATTGATGAATCTAAGATTCAGGGAAGGTACGTTGATCAATGATCATGTCAATGAGTTTCAGGGTGTTCTTGATCAGTTGTCTAGCATGGGTATCAAATTTGAGGATGAGGTACTTGGTCTCTGGTTGCTTAACACTCTACCTGATTCTTGGGAAACACTTCGAGTTTCTTTGACCAATTCTGCTCCCAACGGTGTTGTGACCATGGAGTATGTCAAGAGTGGTATCTTGAATGAAGAGTCAAGAAGAAGATCTCAAGACACCTCCACTTCTCAGTCAGATATTTTGGTTACAAATGATAGGGGGAGAAACAAACAAAGGGGTCAGAAGGGTAGAGATAAAAGCAGAAGTAAGTCAAGGTCATGGCACAAGGATGTTGAATGTTATCATTGTGGCAAGAAGGGTCACATCAAGAAAAATTGCTTCAAGTTGAAAAGGGAACAGAAGCAAGACAAGAAAGATGATCACACAGAGAACCAGGTTGCAACAGTTAGAGCAGATTTGCTTCTTGCTTGTGATGAGAACGCCGTCAACGTTACATGCCATGAGACAACTTGGATTGTAGATTCAGGAGCATCTTACCATGTTACACCAATGAAGGAATTCTTTACTTCATATACTCCAGGTGACTTTGGAGAGCTAAGAATGGATGATGATGGTCAGGTGAAGGTGATTGGTACCGGTACAGTTTGTCTTGAGACCAGCAATGGCACAAAGCTGGAACTTAAAAATGTAAAGCATGCACCGGGTATCAGACTGAATCTCATTTCTACAGGAAAACTCGATGATGATGGTTTCTGTTGTTTCTTTGGTGATGGACATTGGAAAATCACTAAAGGCTCGCTGGTTATTGCACGAGGTAACAAGTCTTCGAACTTGTACTCTTTACAAAGCTCTATTTCTGGTGATTCAGTGAATGTTTATCAGCAATAGAATGTGCATCAGAATTGTGGCATAAACGACTTGGACACATGAGTGTGAAGGGGATTGATTACCTTGCCAAGAAGAAGAAGCTTTCAGGAATAAAGGAAGCTAGATTGGACAGATGTGTTCATTGCCTGGCAGGGAAACAGAAAAGAGTTTCTTTTATGAGCAATTCTCCTTCAAAGAAGCCGGAGCCACTTGAGTTGATACATTCTGATGTGTGTGGACCAATGAAGGTTAGATCACTTGGAGGTGCATCTTACTTTGTGACCTTCATTGATGATTATTCTAGGAAACTCTGGGTTTACACTTTGAAGCACAAAAGTGATGTGTTTGGTGTGTTTAAAGAGTTTCATGCCCTTGTTGAGAGACAGACAGGGAAGAAATTGAAGTGCATCCGTACTGACAATGGCGGTGAGTATCGTGGCCCATTTGATGAGTATTGCAGAATGCACGGAATTAGACATCAGAAAACTCCTCCTAAAACTCCTCAGTTAAATGGCTTAGCAGAGAGGATGAACCGGACAATTATGGAGAGAGTCAGATGCATGCTTGATGATGCAAAGTTGCCTAGTTCATTTTGGGCTGAGGCAGTTTCCACAGCTGTTCATGTTATCAACTTATCTCCCGTTATTGCTTTGAATAATGAAGTTCCTGATAAGGTTTGGTGTGGAAAGGAAGTTTCTTATGATCACCTCAGAGTCTTCGGTTGCAAGGCGTTTGTGCATGTCCCAAGAGATGAGAGATCTAAATTGGACTCGAAGACTAGACAGTGCATTTTCATTGGTTATGGTCTTGATGAATTTGGCTACAAGCTGTATGATCCAGTTGAGAAGAAGCTTGTGAGAAGCCGAGATGTAGTGTTCTTTGAAGATCAAACTATTGAAGATGTTGACAAAGTGAGAAAGCCAGAATCTCAAGACAGCGGAAGTTTGGTTGACTGTGAGTCAGTTTCCAGCGAAGATACACATAATGTTGATGAGGTTCAAGAGAATGGCCAGAACGGTGATCTTGTACCAGACAATCAGGATGATACAGCTGATGTGGATGGTCATGTTGATGATGTTGTGCACCAGGAACAAGAAGTTCCTTTGCAGGTTCCAGTTGATCCTCTTAGAAGGTCTAACAGGGAACGGAGACCATCTACTCGTTACTCTTCCAGTCAGTATGTGCTATTAACTGATGGGGGAGAACCTGAGTTCTATGAAGAAGCTATGGAGAGTGAGCAAAAGAGACAATGGCTTGAGGCTATGCAGGACGAGATGAATTCCCTATATGCAAATGATACCTTTGAGTTGGTAAGGGCACCAAAGAACAGGAAAGCTTTGAAGAACAGGTGGGTCTACAGATTGAAACATGAAGAGGGCACTTCAGTTCCACGATTCAAAGCTCGACTGGTGGTGAAAGGTTTTAGCCAGAAGAAAGGTATTGATTTTGATGAAATTTTCTCTCCTGTTGTGAAATTTTCATCCATTAGAGTTGTGTTGGGTCTAGCAGCTCGTTTGGATTTAGAAATTGAGCAGATGGATGTAAAGACAGCTTTTCTCCATGATGATTTAGATGAGGAGATATATATGGAGCAACTTGAGGGATTCGAAGTCAAAGGGAAAGAGGATTATGTTTGCAGATTAAAGAAGAGTTTGTATGGATTGAAGCAAGCTCCGAGACAGTGGTATAAAAAGTTTACTTCCGTTATGAGTAAGCATGGGTACAAGAAGACTTCTTCAGACCACTGTGTTTTTGTAAACAGATTATCTGATGATGACTTTGTTATATTGTTGCTTTATGTTGATGATATGTTGATTGTTGGTCGCAATGTTTCAAGAATTCAACAGTTGAAACAAGAGTTGAGTAAGTCCTTTTCTATGAAGGACATGGGACCAGCAAAGCAAATTCTTGGGATGAAGATCATTCGTGACAGGCAAAACAAGAAGTTGTGGTTATCTCAAGAGAAGTATATAGAGAAAGTACTTGAGAGATTTAGTATGGATAAAGCTAAGCCAGTGAATACACCTCTTGGTATGCATTTCAAGTTAAGTAAGAAGCAATGTGCCTCTAGTGAGAAAGAGAATGAAGAAATGCAAAGAGTTCCTTATTCTTCAGCTGTTGGTAGTTTGATGTATGCCATGGTATGTACGAGACCAGATATTGCTCATGCAGTGGGTGTTGTTAGCAGATTTCTCTCAAATCCAGGGAGAGAACATTGGGATGCTGTGAAGTGGGTTCTTAGATATCTTCGGGGTACTTCAAGTCTGAGTTTGTGTTTTGGTACAGAGAAACCTATTCTTGTCGGGTACACTGATTCAGATATGGCCGGGGACATCGACACCAGGAAATCTACTTCAGGTTATCTAATTACCTATGCAGGGGGAGCAGTTTCATGGCAATCAAGATTGCAAAAGTGTATTGCTTTGTCTACCACTGAAGCTGAGTTCATAGCATCTGTTGAGGCCAGTAAAGAAATGCTATGGATGAAGAAGTTTGTTCAGGAGCTCGGGTTTGTTCAAGACAAGTATGTGCTCTATTGTGATAGTCAGGGTGCAGTTCATCTTGCAAAGAACTCCACGTTCCATTATAGGTCAAAACATATTGACACGAGATATCATTGGATTAGAGATATCTTAGAGTGCAAGATGCTTGAACTTGAAAAGATTCATACCGATGATAATGGGTCTGACATGATGACTAAAGCATTGCCGAGAGGGAAGTTTGAGGATTGTTGCTCTATCGCCGGGATGGCGATATCTTCCACATAGTCGGGAGGGGGAGATTTGTTGGGTTGGGCTTCCCTCCTATGTGGTAAATAGCTCATGTTTGGACCAAGCCAATTTGTATCCACTATAATTTTTGTTGGACCTCCACTCATCTTGAGCCCTAATTATTATTACTATTATATATTTATATATAGTATATAATTAGGAATATTGAATTAAGGAATATATATGTTTATGGAGAATTGGAAACAAGGTGAGGTGGCAGCATCTTGTGAAAAGGAAACCAAATTACTTTCTTTTGGCTAAGTTGAGAAAAAGGAAACAACTTTCCTTTGTTTTTGGATGCATTCTCCCATATATATATGTTTGGCAGTGGAAGAAGTGTGCTAGCGTGCGGCGAACCCCTTTGGCTTCATCTTTCATTATTCTGTTCGACAGACAGAGAGACGAGAAGGGTGGTGAGATTTGCCAACTTCTTGGGTATTTTCTTCATCAAATATTTTGGAGGTCAGCTTATTTGTTCCAGGCATCTTTTGGGTATTCTCGTACTATTTGTATTCTTTTCATCTTGCTTGTGGTGGTTGAATATTTTAAGTACGAGTTGGTATTCTGTTTAGGCCTGTGGAATATAATAGAAGTCTTTGGCCTAGAATTATTGCATTTGATGATTTGTGGATGTTTGGCTCGTGTGGTAGCCTGAAACTTTGTACCCAAGATTTATTATAGTGGATTATTTGGTTGGTGGTGGTCCCGTGGTTTTTTCCCCAATTTGGGGTTTTCCACGTAAATTGTGTGTTCTTGTGTTTGATATTTATTTTTGGCTATTGTGTATCATCTTGTGTTTGTGCTCCTGTCGGTTCTGTGATTTTTCATTGTCGCAGGAAGTGGGTTTTCCCAACAGGACATTATTTAAACAGAAAGCAATGTGGACTAACAGGTTGGGGGCTTTAAAGCTAGATATGGCAAAGGCCTACGACTGTATGGAATGGTCCTTTTTGCAAAAAAATGTTAATGGCTCTAGGATTTGATGAAAGATGGGTGGAGTTGTTGATGTTGTGTGTAACCACTGTGTCTTGCAGTGTACTAATTAATGGTTCACGGAGTGATCAAATAACCCCGACTCGTGGTTTACAGCAAGGTGATCCCCTGTCGCCCTATTTATTTATTATTTGTGCTGAAGGGCTATCACTATTATTACAACAGGCACAGACGAAGGGAGAGATACATGGATGTAGAGTTGCTAGAGGGGCACCTTCCATTACCCACCTATTTTTTGCTGATGATAGCTTGCTTTTTTTCAAAGCAAATGCCCAAGAAGCAGGTGTGATTAAATGTTGTTTGGAAGATTATGAAAAAATGTCTGGCCAAGCGGTCAACTATCACAAATCGAGTATTTGTTATAGTAAAAATACAAGAGATGAAACACGGGAAGAGGTTGCTAATATATTGGGAGTGGTGCGAGCTCAGAATTTTGGGAAGTACTTAGGGCTTCCATCATTTGTGGGCAGAAATAGAAGGGCAGCATTTTCTTATATTGAGGATAAGATAAGACAGAGGATTAGCTCATGGAATAAAAAACTCTTGTCACAGACAGTGAAAGAAGTTCTATTGAAAAGTGTGGCTCAATCTATGCCTACATTCTCAATGAGTGTCTTTTTACTGCCTACTTCTCTATGCACTGCCATTGAGCGAACCATGAATCGATACTGGTGGAGGTCGAAGAATGATCAGGGTATTCATTGGAAAGCATGGGATAAGTTATGTATCCCAAAGAAATATGGAGGATTGGGGTTTAAAGAGTTGCGAGCATTTAACCTTGCTATGCTGGGTAAGCAAGCGTGACGTTTTCTGACACAGCCACAATCATTGGTTTCAAGAGTCTATAAAGCCAGATATTATCCCACTAACTCTTTCTATGATGCATGCTTGGGAAATAACCCGAGTTTTTGTTGGAGAAGTATTTTGGCAGCGCAGAAGTTGATTTGTGGGGGAGTTAGGAGAAGAATTGGGAATGGCCAATCAACTTTGATATGGGATCATCCATGGTTGCATGATGAAATTCGGCCGAAAATATTAACAGAAAAACCACCCCAATTGGCACATGCGAAGGTAATGGGTTTGATGGATCAACAGACAGGAACCTGGGATAAAGATATTCTCACAGATATTTTCATACCTGAGGATGTGGAGCGAATTTTGAAAATACATGTGTCACCAGATTATGAAGATTTATGGTACTGGTATGGGGACCCAAAAGGAGAATATTCTGTTAAAAATGGATATAGAACAGTAGTTGGTGACTATACCCAACCAGTGAGGACTTTTGATAAATGACAAAAATTGTGGAAGCTTAAAATCCCCCCAAGTGGAAAACATTTTTATGGAGAGCTCTGAATGATATTTTACCCACTACGAGGAACCTACTTATAAAGAGGGTTGATATTGACCCAACATGTGCTATGTGTGGAATTAGACATGAAGATGTTGTGCATTCTTTGGTTACGTGTGATTATACGGCAGACATTTGGGCACAATCCCACCTTCCAATCCCTAATAGTGTCACAAATATTTTTAGTGATTGGTTTAATGATTTGATGAATGTTTTAGATGATGATGGGATTATTTATGCAGTGGCAATTCTCTATTATATTTGGCGCACAAGGAATGGAACTGTATGGGATGCTTACCTGCCCAGACCTCGGAAGGTGATTGTAATCGCATCATCAGCTCTAAGTGCTTGGAAATCAGTCCATCCTCGACATCAGCATCTGCCGACCAACACTACGGCTTCGGACCGCCGTGTAGCAGCGGTACCAACCGAACACACTGCTGCGGCTGTGTCCTCACCGACAAATGCATCTGCTGCCATGCCGAACACGGTACTGCATCACCCACAACTGCCCACGCCAAACAACTCACACCGTATTACTCAGAACATGAGGGATCAATGTTACTTCGATGCGGCATACGACCCACGAACAAACAAAGCAGCGGTGGGAGCTATTATTCTAAACTGGCAAGGGGGTTATATTTCGGCTATGACTACTCCAATGATAGATTGTTTTTCACCCCTAATGGCGGAAGCTTTCGCATGCAAGGAAGTTTTATCGTGGTTGAGAAACCGCGAAATAAAGTCTATCGAGCTCTACACGGATTGTTTGGTGCTTCAACAATATCTGTCATCTATGACACACTCGTCACGGTCTTACTTGGGTTATGTCATTGATAGTTGCAGGACTATTATATCGACTTTTGATTATTGTTTGCTTCATTATATTCCTAGATTAAATAATTATTTAGCTCATACATTAGCATCTGCTTTTACTCACTCGACTTTTATGTACTGGGACTTAGATCCACCAGCTTCTATTTCTGCATACTTTGAATAAAATGCCGTACAGGCTCCTTTCAAAAAAAAAACTCTAAGCCTAATTAACTCACCCCAGAATTCATTTCTTCTATCTACATACCTGCAGAAATCTCAAGCCTTAATTCCCTTACCCATCAATATATATAATTATCCCATATATTCGATCATGTGATCGAATATGATAAAGTATTTTAATTGCTTAAACCTATAATTAAATTTGAAATATAATAGGAGGATAACTGTACTTATGTATGGTACGTACCTGGAGAGTTAGCAGACCCTTGTTTTGTTCATTGATTTTGTAGGTCATGAGGTGTAGAAGTTCTTGTCCGTGCTCTTGCCGAATCATAGCCAGGATAGTTATGTTGTGCATCCGTATTAAAAAACGCGCGTCTCCCCTCTAAAAAAAATTCAGGTTCGATTCCCAGCAACAACATTATATTGTTCATTCATTTTGGAATTTTAGTTCATAGATTATGGAATTATAGTTCATTGATTATGAAATTATAGTTCATCGATTATGGAATTGTAGTTCATCGATTATGGAATTTTAGTTCATTCATTCTGGAATTTTTAGTTCATAGATTAGATTATGTAATTATAGTTCATCGATTATGGAAGTATAGTTCATCGATTATGGAATTATAGTTCATCGATTATGGAATTTTAGTTCATATGTTGTTGCTGGGAATCGAACCTGATTTTTTTTTTTTTAAGAGGAAATGCACGTTTTATTAAAACGACGTCGTTTTTGCATCCGTATGCACCATGCATGGTGCATACGGATGCACAGCATAATTTGCCTCATAGCCAGCTTAGCCCTTATGGACTGGATCTCGCTCGCAAAATCATTGATTTTTCCACAAAATGGAATCATATCCAAAGATTTTGAGAAGACAGTGTCTACATGCTTCCCCTTCAGTGCAACGTAGTCGGCAATCGTATCCTGGGCTTCATTCACAACATTTCTGAATTTTTTGACAGCAACTCTCACAACGTGGTGATCACTGGCCCATGAGTTCTTGGAAGCTTCCACAAGCCTGGCGCTAAACGTTTCAATGTCGGAGGTGAGATCTTTTATCTCAGAATCTATGCCACGAACCAACTTCACATTGTATGCTACCGTTTGGACCAACGCATTTACCCCTTGGGTTACCTGATCCTCTAGCACTTTGTCCACCACTAACGTCATTATATTTCTCTCTCTCTCTCACTCCATCACAGTGAAGACATATATGGGAAATGCAAGTGATATGTGAGAGGTGCAAATTCTATTCTTCCATATATATATAGAGAGCAGATACGATAAGATCTGCATGCTGATCTGATATGTGAGATGTGCGCGTAAATGAGCAAATACCAAATTTGGTCTCATGAGTATTAACAAAATGACAGTTTTGATCCACATGTTTAATTCTTACCAATTTTCATCAAAGACTATTGTTTTAGTACCAATTTTTATCCATAACTATTGTTTTAGTGCCAAAATTCATCACGCCCGTCACCCCTTCATTTGAGACATGTCGAAATATGAAATTATTAAGGGTAGTTTCGTGCTTTTCAAATTAGGATTCATATTTGAGCATGAATAAAGGGATTTAAGTCCTAAGATCTATCCCAATTCACAGTTTTCCTCATCAAATTAATGTAAGATGAGGAGGAGAATTGCAAATTGGGATCAATCTTTGAGTTTAAATTCATTTATTTATGCTTAAATTGAAATATTAAGTTGAAAAGGACCAAAATGTCCTTAAAATTTTTAGATTTCGGGATGTTTTAAATAGATGGGTGACCGACGTGATGAATTTTGGTACTAAAATAATAGTCGTTGATTAAAATTGGTACAAAAACAATAGTCGTGAATGAAAATTTGTAAGAATTAAACATGTGAACTAAAATCGTCATTTTACTAATTCTCGTGGGATTAAAATTGGTATTTATTTTTTTTAAAAAATGGTATTTGCTGGCGCGTCAATCATCATTTCCAATTCGTTAATGAATTGGTACATAGATTGGAAAAAGTGATGATGGATGTATAGAAAAGTTGCTTTATTTTCTTTGGTCGATCCAACTTTTCCACCAAGCCAGCTCGCAAATTTTATACTAGCCACTGGCTACTAAAATGAGTTAAATATTTAATTTATTCCTTGACTATAGTAATTTTCTCTGATTTAGTTTTAAAAGTTTTTTTTTTTTTTTTGGTTGATTATAGTGATTTTGTTTTGTTGAAAAATATTTGTTGAATTCTCATTGTTTACTCTAAATTTTTACCCACTCTCATAAATTTTGGAGGTAAACATTTTATATAAAATCATATAATAAAAATAACATATCATAATTTATCATATCATATAATAATAAGAGTTCTACTATATGTACTTTCAAATTCTACTCTTTCATTTGTATTTTCAGACATGACAAATAATGATAAGATCTTTTTATCATGGGTCTCAAAAAAGATATTTACATCAATAATTTGTGAGAGAGAATATAAATTGGAAACAGGGACGGAGCCAGAAATTCGGTTGAGGGGGGGCGAAACAGTACAGACGGATTCAAAAAAAATTTCCAGAAAAGGCGAAACATTAAAACATAAGAGATAATTTTAAAATAAATAAATAAACTACCTAAGAAACATAATTGTAAATATTGTTGGATATGAACGAAAAATAAAACATATCGAAACTTTATAAAAATATTCATAACAAAATATGAAACATAATTAATTAAAGAATTTGAATAGAAAACACATCAGAAATATAATTGTAAATATTGTTGGATATGAACGAAAAATAAAACATATCGAAACTTTATAAAAATATTCATAACAAAATATGAAACATAATTAATAAAAGAATTTGAATAGAAAACACATTATAAATTACACATCTTATTACAGAGAGTGTGTGTAATATTAAAAAAGCTTTTAAAAAAGAAAATTGTAAATATATGTTGATGCTAAGATTGGAACTCTTAACCTCATTATTATTACCAAAGATGTGCTCTACCACCTACTCTAACTCACTCATTATTAACATTTTATAGTTTTTTTTATACTAATACTAAAAAATGTACTATATATACATATATACATACAAATACTATATATGGGTGGGGTGGGGTGAGGGGGGGCAGCCGCCCCCCTGCCCCCCTCTCCCTCCGTCCCTGATTGGAAATATGAAATGAAAGTTTATGTAGTATTTTCCTAATATTAAAGTTGATATGCCCCATCACACTATTATGCGACTGGATAGGCACAATTACGCAAATAAGTTAGGTGGGGCCTCAAGTCAGAATTCACCAATAGACAATAGTCATATCAATGTCTTGTTATTAAAAGTTGAGCCATTTTCCTCAATTATTTGAGCTATTTTCTTTATTTTTATTTTTTGAGAACTCAATTATTTGAGCTATTGAGTTTTGTAGCTTTTCGCACGATATTATCTGCTGCTAGACTGCTAGTAGCTCAAATAATTGATTTTTGAGCAACCTCTCAAAGTGAGGGGTTTCTTGTAGGTAGTGAGTACAGGTCTAACTTCTATGGTTCATGTTCAGTTGAGTTATCATGATTTACATTCTCTCAAATGCTCTATCAGGTCGGAATGTGGGGGGCCCTTAGAGTTGGGTTCAGCCTTTTAGAAGAATAATTGATGATTATTTTTTTTAGACAAATACGGAGTAATGGGTTTTTAAATTACGAATTGCTAATTATTTGAGCAATTAGTTTTAAAAAGGAAAATATTATTCTTTTAAATTTTACTTTCAATTTTTACTCTGATCTCTTTCATAAAATTTAAATGTTAACATTTTTTATTGATACTCACAAGATGAAAATAACAAAGGAAAAGGTACAAAAGGTCAATGAACTATTTAGTGGATAACAATTAAGCCATCGAACTCGAATAAGTTCCAAATTGATCCATAAATTTGGAAAACAAGTACAATTAACATTTTTAGCAAGTTACCAACAAGTTTTTGCTGATTAGGATGCCATGTGTATATTTTAATTTTAATTTATTATTATTATTATTATCCTACTAAGCATTTGACCCTTAAAAAAAAACAAAACAAAATAAAAAAAAAAAAAAAAAAAACTAATCAGAATGAACTATTTAAAATTTTCATGTATTGCGTTCTTATATCACTTACTAGCGGTATACTTCCTTCTACATTTTTTGAGTAATTATAAATTTAAATTTTATTTTTTAAAACAAAAGTTAAAAATTGCAGTCGATTTGGTAAGTTTGTGGAGATTTCAGGAAGGATTTCAGGGTCAAATGATTAGTTTTTTTTTTTAAAAAAAAATAGTCAAATGCTTAGTAAGATAATAATAATAAAAATTCAAAATATACGAATGATATCCTAATCAGTAAAAACTTGTTGGTAACCTGCTAAAAATGTTAATTGCATTTTTTTCCAAGTTCATCGATCAATTTAAAACTTATTCGAGTTCAATGGATTAATTGATATCCCTCAAATAGTTCAATGACTTATTCGTACCATTTCCCAAATAACAAAATATCAATTGTTACATTGGGAGTAAAAAGTAAGATAGTGGAAATAGAGAGTATATATAAGGCCATCTCCAACCCATTACACTAAATTCTGCACCAAATTTTATACTAAAAGGAATATTCTCAGCATATTCTTACACCAAATTTTATTCATCTCCAACCCATTACACCAAATTCTACACCAATTCTATTTCTACACTAAAATAATTTGTTTTCTCATAAATTAAAACTTTAATTTTTTTACTTTAATTTTGTTATTATAAAATTTAATTTTAATACAAATAATATTTTTATGCCACAATAATATAACATATAAAAATTATTACATTTAATTTTCAAAATTAACATATCGTTTCCATATATGCTCAACGAGCAAACATATCGACGTGGTGGTCTTGGACACTATTAATTCTACGTATATTTTGTTTAATTTCAAATGTATTCAGTTTAATATTATGAAAATTATGTTTTATGTACTTTAATTTTTAATTAATATATATATATATATAATATTATACTTGTTTTAATCGTCTTGATGAGATCTTTTAAATGGTATAATTTATTTTTAAATATTCAAATTTTATGTTTATGTATTTAATAAAATATGTAAATTCATAAAAACAAAATAAGGATACAAAAGAAATTAATAAAAATGTCCAGGGGCAAAAATGGAATGCAAATAGCTTACACCATTTTGGCGTAAAGCTACAGTGCAGCGCCAAATATGGCGTTGCACTGTAGCTTCACGCCAAAATGGCGCCCAATTTGGCGCCTCATTGGAGACAATCCAGTGCCAAATTGGGCACCATTTTGGCGTTGGTGGCCAAAATGGCGCTGGGTTGGAGTTGGCCTAATAGAACTCTTTGTTAAAACTTTCCTATATCAACATAGAATATGCTATATGGATTCATATTTCTTATTCTTAACTCGATCTTAATTATTCTCTCCTAAATTCTTGATGTGGACACATTTTATGGGGCTCAAATGAAGGCATCCTCAATAGTGAGGATCTTGGTGTCGTTTTTGAGGAGTTTTTGGAGGTGTGATTAAGAAAGAGAAATAAGTGAAAAAAGGAAAAATGAAAAATAATATAAAAAATTGACAAAATCCCTACAAAATTCCCTAAAATCCCGGACAAAACCCACAAAATAGTAGGACTACCCCAATCCTTTCTCTCCTCTCTCCTCCACAAATCTACTTTTTCTTAATTCTTGTACAAAATTCTATTGTTGGGATACTCTAAAAATATTGCATCATTATTTATCACATCATAAAAAATAAAATAAAATAAAAAAAGGTGAGAGTGTCAAATTTAATAGTACATGCCATAAAACTCTATCATCATTGCCTAGGCAACTGCAGTACTTGGGACAACATCAATAGTTTTGACAGTACTTGGGACAACATCATTAGTTCTTACCATTTTATTTGCAATTTTTTGTGAGTCAAAATTCACTCATTATTCATTAACATCAACTATTTCACTCAATCAGTAAATTCATTCTCCCAATAATTTGATTTTTTTTCTAAGTCTTTTCTAGACCTATCAATTTACAAAAAGTATATTCTAATTATTTTATCTTTATAATAATTCTAAATATTATAATTGTAATTATAATTATAATTACTACGGAGTATTTGTTTTAAAATTAAACATGTCAAAAGTTAATTTAATTAATAATTATAAAATTTCAATTCAAATAATAATGTTTTTTTTTTTGTGTAAACCATAATGTGGTCTGAATTTTTCTCTGTACGTTTAACGGTGCAAGTTCACTCGGTTCGTTCCGAGAGGCACAGGAGCTAGTCAAAAGGGAATCGTAATTTGTGAAAATCAAACTCAAGTTATCACAAAATTCACTCCCACAAAGAGAACTCATTTGCCACTTGAGCTTAGGGGTGACCACGGTTTCGATTCAAACCGAAACCGTAACCGGAACTATCACTGTGCTAACCGGAACCGAACCGTAACCGTCCGGTTCCAGTTCCGAACCGGAACCTATAAGGTTCCTATAATATTGCAACCGGAACCGCCCGGAACCGGACGGTTCCGGTTCCAAACCGAAAAAAAAAAAAAAAAATTCAAATCAAAAGCTGCAGGCTTAAGCCTGCAGCGTGACAGTGACTGCCCCACTGCCATGGCAGTGGGGCAGTAGACTGTGGAGTCACGGGAGAGATTCCCGTGACTCCACAGTGGAATAAAGCCAAATTGGCTTTATGCCTTTATATATTATATAATATATATATATATATATATATATATATATATATATATATATATATATATATATATATATATATATATATATATATATTATTGTTTATATACAAAAAAAAAATTAAAAAATACCGGTTAGAACCGGCGGTTCCAACCGGATCCGTCGGTTCCAGAATCGGAACCGGGACCTTAATATAAGGTTCTGGTTCCGGTTCGACCAAATACGGAACCGGAATCGTCGATTCTGAACCGGAACCGTTGTCATGTCTACATAAGCTACTCTATTGGATTAAATAATATGTTATTAAAAATACATATTACATTAAAAAATAACATTGTATAATTTTAAATAATTTAATAATAAAATTAAATAAGAAAAAAATGTAAAAAAAAAAACATTTTTAAAAAGTTGGCCATTGCATAGCTTAAACATTTAAAAAAAATAATTAAACATTTAAAGAAGTCACTAGCTGCCTACCACTTTAGGGGGTGTTTGGTTCAAGTTATATAAGATAACTAATGTTATATTTGTTTGGTAATATAAGATCTCATGTTTGGTTCAAGGTTATGTAATTTTTCTAGGAAATGTCACATAATCTCTAGATATAGTTTTTAGTTATTGGAAGGAAATATGAGAGACCATCCAATTTCTTAGGCAATCTCACATTCCCTCATCTTATTACTAATTTTGGGCTTTTGACATTTTAATCAATTTATCTTATTACCGTTACCTTATTTACATACCTTAGTTTTAAACCAAACACAAGAATCTAAGGGGTCGTTTACTTCGTTTCTCTGTTTTTTCATTTCCAATTTTTCATTTCTCCAGTTTTCCTTCTCCATTCTTCCAGTTTTTCATTTCTCTAATTTTCCAATTTTCATTCCCTATTCCTCTAGTTCTTCATTTTTCTAATTTTCTTATTTTATTAAATACAATCATCCCATATAGCATTTAAGGATGAGAAAAAGGGAAAATCAAAAAAAGATAATAATAATAATAATAATAATAATAATAATAATAATAATAATAATAATAATAATAATAATAATTGATGGGGTGAGAACCCCGGCCCAAGAAAAGAGGCCCAGAAAGGAAGGACCAAAGAGGGAAGAATGGGCTGATGCAAGGCGGGCTCAAAGAATGCATGGGCCGAGTCCTGGACTCGGCCCAGGTCCAAAGAGGGAGGCCCAGTTCAGAGCCCGGAAGGACGGTCCAATGCCAAACGGGGACGAGGAGTCGGTCCAGGCCCGGCCCAGGGGAAGACTCGGTCCAAAGAGCCGTTGAGGGAGCCTTCAGAGCAGTCAAGGCAAGGAGCCGTTGAGGCATTAAAAGTCGGACTCGGTCCGCCAGTTACTAGCCAGAGAGAGCCGTTGGCAGAGTCCGTAACGTCGCCCAACGGCTCGGCACATTGAATGTAATCTTTAAGTCGGCCATCATGAGCCTTTAAGTCAGTAGAGGAGGAGCCACTATAAAAAGGGCTCCTCTACCCTTGTAAGAGGCAGATTCGAGAACCCGGAGAGGGAAATAGAAAGCACTATTGAGCATCATACTTCACTAAAAATCTAGACTTTTTGTGAAAGGTGTATCCTCCAGCTTAAGGTTGTGTTGGACCTCCTTGGGCCCGAAAACCCAAAAACCATCACTGGCGCCGTCTGTGGGGACCGAAACAAAGAAGTCGCGTGCCTTCTGAGCAAAGCGGGTCCGAGAGATCATCGAGAAGAGTCCTGGGCGTGGGGAATTGAAAGACTTTACCATGACAGGAAGCCAAGAGCAATTGAGCCAACGCAATGGGCTAGGAGCCGACCTAAGAGATCAATTGAATCGAAGAAGCACCCGAAGCCGGGAAGACGACGCAACACCACCACCAACACCACAGGTAGATCCACAGCCGACTGCGGTACCACTCACCCCGGATCAACTACACGCAATAGGACGCGCTTTTGCCGAGGCAAGTCGGGGAATGCGGGAGCAATCCGCTACTCGGATACCGCAACAAGACCCCCCGCCGCCGCGAAGGCCGGACAATCGACAATCAATCCGCCGGGCGGTGAGTCAACCTGTCCAGTCCGTTCATTCTCGGCTAGGCCCTGGTGTCGAGCGACGGTCGGCGAGAGAACGGCTGGGACGAAGAGAACCCCTCTGCGCTCCGGTAGAAACTCACGGTCGGCAGAACACACGTGAGCGTAACCGTGCGGGGAAAGGCCGGACGGTGGCTCGCCGCGTGGGGCAGCCCGCCCGAGACCACGATCAACCCGCCGAGTCAGAGGTTGGCGAAAGCGTGGAATCGACAGGAAACCACACCCAAGAGAGGGTCGAAATGGCCAACCTAGCCCAAGAGGTGAAAAATCTGAAAGAGCAGGTAGAAGGAAGGACCAAGGCCCCCGGACGAGCACTGCTAACCGCGTTACCCTTCTCCGCTGAGATCATGGCCTTTAAGTTACCGGGCGACTTTAAGTTCCCGGAGCAAGCCACGTTCGACGGGTCAGGCGACCCGCGAGAACATCTATTGAGTTACCAAGCTAAGATGCAAGTCCTAGGAGTGCGCGATCCGGTCATGTGTCGTGCCTTCTTACCCACGCTAAAGGGGCCCGCCCAAAGGTGGCTTGTAGGTCAGCCCCCAGGGTCGATTCACAGCTTCGAGGAACTGGCAGACCGCTTCATGAGCCACTATGCCGCTAACATCAAGCCACAGAAGGATCTGACACACTTAGGCGACATCCATCAGGATGAAGGCGAGTCCTTGAAAGCCTATCTCGCTCGCTGGCAAAAGGAGATCCAGTCAATAGAAGAAGTGGAGGACCAAACAGCGCTCACCTTCTTCATTGAATCTTTGCGATCCGGACAGCTGTATCGGGACCTAAGGGACAACCGCCCGGCGACATACGCGGAGGCTATTCAGATGGCCAACAAGAGGGCCAATACAGAGCAGGCCATGAAAGCATAAACGGCAGCGCGAGGTCGGTGGGTCCGCCGGCGGAAAAAGGACGCGGGCGGAGACGAGAGAAAGGCGCTCGGATGCAGCTCGGCGACCCGAGGTCAGGCGACCGTATGACCGCCCCGTCGTTCACACCTATCGACCGGTCCACGAAGTACAGGCGGTCACCCCGCCTCCGCCTCCGCCGATTGACGATCGTGCAGTGGACGAGGATACTGGTAAGACTTCTAAATATTGTCGCTATCACAAAACTTATACTCACAGCACGGAAGAATGCTACTATCTAAAGAAGATCATGGAGGGGATCATCCAGCAAGGGACACCGCCCCCTAACCAATGGAAGCGAAGGTCGACCAGTCGAGGAGGCGAGGGACCCGCCGCCGACGCAGAAAACAGCCGAGGCAAGCAGCCGGCTTCCGAAGAGGACGAAGCCCAATGGCGCCAGAAGCCAGTCATTAACATGATAGTCGGCGGGCCAGAAGGCGGCGATTCCGCGAACACCCGAAAAGCCTGGGCTCGGCAGCTATATGCCGGAACAGTCTATGGTCGAGAAGAGAGCTCCAAAAAGATATGCCGGGAGCCCATCGTGTTCACCGATAAGGACCGGCCAGCCGGGGAAACCCCGCATCGAGATGCGTTGGTCATCGCCATGGACATCAACGGTGTGGTCGTTCGCCGAATCCTGGTCGACACCGGGAGCAGCGTCAACGTACTGTACCTGGAGACCTTTACCAAGATGGGGCTGACCCGAGAACAGCTCAGACCCGTGAACACCCCTCTCGCCGGTTTCACCGGGGACTCGGTGGAGGCGGAAGGGTCCATCACTCTTCCTGTGGAGATCGGCAGCTATCCGGACGTACAACAGTTGAGCATGAAGTTTATCGTGGTCGATCTAGCCTGCTCACACAACGCCATACTCGGCCGCCCGGGTTTGGAAGACCTCGGGGCCCTGATCTCAATCGAACATCTATGCCTGAAGTTTCGCACGCCGAACGGAATAGGAACGGTGCGTTGTGACCGCAAGGTCGCCCGCGACTGCTATCTGCAAGCATGTAGAGGAATGGGCAAGCGTGGGATGCAGGTCCATGAGATCACCGAGAGGCCCCCTAAGAAAACAGTGATACCTCGCCCAGAGCCGGCCGTCGAACTAGAGGAAATTGAGATTGACCCAGCACAGCCGAGCAGGCGAGTGAGAATTGGAGTCGGCCTTTCGGAGAAGTTAAAGGGGGAAATCACGAAAGTACTCCAAGAGTACCGGCTGGTTTTCGCCTGGGGCCCAGAAGATATGCCCGGCGTAGATCGATCGATCATATCGCATCGACTCGCCGTAGACCCAGAGCACCGGCCGGTCGTACAAAAGAAACGGTACTTGGCCAACGACCGGAGGGAGTTTGTAAAGAAAGAAGTCAGCACGCTGTTAACAGCCGGGCACGTCCGTGAGGTCAAGTACCCGGAATGGTTGGCTAACGTGGTCCTCGTGCCCAAGCCCCCGACGTGGTGAATGTGTGTAGACTACACTGATCTTAACAAAGCATGCCCAAAAGATCCGTTTCCTCTGCCCCGAATCGACCAGTTAGCCGACGAGACGGCCGGGTCGGCGCTGCTCAGTTTTATGGACGCCTTCAGAGGGTACCATCAAATATTCATGCACCCGGCGGACGAGGAGAAGACCGCCTTCCTAACCCCGGACGGGGTTTATTGCTATCGAGTCATGCCATTCGGACTCAAAAATGCCGGGGCTACGTACACCCGAATGGTCGCCCGGTTGTTCCACCACCTGCTAGGAAAATCGATGGCCGCATACGTCGACGACATGCTCGTCAAGAGTCGAGAGGAGGACAAGCACGCGGAAGATTTAGCCGACTGCTTTAAAGTAATGATAAAGTACAACCTCCGATTGAACCCCAAGAAGTGTGCGTTCGCCGTCCAGGGCGGTGAGTTCTTGGGCTACATGGTCACCAAGCGAGGCATTGAGCCTAACCCAGAGAAAGTACAAGCCATCCTCGACATGCAGCCTCCTACTACTATCAAGGACCTGCAGCGCTTGACCGGACGACTGGCTGCTCTCAGCCGTTTTCTGAGCAAATCGGCGGATAAAACTGTGCCTTTCTTCGAAGCCATGAAGAAGAAGGAGGGATTCGCTTGGACTATCGAATGCCAACAGTCGTTCGAGGAATTAAAACAATATCTGTCGACTCCCCCAGTACTGTCTACCCCCCAGGAGGGCGAACCCTTACTGTTGTACCTCGCCGCCTCGGCCAAAGCGGTAAGTTCGGTGTTGGTTCGAGAGGAAGACCGAGTCCAGCACCCGGTTTACTATGTAAGCCGCTCACTGAAAGCTGCTGAGACACGGTACACCGCCCTGGAAAAGATCGTGTATGCCTTGGTGGTCACCGTGCGCAAGTTGGCGCCTTTCTTCCAAGCCCATACCGTCCGGGTCCTGACGGATCAGCCACTCGGGAGTGTGCTACGGAACCCCTTGTCCTCCGGCCGGCTGGTAAAGTGGGCCGTCGAGTTGACTCAATACGGGATCGAGTACCAACCCAGGCCCTCCATCAAAGGCCAAGCTTTGGCCGACTTCCTGGTCGAGTGTACCGCGAGTGAGGAGGAGAAGGAACACGCCTCGGAGAGCAATCCGGGCGAGTGGTGGGAGATGCATGCGGATGGAGCATTGAGTCGACAGCACTGCGGAGGCGGCATTATGCTCATCACTCCGGAGGGATTTCGGCTGTATTACGCCCTACGGTACCTGTTCTCTGCATCGAATAACGAGGCCGAGTACGAAGCAGTATTGAACGGCCTCCGACTTGCCAAGGACCTAGGAGTCAAACGGCTACGAATCAAAACCGACTCCCGACTAGTAGTCGGGCAGGTCTCGGGTACGTACGAAGCTAAGAACGCGAGGATGGCGTTGTACAAAGAATGTGCCACCAAGATGTTGAAGGGGTTCGAAGCTTATGAAATAGAATACATATCACGGGCGGACAATGTAGAGGCCGACATCTTGTCTAAAATTGCCCTGGAAGGGGTGCCGGACCACTTAATAAAGATTTGCCAGAAGGAGGAGCTAAGTCGGCCGAGTGTCGAAGAGGCGCCGCTAGATGTCCAGCAAGTAAACATCGAAGGGTGGGATCGAGAGAAAAACCCTGAGATGTTCTGGATAGACGACATCCGGCGATTCAAGGAAACGGGCGAGCTGCCAACTGACCCAGCAGTCGCCGCGAGGGTTCGGCGGAAAGCCCCCTCCTTCCGGATCATTGGCGGAGACCTATATAAACAGTCGTTCGGAGGACCCCTGCTGAAATGCCTACTTAGGCCTGAGGCCGAGAAGGTAATGGATGAAGCTCATAGAGGCATTTGCGCTGCGCACCAGGGTGCTCACACGCTCGCCCGAAAATTGGTCGTTCAAGGGTATTACTGGCCGACCATGATGCGAGACTGTATTGAACGGATGTCCAAATGTGGCGTTTGTCAGGCATTCGCCAGGAAAGACACTCGGCCGGCCACCTTCTATACACCGGTCACCACTGCCATTCCCTTCGCCAAATGGGGAATAGACCTGTCGGGACCATTACCCGTCGCCCCGGGAGGATTGAAGTTTTGCGTCGTGGCCATCGATTACTTCACCAAGTGGGTCGAGGCGGAACCCTTGGCTACCATCACCGAGTACCAGTGTCGACGTTTTCTGTGGAAAAAGGTGATCTGTCGCTTCGGTTTGCCCGAACACATCGTCAGCGATAACGGGCGACAGTTTGATTGCCAGGCATTCGCCGAATTCTGCCGCCGACACGGTATCAAGCATACCAAGGTGTCGGTGGCCTACCCCCAAGCAAATGGGCAGGTTGAGAATGTGAATCGAACCTTGGTCGATGGGATCCGGAAGAAACTCGAAGACGTCCGAGGAAACTGGGCGGATGAGCTTGATCGAGTCCTATGGGCCTATCGCACTACCCAGCGGCGAGCGACGGGAGAGAGTCCGTTCTCGCTCGCATACGGCTTTGAGGCCAAGGTTCCAGTCGAAGTGGTCGAACCCACCCACCGGGTTCGCACCTACTCGGACGCAGCGAATGAGGAGAACCTGCAGATTGAGAAAAATTTTCTAGACGAAAGAAGGGAAGCCGCGAGTGCGCGAATGGCTGAGTATCAGCAGGCAGTGAAAAGATACCGCGACCGTAGAACTCGCCCGCGAACCTTCCAGGTTGGCGACCTAGTGCTACGGGATCGACAAGCCAGCCAGCCTACCGAAGGAGGCAAGCTCGCGGTCAAGTGGGAAGGGCCGTACCGCATCGCGGCTGTAGTTCAGGCCGGAACTTACAAATTAGAGACCATGGAAGGCAAGCTTATAGATCGTATATGGAATGCTACACATTTGAAAAGGTTTTATCAGTGGCCAATGATAGGTCATGTATGAGCTCGAGGATTCCAAGAAATCTGAATAAAGCGCGTGGGTTGCAGCCAATCGTCCCAGGGACTCGGCAAGAGAAAGATAGGAAACAAGGGCCCAGACCCTTAGACGTTTCCATGAAAAAGCCAAAAGGAGTCGCCTCGACTGAGGGACTCGGCAAGTATATATAGAAACAACGGGCACTGACCCTAAACCGTTTCTGAGAACAGGAAAAGCCTAAAGGGTCGCCTCGACTGAGGGACTCGGCAAGAGAAAGATAGGAAACAAGGGCCCAGACCCTTAGACGTTTCCGTGAAAAAGCCAAAAGGAGTCGCCTCGACTGAGGGACTCGGCAAGTATATATAGAAACAACGGGGCACTGACCCTAAACCGTTTCTGAGAACAGGAAAAGCCTAAAGGGTCGCCTCGACTGAGGGACTCGGCAAGAGAAAGATAGGAAACAAGGGCCCAGACCCTTAGACGTTTCCGTGAAAAAGCCAAAAGGAGTCGCCTCGACTGAGGGACTCGGAAGTATATATAGAAACAACGGGGCACTGACCCTAAACCGTTTCTGAGAACAGGAAAAGCCTAAAGGGTCGCCTCGACTGAGGGACTCGGCAAGAGAAAGATAGGAAACAAGGGCCCAGACCCTTAGACGTTTCCGTGAAAAAGCCAAAAGGAGTCGCCTCGACTGAGGGACTCGGCAAGTATATATAGAAACAACGGGGCACGGACCCTAAACCGTTTCTGAGAACAGGAAAAGCCTAAAGGGTCGCCTCGACTGAGGGACTCGGCAAGAGAAAGATAGGAAACAAGGGCCCAGACCCTTAGACGTTTCCGTGGAAAAGCCAAAAGGAGTCGCCTCGACTGAGGGACTCGGCAAGTATATATAGAAACAACGGGGCACTGACCGTAAACCGTTTCTGAGAACAGGAAAAGCCTAAAGGGTCGCCTCGACTGAGAGACTCGGCGAGAGAAAGTTAGGAAACGAGGGCCCCGACCCTTAGTCGTTTCCAAGAGACAAAGCGGATAGGAGTCACCTCGACTGAGGGACTCGGCGAGAAGGAGCTGGGAGACAAGGGCTCAGACCCTTAGTCGTTTCTCGGAGGAAGCATAAAAGAGTCGCCTCGACTGAGGTACTCGGCGAAAAAAAAAAAAAAAAAAAAAAAAAAAAAAAAAAAAAACAAGGTTCAAAGCCTTAGAAGAATGCCAATATTAAAAGAGCCCAAAGACAAATTCCGTGAAAAGAGAAGGGAAAGCTGTTTTTTTTATTAAAATACGGCCGATAAGGAGGCCAGCCCTTACAAAAAGAGGGTCTATTCTAAAAAGACCCTAGGCTACAGGGGAGGGGGTGTCGACGGCGACCCCTTCAACTTGCGCCCCCGCTGATGGTCCAGCAAGGGGAACAGAGGAAGGGTCCTCCGCCTGAGGAAAGGACTCGGCGAGCTCTGGAGGCGTCGCCGCAGGAAGAGTCGCCGGGACAGTAGGCGCAGCCGGCCCATCAGCGTCCAGCACCGGCTTGAGACCCCAGCTCTCGGGAGTGAACGAAGAGTCGCGGGCCAACAAGGTGGCGTGAATCTCCATCTGCGCCTCGCGGAAGCCGAGGCGGTAATCCCGCTCGCCCAGGTTTAAGAGGAA
This sequence comes from Ipomoea nil, assembly GCF_001879475.1. Taxonomy (NCBI): domain Eukaryota; kingdom Viridiplantae; phylum Streptophyta; class Magnoliopsida; order Solanales; family Convolvulaceae; genus Ipomoea; species Ipomoea nil. Next base: position 9,622,942 of record NW_017617471.1, read on the forward strand.
ATCATCGCCCTCTGGGGTCGCCAGCCACTCCTTGGCCACCTCTCTCCTCCGAGCTGCCACCGCCGCCTCAAAGGCCGCCGACTTCTTATAATCTTCGACAGAAGTCGCGGCGATCGTAGCCACTCTGTCCCTCTCCTCCTCCCATTGACGAGTGACCCTCAGCAACTCGGCATTGTGCACCTCCACCATCTTGAGTTGCTTCGCCTGCTCTTCCAGGAGAGCTTCCTCTGTCTGGCGCAGCTTGGCGGCCATGGCCCGCATATCATTCCTAAAGCCCTGGAACCGATTGCCCAGTTCCATCTGGAGTGTGAGGTCCTGCACATCAAACTGTCAGTCAAACGGAAAAGAAAAAAAAAAAGTAAACAGAGGCAAAGGCCGAACGAGTAACACTTACGCGATACGACTGCCGGAGCAAGGCCTCGATGATGAACCTGTCGCCAAGAGCATGGGTCGACTCCACATCCTTTGGCAGGAGGACATCCTTGCACCACTTGCGAATGGAGGTGTTGCCCATCCAGATTTGGGCATCCTCGTCCACCTCGTGGCACAGCCTGATCCTCTTCGGAGTCGGCCCCTCCGTATGCTCAGCAGGCCGCTTAGAACTCGGACTCTCAGTAGAAGGGGGAGGCGGCTGCCGACTGGGCGATACCACGGGCGAGGGTGTGAGGTCGACCACGTTGTGGGAAGGTGGAGGAGTCGGTCGAACCGCCGGCGACGGCTGAGAAGAGGACGCAGCGGCAGCACCAGTAGAGCGTTGCGTCAAGCGACGCCTCATCTTTTCCGCTCTATTTGCCATCTCAGGGGTCGGTGCGATTGCCTCGCCGGAGCTGGAGGAGTCGGAATCGTACGGACCTGTAAAAGAAATCCACTCACTTGTGAGTGTTCCCGTAGGAAATAAGAAGCAAGTCGAGGAAGAGATGAAAAAGACGCTACCTATGGTGGCGGCGCCCTCCGGCAGAAGGCCATGCTTGGCCATAGCCCGGACCCGGGACCAGTATTTGACCAAGTAGGGCCCCAGGCTCTTCAAGAAGTCGCCGCCCTTGACAGCATCCTCCGTAAAGACGGCGCGCCGAGAGCAGGGCTTGAAGAGAGTCGCCGGCCATAGGGTCGGAAAGGTGAAGGAAGAGGAGCGAGGTCGGACGAAGAAATAAAGGGGCTTCCACTCTTTTATTGAGTCGGACAACCCCTCGAAATGTTGTCGCCCCGGACGGGCGGCGACTTGGATGAAGCCGGGCGAGTGAGAGCCGACCTTGTTCACGGTGAAGAGGTACCGGAACAGGTCCAAATCCGGCTCGCACCGCCACCAATGGCAGAGATTGATGAAGCTGGTCAGGAGTCGGTGAGAGTTAGGCACTAACTGGCCCGGGACCAAGTTATAATGCCGAAAGAGAAGCGAAAGAAAGGGGTGTGGAGGCACTCGGAAGCCAAATGCAACCAAGTGCAGGTGGATACCCACAAAACCCTCCGGCGGGTCGTGGATAGGCCGGCTCTCCGCCGCGACGACCAGGGCCGAAGGGCCAAGCAGAAAGCAGGCCATGTCCAGGTCCGCCGCTGTGGCCGACGACGGAAGACCGGACGGCCGGACAACCGAGTCAAACTTGCCTCGCGGCCGTACAACGCCGCCCGGCAAAGCCGCCACCATGGTCAACGGGGCTGGGCTCATCGGGGTGGCCGCCCCCGAAGAAGAAGGGGCTAAGAAGGAAGAAGAAGGGGCTAAGAAGGAAGAAGAAGACACCGCCTGGAAGCCCGCCGGCATTTCCAAGCGGCGGACGACGGAAGAAGAAGAAGAGGATGACGGAGAGGTCCCCGCCGGGTTGTCAAAAGACGGCCAACGGGAGGAAGAAGAATGAGAAGAGGAAGGCATTACTTACAGATTGGAGTTGAGGCTGAGAAGACGATGAAGGAGCAGAAGCTTGGTGGGAGAATTGAAGAAGAAGAATGGAAGGAAAGGGCCTTTTAAAGAGAGAAAGAAGTCCAAGAGGCTGCCACGCGGCGCCTCCGTAGTGGAGGAATCGGAGGCGATAAGACGTCGAAGGGACGCCGCATTTAATGCCTCGATAGGCGAGACGACGGTTCAGGCCTAGGGCTAGCCTGCAAGCGGCGCGTCTACCCTAGACCGAGGCTGAGTGACGATGACCCGGCCTGCCAAGCCAAAGGCCCATCAAGGCAAAAGCTATGGGGGCCCATCCAGATCACGCTAGAAGTTTCTAGAAGTGACCCAGCTGGGTCCGGCCAAATGGAGAGGCCCGGACGAGCTTCAGGTCGCAAGATCGGCCGACGGATTTGCCGAGTCCTTCACCCACAGGGCTTAGTCGGGCAGAGTCTACGAGCCGGTCATAACGACCAAGAGTCGGCCAAAGGAACACGCAGAACCAAGAACCAAAAAGTAAAAACGAGATTTTATTCCATAAAGACAGGGGTACAAGGCCGAGGACTCGGCCACAAACATTACACAGAAAAGACGGGCCTAGGGCTTAACTTCCTCCTCCTCCACGTGACGCACCGGCTGCGGACCCTCCAGGTAGTAGTGGGGGCGGAAAGGCAGGGGACTCGGCTCAGGCTCAGGCTCGGGCAGTTCATCCAGATACACGGCAGGTTTCCCATCAACGACCATCCGCAGGGGCCTCTCCAGAGTACTCGGCGACGTGGCCACGCCGAAAAGCGGAGGAGCCTCCCAGTCTAGGTCCTCCTCTGGCTCCGGGTCTTCCACCATGGGCTCCATCTCGTCCTCCTCCGGCTCCACGACCATCAGATCAAGCATGTCAGGAGGCACCACGATGGGATCAGAAGTGGAGTCGCCCACCAAGTGCCCTCCGCTAGCCGCCCTCTTCCGCCGGAGCTCCTCCAGCCGGGCATGCTCCTTATTACGGATGGACCAACGACGATCACCGTCCCTGAAACTCATAGCTTGAGGTTTTGAAATGTGAAATGGTGAGAAAACACCGAGCTACCAAGAGCCCTTATATAGAGCCTCGAGAGGGCGACGACCGAGGCGCAAATCACGGAGGGAGTCGTAACTGACATAACTGAGCCGGATTGGATGGGCAGCGCGAATCTCTGTCAGAGATTAATCCCATCCAATTAGTTCGGGAAGGGTGAGATTCGCACGCTAAACTGAAAAAGCCTGGCTCGCCCTGGGAAGCGAGATTTTACAGGTGTCAAGCGGAGGGAGGACTCGACATCGCGGCCGACTCCTCGACAATTTGGACGAGTGCGCTAAATATACCAAAAAAGATGAAAACTGAAGGCCGAGAATATTTTATTAGAAAATAAGAAGGTGCAGGTTACAAGGAGCTTATTACAGAGTAAGCAAGTGCTCCTAAAAGAACTACCCCTCCAGAGTATCCAGCCGACCCCAGTCCACAAAGATCACTCACCCGGCGAGGAGGAGTCGCTTCCAAAGAACCCTCCCGATGGTCCAGGAGGGGATGGGCAAAGCGAGTCCCAGAACGCCGGCATGAGTGGTGGCACAACCAGCTCTTCGTCGTCCGGGTACATTTCCTGATAGCGAGCAAAGTCTTCCTCATTCATTAGCCCCGTAACCGGACCGTCCAAGTCATCCAGAGGAATAGAGAAGGTCATGCGGAAGGTCAGCTGCTCTGGGACAGGCACGTCAACAACAGTCCCGCCCGGGGAAGTTACTCGAGCAGTCCCCGGAGGGGGAGAAGGGCGAGAAGTCGGAGCGACTTCACGACGAGCAGGAGTCGGCGGATGAAGAGCCATGGAGGCAGCGCCAACAGGTGATCTCTGTGGAGTCGGACGGGGAGCCTTCTTTTTAGGCTCCCTCTCAGGCCGAGTCCGTTTCGAAGGCAAGGGGCGCCAGGGCGACCCAAAGTCAATCCGCTTCCCTTTCAGTGGTGAGCGACCCATGAGGAATTAGTAAGTTAAGAGAAGAACGGCCAAGGTCATTTATAGGTGCCAGGCCAGGTCGAGGAGATCAGAACGGTCCCGCGAGATCCGGGAGATAGCGAATAATCTGGGCCAATCCGGAGTCATTCAAGGCACGGATTCGGTGAGCAGGAGACGGTTACTACTTTTCCAAACCCAGGTTGGTGGACCGGGTATGAAAAAGTGAGGGACTAGTTGATGGGGTGAGAACCCCGGCCCAAGAAAAGAGACCCAGAAAGGAAGGACCAAAGAGGGAAGAATGGGCTGATGCAAGGCGGGCTCAAAGAATGCATGGGCCGAGTCCAGGACTCGGCCCAGGTCCAAAGAGGGAGGCCCAGTTCAGAGCCCGGAAGGACGGCCCAATGCCAAACGGGGACGAGGAGTCGGTCCAGGCCCGGCCCAGGGGAAGACTCGGTCCAGAGAGCCGTTGAGGGAGCCTTCAGAGCAGTCAAGGCAAGGAGCCGTTGAGGCATTAAAAGTCGGACTCGGTCCGCCAGTTACTAGCCAGAGAGAGCCGTTGGCAGAGTCCGTAACGTCGCCCAACGGCTCGGCACATTGAATGTAATCTTTAAGTCGGCCATCATGAGCCTTTAAGTCAGTAGAGGAGGAGCCACTATAAAAAGGGCTCCTCCACCCTTGTAAGAGGCAGATTCGAGAACCCGGAGAGGGAAATAGAAAGCACTATTGAGCATCATACTTCACTAAAAATCTAGACTTTTTGTGAAAGGTGTATCCTCCAGCTTAAGGTTGTGTTGGACCTCCTTGGGCCCGAAAACCCAAAAACCATCATTAATAATAATAATAATAATAATAATAATAATAATAATAATAATAATAATAATAATAATAATAATAATAATCATAATAATAATAATAATAAAAGATAATAATAAACTGAAAATAATAATAATAATAATAATAATAATAATAATAATAATAATAATAATAATAATAATAATAATAATAATAATCTACAATACTAATAAGAGCCCAAGAGAGTTAGGCCTATAATGGGTAGAAAAAATGGCGGTCAAGTTTTTTAATCAAATGAATGGCTCAGATTGATCATATTTTAATTTTTTCTTAAGATTTACTAATTTATCCTTAATGAATATTATTATCCGTTAACTTTTCCGTTAAATATTATCTTTTCCGTTAATTTTTGTTAGTTCACCGTTAACTTATTCATTGATTTCAATAAGAAATGTCTTAAGTTCGAAGTTCGAACCCCATCCCAATCAAAGTTGGCATATTTAGTACTCTATTTTACTTTTTCTTAAATTAAATAATAATTTAGTAGTTACAACAAAAAATAATACATATGCATTTCGATCTTTAATTTAGAAATGTATCTACAATGTTTTTATTCAAAAAATTATTCATTATCAATAAATTAAATAAGAGAAATAATTTCATTAGTTATATTGTCTTTATTTTCTCCAATATAAAAATTCTTTACATTCAAATTTATCAATTGATAATATTCGCTACATTGTCCCTACAATGTCTTTATTAAAAAAAAATTATTCATTATCAATAAATTAATTAGGAGAAATAATTTTATTATATTATATTGTCTTTATTTTTCTCCAATGTAAAAATTCTTTACATTCAAATTCATCGATTGATTATATTCACTACATTGTCTATTATCTTTTTTTGTGCACTATTTTTTTAATTAAATATCAAAGTTATAATACAAAATAATGTTATATATTTATTTACCAAGTATTTTATTAATATCATGAAAAAATTAAGAAAATATAATTAATAAAGTCAATCATATTAACTACTTGAGGAATTTGTTGACAAAGAGAGTATTCAAATCACCCAACAAATTGAAGTAAGAACTATCTCGTAATGTCCTTGTTTGACAATCATTAGTTAGCGATTAGCGTTAGCGGATTATATTAGCTGATTTGACCATCGAATCATATCAACGGTTGGTAAAAAGATATTTGAAAAAATTAACTTTTTAGATTAACATGTAAAATGACATAAGGGTATACATATATTTAATAATAATAATAATAATAACAATAATAATAATAATAATAATAATAATAATAATAATAATAATAATAATAATAATTGTTTTTAAAAAATAAAAATATATAATTAATCCAATCATATTAACTATTTGGGGGATTTATTTACAAAAAGAGTATTCAAATTACACAACAAATTGAAGTGGAAAACTACCTCGTAATGTCCTTGTTTGACAATCAACAATTAGCTCTGCAATATTAGTATATATTTAAAATTGTATGCCCTAATTTTTATTTGCTTTCTCTTATGTCCCGTATTTGGTTTCAACCATACCTATACAATTATTTTATTGACAATTATAATCAATCTTGACTATATTATCTTGCATTTGTAAACTTAGAATTACCTATTTAAATACGCAAATTCAACATTCAATTATTTATGCATGAACAATTCTAATATAATTCTGCCTTGATATACTTTAAAGTACTTATTAAAAAAAAAATACATTGGGCATTATCCCAATCGCGCAATGCGCGTAAAAAACTAGTAATAATAATAAAAACTGAAGCAAAGGCAAGATAATACTCCGTAATAAACTGAAGCCAAGGCGCAAACAAAAAACTAAAGCACAGGCGCACTCATCAAGATTCGAACCAGCGACCTATGGGCTAAAGGTACTATTCACGCGTGTTTTTCCAATCCCTCCATTCGGAGAAGTTAAAATTTGCTTTCTCCAAAAATGTACATGAAGTGGAGAAATGGAGGAGGAGTAAGCATTTGGAAGAAAAAACTTAGTAAACAACTCCAATTTTTAATTTTTCCACTTCTCAATTTCTCTATTTTTTGAAATTTTTTTCATTTTTCCAAATTGGTAAACGACCTCTAACATTTTCAACAATCTAATATTCCCAGCAATCTAATATTCGCTAAGGTAATCTAACATTTCGTAAACCAAATACCGATTAAAGTATTCAATGGGCACATTATTGAAACGCGCTCAGTGGGAGTAGGTGTGCGCTATCACATGACTATTTTCCTTCTAAAAAAGAAAAAAAAAAAAGAATAAAACTCATTTGAAGGATAAAAGAATTTTGAAAAAGCATCTCCCCCAACTGTTAAAAAAACTCTCCCAATTTTTGCATCAGACAAAACTCCCCAGAAAACACTCATTCTCTTTAATTTGCAATTTATGGTATATATGTACGTATTTTGTTGCTTTATTTCTGCATCAAGTTTCCCTATATCATCACTGCCTAGGCAGTTGCGATATATACTTAGGTAATTTTATGGTGTACGTATTCTGTTGCTTAATATGTTGGTTGTTGGAGGCTTAGAGCCTACCTTTCATGACTCTTCTAAGTCTTCCTTCACAGTTCATTTTTTTGCAAATTAAATAATGGCTCTGTTTGGCTCACTTAATTGAAAAACTAGTTAAAAGTTGAAAAACTAGCTAAAAGTTGAAAGCTAAAAAATTAGTAGTTAATAAGTTAATTGATTGAAATTAATATATTTGATAAAATTAGCTATTGAATAAAATGATAAGTATAAAAAGATATTTTTATAAATGTATATATTCAAAATGAGTTAATATCCAATTTATTCATTGACTATAGTATTTTTCTCTGATTTAGTTTTTAAAGTTTTTTTTTTTCTTTTCGTGTTGACTATAGTGATTTTGTTTTATTTAATTCTTGATGCTAACAGTCAAGGACTCAATTAAATAAAATTATGAGAAAATTTCAATTTTGGTCCACTGACTATTGCACTTGTGTTAATTGCAACATTTGACTATCAAAAATGTTAATTTAGTATCTTGACTATACAATTTTTATCAATTTTGGTCACGCCGGCCAAATTACCGGCAAATTGTCACCGGAAAATTGGAAGTCAACAATTAAACTTAAATGGGAGGGCAAAATTGACATTTCATGTTGTCTTCTTCCTTCACTCTTCTCATACTGCTATTCTTCACTAATATCACCGCCATCTGCAACTGGAGCGCCACCAGCCCACCACTCCCCGGCCGAGAAGTACATGAGCTCCGATGACGGAGAGAGAGAAGTACATGAGCTCCGACATGTCAACGCCGGTCCGGTACGGCACCAACTTTAATCAAACAAAAGACGGCGTGTTTTGTTGGAAGGACTTTCTCAAGTTGGTCTGCCATCCCCTTTCCAACTTCCTTCCTCTCTGCTCTTCTTCTCCCTTGGACTTTAGGTAACATCATATCAACCATAACATTATTTAAGTACTCCAACCACGACCCCGGCCCTACGACTACTCTTTCCCCGCCCATCTCCCCAACGACCGTTTCACCGACAGCAAAATCCTCTCCGATTTCTTGGATCCTCACCGGTGGCACCGGCGGCGGTGGGGCGACTTTTGGCGACCTTGATAGGGCGATTTGCAGGGGAGAGGCCATCTCTGGATGTTCTAAGAGAGGACATGCGAGCAGTATTCTCCTGCTATTCACATCAGAGGAGGATCAGAAAAGAGTTTGGAAGGGAAATTGTAGATTTGATAAGTATTCACCTTGATATCACATCAAATAAGGATCGGAGAAGAGTTGGCTGAGGTTTCAGGCGGTAGTGGATTTGAAAAGACTATTTTGCCCCTTCCAATTCAGTCCATCTGTTGACTTAAGTTTTTTCGGTGACAATTAACCGGTAATTTGACCGCCGTGACCAAAATTGATAGAAATTGCGTAGTCAAGGTACTAAATTAACATTTTTTTATAGTCAAGTGTTGCAATTAACACAAGTGCAATAGTCAATGGACCAAAATTGAAATTTTCTCTAAAATTATCAAAGTTTAGAATTCAATTAAATAAACATAAAACTAAATTAAAAATAATTTTTCAAAAAAATAAAAATAAAAATAATTATTATAATGAATGATGACTAAATTGTTTTAAGTCTAACTCATCAATTTCATATTAAAATTTAAAAAATATTTGGTGGGCTTTCATTATGTACTCTAAAATCTAAATTTTTACTCACTCTTATAAATTGTTATTAATGTAAACACTTTTATGTTGAATCATATGTTGAAAATAATCTATCATTATTTATTATACATAGTATTAAATAGTAAAATAAAAGAGTAAAATTTGAAATTCCATATTAGAACTCGTAAAGTTGATATGCCCCATCACACTATTATGCGACTTGGATTGGCACAATTACGCAAATAATTTAGGTGGGGCCTTAAGCTTGAATACATCAATAGTCATCATAATAATCTTGTTATTAAAAGTTGCGACATTTCCTCAATTATTTGAGCTAGTGATTATTGTAGCTTTTCGCACGATATTATCTGATCTGCTAGTAGCTCAAATAATTGATTTTAAGTTATACGAATAGTAGCTCACAAAATGAAGATAACTAATCATCAATTATTATATTAAAAAAAAAGGGAAAAAGTAAAAATAGGAACTATATGTAGTAGAACTGTTTTAAAGTTTTCCTATATCAACACAAAATATACTATATGGACTCATATTTCTTATTCTTAACTTTTATTCCCTCTCATAAATTTTTGATGTGGACTTTTTTATAGGACTTACACGATGAAAATGTTCCATCCTTGTTTTCCATGTGCCTTGCAAGCTTGCAACCACAATTGCGAAGTATAAAATGTTGGAAAAAATAGCTTAAAATAGCATGTTAAGTGACTATTTTGTGGTACAATTATCAGTGGGGTCTACTTCCTATTTGGGTCGGGTCAAAGTAGATTCGGATTCTTCGTAGTGAGACGAAGAGATTGATATATTGTACGCTCAAAACGGATAATGAGTGAATGATATATTCTTTGAGTTGGAAAAATGAAGGGAAAAAGTGAGCTTTTGTTCCACATTGGTTTGGAAAGAGGATTTGCCCTACTATTTATACAAGAGTCTTTTAGAGGCTTATTGAATGTATAGCATAGAGGCTTTCTCTCGTGCGCAAGAATAGGGAGGGGAGGGTGCAAATCAAATTCCAAAATGAGATTGAAAAGGCTTGGCTCAAGCCTGATCTCGTGTGTGTCAGCACCTGCGGACACAAATATAAAAGAATAATTTCACCACATTGGACGAAACAATATTGTTTCTTGGTGGGTGAAATCATTTCACCTTGGCCCTGGCCAAAACTACTACATAGGCCGAAAATTCGGTGTTGTCATGGCTGAACTGAAGCTCCTGTTGGGATTTAATTCAGCTGTTACGGGATTAACTCTTTGAATTAATTTTAATTTTAAATTTTGAATTAAAATTCATGTTAATGGTTGCTGTTACAGGAGTTGTAGGGGTGCCTTTAAATGCCTAAATTAAAAGCTATTCAACTCCTCAACCCCTATATAAGAAAGAGTTGGGCAGTAGAATTTTACACAACAAGAAAGTATAATTTTTCAGCCTCAAAACTCTCTGCTTCGACTCTTTCTTAAGCCTACTGTGTTCATAATCTTGCTTTAGTTCGCCAGATTCCTTGTTTGGGTGCTCAAACATTGAATCGTAGCAAGTTTTATCTTGGGAAGCCTAGGCTACAACGCTCCTAGCACTTTTGGGAAGTGGCAAACAAGGTTTTAAGGAAAGAGTGATCGCTTGACTCTTGCTATAAACCCTACACCAAACACTAGCCAATCTGTTCATCTTTCCTTCCCTCCTCCTACAGAAAATAATAATCTTATTTTATAGGATTATTATTTGTTTTCACCAACGGAGTTTCCAACAGTCTTAAAACCTTATATCTTCGTTTTCCCATTGGTGGTCTTCTCCGAATTTTTTTGAAGAAAATGGAGCATCTCGTACTTCCCAATCGATGGGGAGGAAAATGTTGTTAAGAACAACAATGGTGGGAACGGCAACAATGTTGCGAATTCCCAGGAACCACCGGTGAACGTTGGTTCACAAAATGGTGGGAGCACCGAGGGATACATTCCCATGACTCGGGTACCTTCGGTACCGAGCGGTTCGGCCGAAAGACCGGAGAAGTTAACCAGTGTTGGATCGAACTTCAAAAGGTGGCAACAAAATATGTTGTTCTACCTGGCAACTCTCGGCTTGGCAAGGTTCTTGTCCGAGAGTGTTCCTGAGTTGAAGGAACAAGATGCGCAATCCGTGATGGCAGTTGACTATTGGAAGGATTCAGATTTCCTTTGTCGAAACTACATCCTGAACGGATTGTGTGACACGCTATATGATGTATATCGAAAGATAAGCACATCGAAAGCGTTGTGGGAAGCCTTGGATCATAAGTATAGAAGTGAGGATGTCGGCGCAAAGAAATTTGTGGTTGGCCGATTCCTCGACTTCAAAATGGTTGATTCCAAGACCGTGCTGAGTCAGATAGAAGATTTGCAATTAATCTTCGACGAGATCCGTGACGAGGGCATGATACTGAGCGAAGCTTTCCAAGTGGGATCTATGATCCACTTGTTGCCTCCAGGTTGGAAGGACTTCAAGAACTACCTTAAGCATAAGCGAAAGGAGATGAATCTGGATGACCTGATCCAGCGACTCAGGATTGAGGAGGGGAACAGGACGAATGATATCATTGTTGGTGCTAAGGCCAACGTTGTGGAGCACGGCAAAAGCTCCAAGAGGAACAAGAAGGACAAGCGAAAGTTATGTCCGAAAGGTGGTGTTACCAAGAACAAGTTTCTTGGTGAATGCTATAATTGTGGCAAGCCTGGCCACAGAGCATCTGAATGCAAAGCTCTAAGGAAGAAGAACAAGAGTTCTGAAGCCAGTGTTGTAGGAGATAGCAGTCAGAATGAAGTCGAGAATCGAGATTAGCCTTTCGGCTATGGTGACCAAGGTGAACCTTGTGGGCTCAAACCCTCGTGAGTGGTTCATCGATACCGGTGCAACTAGCATTTTTGTTGCAACCGAGAGATGTTCAACACCTTTGAGACCGTTGGAGGTGAAAAGGTGTGGATGGGAAACTCTGCCCAGTCTACTGTGGAAGGCATGAAAAAAGTGGTTCTGAAGATGACTTTCGGGAAGGAACTGACGTTGAACAACGTGCTGTATGTTCCGGAGCTGAGGAAGAATCTTGTGTCTGGCTCTCTGTTGAACAAGCATGGCTTTCGCATGGTGTTCGAGTCAGACAAAGTAGTTCTGTCTAAGTTAGGAATGTTTGTTGGTAAAGGATATGTAACTGATAGTCTTTTAAGCTCAGTGTAATTCCTTTTATCAATAAAAGCAAAGTTAATTATGTTTACTTGCTTGAGTCTTCCAATTTGTGGCATGGTAGACTAGGTCATGTTAATTTTAATTCTATACATAGATTAATTAGCATGGACTATATTCCTAACTTTCAAATTAACACAAATAACAAGTGTGAAATTTGTGTTTAGGCAAAACTAACGAAAGTACGTTTCAAATCGGTAGAAAGGGAAACTAAACCACTTGAATTAATCCATAGTGATATTTGCGATTTTAGATCGATACAAACGAGAGGTGGTAATAAGTATTTTATCGCGTTTATCGATGATAGCACACGATACTACTATGTGTATTTGCTTAAAAGCAAAGATGAAGCCGTTGCTAAATTCGTTCTTTATAAGAACGAAGTGGAAAGCCAACTTAATCGGAGAATTAAGAAGGTTAGAAGCGATAGAGGTGGTGAGTACGAAGCACCAATCGGTGACTTCTGCGCAAGTGTAGGTATCATACACGAGCGTACGGCACCTTACGCACCTCAATCGAAAGGTGTTGCAGAACGAAAGAATCGTACATTGAAAGATATGATGAATGCGATGCTTATAAGTTCGGGCTTACCCAATGTTGAAAAAGACGTTAGGCGACCCCTAGGCGTCCGGTTTAATTTTTTTATTTTTATTTTTTTCAGTAGTTAAGCAATAAGCATTATGTAGTTTAGCATGTTAATTAAAGACTTAAAGTTCCCACTTCCCACGCGTGGAGCCAAGGATGACTCATCACTTCATCAGTCATCAACATCAACCTTCGATCTCAGGACCTCAAGATCTCTATTCTCGCCACCATGCCACCTCAAGATCTCCGATTTCAGCACCTTAAGATCTCCGATCTCGCACCTCAAGATCTTCGATTTCGGCACCTCAAGACCTCCGATCTCGCACCTCCAGAAATCTGATCTCGCACCTCAAGATCTCCGATTTCAGCACCTCAAGATCTACGATCTCGCACCTCAAGATCTCTGATCTCGCACCTCAAGCCGTCGGAGGAGATAAGAGAAGGAAGAGGTGCTGGAGGTAAGCGTAGTCGCGCCGTTGCGAAGTGGCAGGAGGCAGCTGGAGTCGCGTCGTCGCGGATTACTACATCAAGATCTTCGTTGTCGCCGTCTCCACCGGCCTTCCCCACACTTGGTGGTCACCGTCGTCGTCTTCACTGCAAATATCCACGAGCTTTTGCACTCTCTTCCCCACACTTGGTGGTCGCCGTCGCCCATTCTCCTCTGTCCAGTTCTCTTCCATTTCTGAACTCGCGAATAAAAAAAAAAGTTGCTACGGTTTGGCCAGTTAGGCGGTCTAGACGCCGCCTAGACCGCCTAGGTGGCCGGCCGCGGAGGAGGCCGATTCCGGCCTTCCTCGACACGGCCAACGGCCGCCTAGCGCCTAGGCGCGATTTTTGCAACATTGGGCCTACCTCAAGGTATGTGGGATGAGGTGATTTTGGCAAGTAATTACCTTTTGAATAAGGTACCCCACAAGAAGCTCGAGACGAGAATAAACTCAGTTAGGATGATTCTTGCTATAGCCATGCTGCGGAACTTGGAAGTTCATCAAATTTACATTAAAACCGCTTTCCTAAATGGCGAATTAGATGAGGAAATCTATATGTAACAACCCGAAGGGTTCGTGGTTCCGAGCCAAGAAAGGAAAGTGTGTTAGTTGGTTAAATCGCTCTATGGTTTAAAATAAGCGCCTAAGCAGTGGCACGAGAAGTTTGACCATGCGATGTTAACTAATGGGTTTAAAATAAACGAAAGTGACAAATGTGTCTACGTTAAGGAAATGATAGACGGCTACGTCATTCTTTGTTTACACGTCGATGATATTCTCATCGTTGGTAGTAATGATCGGATGATCAAGTCTACCAAAAACATGTTAAATGCGAGATTTGACATGAACGATATGGGTTTGGCTGATTTAATCATTGGGATTAGAATCATTAGAAGACCTGATGGTCTTGTGTTGAGCCAATCACATTATATTGACAAAATCCTTGAAAAGTTTAACAAGGGTGATGATCATTTGGCTAGAACACCGCTTGATACAAACGTTCATCTAACCAAGAACCACGGAGAAGGTATTTCACAAGTGGAATATGCTCAGATTATTGGTAGTCTGATGTATCTTATGAGCTGTACTAGGCCAGATATTGCCTATGCGGTTAGTAAACTCAGTAGATATACGAGTAACCCCGGTGCTATGCACTGGAAGGCAATAGTAAAGGTTATGAGATACTTGTGGTATACTCGTGATCTTGGACTGTACTACGGGAGATATCCCGCTGTACTTGAAGGGTATAGCGACGCGAACTGGATATCTGATATTAAGGACTCTAAGTCCATGAGGGCTACGTGTTTACACTAGCCTGTGCAGCCGTTGCATGGAAATCCTCTAAGCAAACTGTGATAGCTAGATCCACGATGGAATCTGAGCTGATAGCGTTGGACAAAGGTTGTGAAGAGGCTGAATGGCTACGCCATTTTCTAGAGGATATTCCTAATTGGGAAAGACCAGTACCCCCAATATGTGTGCATTGCGATAGTCAAGCCACAATTGGGAGAGTACAGAGTCATATGTATAATGGTAAGTCTAGACATATGCGTTGGAGACTACGTAAAGTCAAAAGACAATATAGCGGATCCGCTGACCAAAGGGTTAGGCAAAGAAGTTGTGGAGAAGTTGGCACGAGGAATGGGTCTAATGCCATTGGACTAAAAAGTTCTATAGTGGATACCCAACCTAGCTGACACATATGTTCAATGGTACAACTAAATTATGGAACGGAACGTGTCACTGTGGGGGTCTCGGACTCCCTACCACTCCTCGTTAAAACAGTGACTCCTGCACGAGGCTAGCATGTTGATGCTTTAATGATTCGAATGTTGGTTGACATATGTGAGTATGAGGGATACTCGAGAAAGAATCACCTATGTAAGAGAGAAGTGAGGGTCGCTTCAAAGGAGAATTGATGGGCAACAATTCTTTAGAAACTCTCGCAGAACCAGGAATGGTGATCCACGACCAAAATGGGCACACTCATGAGAACAGAGCATGGTTGGGAGGTTCCTGTGTGAGATATGTCATCGTCTACAGAAACGGCAGTCAGTTCAAAGACATCGTGTTCTACCGTACAACCAGTAGAGTAAACATATCTTCACAAGGGAAGGTTCAAAGGGTATAGTGACTCCCTACATATCCTATGCAGGGATCGACCGTTTGAACACAGTTGTTTCCAATTTCAAAATACCCTGAAAAATCAATTTTTCATTCATGTGGGGGATTGTTGGAAAAAATAGCTTAAAATGACATGTTAAGTGGCTATTTTGTGGTACAATGTGGGGTCCACTTCCGATTTGGGTCGGGTCAAAGTGGATTCGGGGTCTTCGTAGTGAGACGAAGAGATTGATATATTGTACGCTCAAAACGGATAATGGGTGAATGAGATATTGATTCTCAAAGTAGACACATTTGAGTTGAAAAATGAAGGGAAAAAGTGAGCTTTTGTCCCACATTAGTTTGAGAAGAGGATTTGCCCCGCTATTTATACAAGAGCTCTTTTTAAACTTATTGAATTGTATAGCATAGATGCTCTCTCTCGTGCGCAAGGGGGGGTGCAAATCAAATTCCAAAATGAGATTGAAAAGGCTTCGCTCAAGCTCCTACTTGGCTAGTAGAAATTACTTCTATTCTTTCTTAAGCGTGTTCATGTTCATCGCCGGATTCCTTGTTTGGGTGCTCAAACATTCAATGAAGCCTAGGCCACAAGTCCACAACGCTAGGCCAACTGCAGCGTGTTCATGTTCATTGCCGGATTCCTTGTTTGGGTGCTCAAACATTCAATGAAGCCTAGGCCACAAGTCCACAACGTTGGGAGGTGGCAAATAAGATTTGCTTCTACTCTTTCTTATGCGTGTTCATGTTCATCGCCGGATTCCTTGTTTGGGTGCTCAAACATTCAATGAAGTCTAGGCCACAGCGCTCTTAACACTTTTAGGATGTGGCAAATAGGATTTTAAGGAAAGAGTGATCGCTTGACTCTTGCTAAAAACCCAACACCAAACACTAGTTAATTCCTTCATCTTTCCTTCCCTCTTACTACAGAAAATAATAATCTTATTTTATAGGATTATTATTTGTTTTCACCAACGGAATTCCTAACAGCATTGCTAGCTAGTCCCAGACTATACATAGTTTGCCATCTTGGACGTGGCAGTGTTCATGGTGCAGAAATAATGCAGAGGTATTTTGTCTTTCTCTGG
Organism: Ipomoea nil; assembly: GCF_001879475.1. Classification (NCBI taxonomy): domain Eukaryota; kingdom Viridiplantae; phylum Streptophyta; class Magnoliopsida; order Solanales; family Convolvulaceae; genus Ipomoea; species Ipomoea nil. The sequence goes on from NW_017617471.1 coordinate 9,639,273, forward strand.
AATAGCTAGCAATACTGGGCCTATGCAAGGAACCGCCAAGGATAAATGCATGCCAATCTTCAATTGGGCCACAAGAGGCTGATCTTAAACGTAAGAAACCTGAAGTTTCTTATTTGGATCTTGAGGTTTGTATCATGGATGAAGACTTGTGTTTGTTGATTGATCAAAAACTCTTTATAGGCGGGTCTGTTATGTTGGACAGAGAGTCAGAGAGGAGTCAGAGGACCATGTTGGTGGATCGTTATATCCTACACCACCACGGCGCGCATTGTGCGCCCCGCGCCTCTCAAAACGACGTCGTTTTGGTAAATTATGTAGGGAGTTGATGTGATTATATGTAATTGTTTATATAATTGTGTATTTTTTAAACAATTATGTGTATTTGTTTATATAATTATGTACATTTTTTATACAATCATGTACATCTTTTTTTTTATATATAATTATGTACATCTTTTTTTATACAATTATGTATATCTGAAATAGAAAATTTATGTGTATTATGTTAAGAGTTGATGTTTATTATGTTAAAAGTTTATGTATATTATGTATTATGTTAGATTATATGTATTATCTTTTAAAAAGAAAAAGTATGTGTATTTTGTTATACAATTATGTACATTCATGTATACAATTATGTGTATTCTAGTATAAAATTATGTACATCTTTTTTTATACAATTATGTATATCTGAAATAGAAAATTTATGTGTATTATGTTAAGAGTTGATGTTTATTATGTTAAAAGTTTATGTATATTATGTATTATGTTAGATTTTATGTATTATCTTTTAAAAAGAAAAAGTATGTGTATTTTGTTATACAATTATGTACATTCATGTATACAATTATGTGTATTCTAGTATAAAATTATGTACATTTTTTAACATGAGATTTTTTTTAAAGAAAATTAACCGTTAACACAGGTTAACGAAATTAAAAAAAAAAAAAAATTGAAATGATGTCGCTTTGTATCAGGGCGCACTATACAATGTGCACCCTGCAGCAGGATATAAATTGCCCATGTTGGTATTTCTTATGGAAACTCTAGTGGACTTGATCCACTTAAAGTGGCCCATGTTGGTTTTTCTTATGGAAACTCTAGCAACAAAAAATATATTGCAAGCCCTAAAAATTCAAGTTGGGCTTTAGTGGCATGCTGGAAGTGGACTAAATAGCCTAAATAGCATTCAACTTGTTTTAATTCCTAAGAAATCTATTCTTCAATGTATGGGGATCTTAGGCCTATAGCATTTTGTAATGTTGTTTATAAAGTGATTATTAAAGTTATGGCTAATAAATTGAAAAAAGAACACTATGATATTTGAGTCCCAGAGTGTTTTTGTACTTGGAAAAATTATATTTGATAATGTTATGGTTGCATTTGAAATACATCATTATCAATCTTAAAAGGATGGATTTGCCACTACAAAGCTAGACATGAGTAAGGCATTTGATCGGGTAGAATAGACCTTTCTTCATATTCTTACTAAACTAGGATTCAGCCATTGGTGGGTAACTATTTATGAAATGTATAACATTTTCAGAGTATCTTATTTTACACATGGGGTGTTGTTAGGACCTATTAACCCTCACCGTGGCCTTAGACAAGGAGATTCATTGTCTCCTTAGCTCTTTATTTTGTTTGCAGAAAGCCTTAGTGCCATGATTAGAGAAGTTGAATCTAAGGGTCTTTTACATGGTATTCAAGTGGCTAGGGGAGCCCCTAAAATTACTCACCTCCTATTCACCGATGACAGTTTTCTTTTCTGCAAAACATAACCTCCCAAGCCACCTCCTGCACGGGTACTCTATGCTCGTGCCCTGCCAATGCACCCCCAAGAGCAGTGGCATGCCCGTGTGGTGCCATTGCATGGGAGTGAAAGAAAGAGGGATTATGGAAATTACACATTTACACTCGAATTTAACAGCAAATGGATGGAAAGGCAAACAGATGACTACAACGAGCAAAGTTTGCAATGAGACTAAATCGAGAAAAACCACAATAATCAAGGACTATTTTGGGTAATTAAAAAGAGTACCATTTCTCCCCTTAACATGCAATATAATTCTTGTTTGGTGTGTGTATATAGTGTTTTAAACTGAGTAGCATATAAATAATTGGACCACCAATTTTGTATGGTTTGGGGACCAAGATCTGGCTGGCATGAATATGTTTACACATACAGATTGTTCCAGGGGCATGGACAATATATACTGCCAGACTCCTCCCCTTAGCTTTTTGGTGCATTATATTAGCTGCTGCAGCAGGTAACAAACTTGTGCCACAAAATATACACATTACACCAACCTATTGCACAACTGTACAAATCACAAATCTGATGCATATATAGGTGGGAATGTGAGATAATATAGACAAAACCAGCATGAGGATCCCGTGCTCTTGCCCGCAACTCAGGCCGGGCAAGTCAAATTAGAAAAAGGGAGAAAATCGAGCATCAAGTTTCATTCGTTTTGCTGCTTTTCAGAGCAGATAAATACAAAGCAACTTCTCAGCATCAAAGAGAATACAAAATCAAAGAGAAAATATCACTCCTACCATATGGAAATAACTGCTAGGAGATCGAACAAAATAATATAGTTTGAGTGCATGTTACAAGAAGCATGAACCATGACATGACTCAAGTTAGTATTGTGGCCTTGAGGATGAATCCCCATTAAATATGCCAATACACTAATTGTCTAATTGCATATTAAAATAAATGTTGGAACTGTAGAAAATGGTCCCAAGTAGTAAATAGATCTCTACTATAACACACTACACTATAACTGTAATCTTTCATTCACTTTCAGCTCCATTTTTCTTGCCTAGGCCCGGTTTCGTTGACCAAGTCCTGACATGGTGGTTAGTCACCATTAATATATGACGTGTATCAATGGTGGATATTGGTCAAGTTTGCGTTTCATGAAAAACTGGGTCTCCGCTTCTAGCTGCGCTAATCCTCTAAGGGTCTGTATGGAAACCAGGAAAATGACTTCTGAAAAATGAGTCATTTTTCAGAAGTCATTTTTCTTTCTTGTGTTTGGCTGCACAATGGAAAACTTTCTTTTGGTGTTTGGTTCATTTTCCAAGAAAATGATGGAAAACTGTCTTTTGATGTTTGGTTCATTTTCCAGAAAATGAATAGAATGACATAAAAAAAAAAAAAAAATTACATCTGTTAACTGGTTTCCGATGCGAAACCAGTTCACTGGTTTCACTGGTTTTTGCGGAAACCAGTGAGTCTGGTTTTCCGCATCGGAAACCAGATTTGGTTTTCGATGCGGAAAACCAGACTCAATGGTTTCCCCAACCGGAAACCAGTTTGGTTTCCGGCTGGGGAAACCAGTGAAGAAGCCATAACATTTCAAAAAAGAAAAAAAAAATCAAAAAGGAAAAATGATATGGCTTGTAGCTTTTCTAGTGTTGGTGAAGCTTTTGTGGTTGTGGATTGTTAGAGGAGATGTGTTGGTAGTTCTCTGTTGAATGTTGAAAGAGGAGGTGAAGTGGGAGAAGAAGCAGTGAAGGCTTGAGTGTGTGTTGATTGGAAGATGAAAAAGGTGAAGTGGGAGAAGAAGGCTTTAGCGTGTCTGCGTGTGTTGATTGGAAGATGGAAAATGACTTCCCAAAAAAAAGGGAAGTTATTTTTCGGATTTTAACCCTCATTTTCCATTGATCATTTCATTTTCAGCCTTCCCAAACACAAAAAACCCCAAAAATGATTTCCAGAAGTCATTTTCCGGGTTTCCAAACAGACCCTAAATGAAAATTTGCGATAAAGAAAATAACAGATTAACAGAGACCTAATACAGACTTTGAAGTTGTAATCATCTGAGTTTTGTAAACAAAACAAATTTTGAAGTTGTAATTATCTGAAGTTGCTGGTAGAAAAGAGGCCCCTTTTGAATAAGACCACATAAACAGAAACCAAAACAAAACTAAATGATAATTAGCAATAATTCTTTGAATTCAAAGGTTATTTTGTATGAATAACAAATGATGCAAGAGAACGGGGATACCCTCCCCGCCCCTTCTTCAATTTTTTTTTTTAAAATAAATAAATAAACAATACGATATCATTAGTATTATTATTATTTTGAAGAATGAAAATTATTTGGATTGTATTTAGATATTAAATAAACACTTGAATCAGACACAACGGACCATTCAGAATCCTACAGGTGCACTGAAATCAGAAGGTACATATTGAGAGGAAAAAGATTCAACAATTTGTGCTGAACATGGTGGAAATGACTTTGAATCAATAGAATCCTTCCTAACCAGGCATCAAATTTAAGGCAAATATTCTTAAATAAATCGAGAGCAGAAGAGTTAATTTATACTATACACAGACACATGGTAGTCTGAACTATATTAATTAAGGAAAAGTAGTGAAGTCAAAATCATACCGAAATCCATAACAATCGCTTCACTTAGTGCAGATTTCTTCACAATTTTTTGAGCTTGCAACATAAATCTGCAAGATCACAGAATAGTGATAGACAACTTATAAATCAAATTACATATCAAGCTTACATAGGGCAATCTACACTGATGTATACAAGTCACCAAATTCTGAGCAGCAGCTTTATTATTAGCACTTGATGAATAATCAGCAACTTGAACACCAGTTTCCCCAAAACAAGAAGGGAAATCCCTCATTTCTTAATGCCTTTCAACACTTTTTCCTCTTTTCTTCCCCTTTCTCCCCACTGAATAATACATTCATTATACAAAATGTACTTATTTTTATGGTGAACATAATATTTTGCCAAAATTCATAAACAATAAATGGTTTGAAAACTAATAAAAACGAACACCGAAATGGAACGTCTAAAGTGTGTAATTTATTTCAGTCACAACCAAATCCATACTGCCGAGACAAATATGCAGTACATGAAAGAAAAACAATAAATAACCTTCACTCCTTAATTGACTACGATACCACAATACCATATGAAAGTAATCACAAATTGGAAATACAAAAATAATCTCAGCTCCCAACAATATGAAATCACTAACACTTAAATTCTTCCAACATGAATGCGCGCCACTCATGCTTGGGAATTCATCCAACATCAAACCACATGTCTGAAATTATTTATAATAAATGTAAGTTATTTTATAATTGAGGCAATCAAGCTCAATCCACTGAACATATAATAATAATAATAATAATAATAATAATAATAATAATAATAATTATTATTATTATTATTATTATTATTATTATTATTATTATTATTATTGAAAAAATATTAAAAGAACAAGTTTTAAAGACTTTGACTGACCTCTAAATCACTGACAAACGCATCAACTTTAATTCTTTTATTTCAAGAAAGCAATTGACATAGCTGACCGAACAATTAATCATCATCAGAAACCTGAAGAAAAATGTACAACTAAGTTAAAAAGAATAATCAAATAATATATTTAAAATAATCTAATTAATTCAATATCTTATATTTTGCTTAAACTTAAAATGAAAAGAAAAAATAACATTAAATTAATTGGTTTATATATAAGAAACTAACTTCAAGGCCTTGCTTGAGGACCACAAGCACCTTGAGCCACAGTAAAAGATTATGTTATATATAACCTTTATGTGTAAGATATTTGCTAAAGAATATATGCTTACTATTTCTTGCGACAACGTAGAGGTGTTGGGGTGGTCGAATCCACTGGTGTTGACATTTTTCTCCCAATTTGATTGCTTATGTACCTGAAGAAATAAAATTTCAAAACATACAAAAACTTAGAGACAATTTCATCTATAGGAAATATTTCTATTCAAAATAAATTGAAGATCTATTTAATATAACCCAATCCAATATCTAATATTTTTGTGGACTTTATCTTGAAAACAAAATTGTTTAAATATAAGATCCATACAGTTATTTAATTTATTTACCATATGATATCTTATGTACCTGAAGGAATAATATATTGAAAGGAAAATTTTATAGTAATTCACGATTCTTTAATTTATTTGCTACATAATTAACATACTTTGCATTCTTGCTGGCATATCAAAAGGTCTTTTACATCTGATGGATTTAATTCACCCGGGGTTGCCCAAATTATTAAACCCGGATAAGAGTATGTACGAAATAAATAATATAACGCAGAGATATTGCAAGGTCGCAGGGACTGTATATTGTATTGAATATCGCTAATAAGCTATTACAAGACTTGATTAGGACAATAATGCTATAAGATAGTAGTTCAGGAATATGTTGTGTAAGATCATGATCCGGTCCCTTGTTAGGACAAGGAGGGAGCCTTTTATACCAGCTCAACCCCCAACCGCACCCCTAGAACCGGGGGTGGTTAGATCGGCCCGCTTTGACCGCGTCCCCTCCGGGACCGAGTCCAAAGCGGGGCGACTCGGCATGGCTGAGCCGGGCATGTGCCGAGCTCGGGCTAGCCGAGTCCACCATGGACCGGCTCAGCTCGGCAGTAGCCGGGTCCATGGTGACGAGCTCGGGTGTACCGAGCTCGTCCGTGGCCGGGCTCGGCCCATGGCCGAGTTGCTTTGGGCCGACCTGGCTACGACCCAAGGGGTTGGACCGAGGCGCCTCGGGTCCGTCTCTCCGGGTCGGTTCGTTCCGGGTCCAATATATCCATCACGAGCCCCCCACTCTATTCGTTGTGATAAGTCGACAACAATAGAGAGTAGAAAATTGCGAGTCGACTCCCACGCAATTGCCCTGAGTTGATAATTAGCCGACCTCCTGTGACCGAGCTCACCATGACCGAGGCATCTTGGGCCGAGCACGGGGCCCAACCACTATGCCCCGGGTCTATTCCATACTTCCTTATTCCGCTTTCCCGGGTCGGTTTGCTCCAATCATAATATATCCATCATGAGTCCCCCACTCTCCGAGTTGCGAGTCGTCGTCAACGAAAGAGAGTAGCCCGAGTCGACATAATATATCCATCATGATCGAGATTTCTTCTCTTCTGCATTCCTCTTTGGCCAACTTTGGTGTAATTCCATCGCAATCGGGACTTCTTCTCTTCCGCATGAACACTAACAAGTCTTGGACTCCCTGGCATCGTGTATGAGACTTTGATTTCTGAGTTCACTTTTGGGCGAGCTCATGAGGTAGCCGTCCTCCTCTTGGGTGAGCTCATGATGTAGCCCCCTTGATGCGTGCTCATCTTGGGGGAGCTCATGAGGTAGTCGTCCTCCTCCTGGGCGAGCTCATGAGGTAGTCCCCTTGATGCGTCATCCTCTAGGGCGAGCTCATGAGGTAGCCGTCCTCCTCTTGGGTGAGCTCATGATGTAGCCCCCTTGATCCGTCCTCCTCTTGGGCGAGCTCATGAGGTAGCCCCCTTGGGCCGAGGTGTCTTGTGCCAACGCGTCTTGGGTCGAGGTTCGTTGTGCCGAGGCGAATTGGGCCGAATATTCGTTAATGAAGGAGAGTAAACACGAGTTGCACTCCATGGGTCCGAGCCCCACACGGCCGACCCCAACGTGGCCGACCCCAACCTCAAGGATTAGACTTGATTGCGGCTTGATTGACGTCATCCCTTCTTTATCATATGGGTTCCGTCTTCCGCTCCACCACTTTGTACTTTTCCTAACATGCCTCTCCCCCCGGAGGTAGGCACATTTTGTGTCTCTCCTCCGGGAGGTGGGCACATTTTATGTCTCCCCTCCGGGAGGTACTTCCTTTTGTCTTTGCTTCGTTAAACATGCTCTCCCTCCCGGGGATGGGCACATTTTATGCCTCCCTCCCGGTAGATACTTCCTTTTGTCTTTGCTTCGTTAAACATGCTTCCCCTCCCGGAGGTGGGCACATTTTATGTTTCCCCTCTGGGAGGTGGGCACATTGTATTGACTTGGCGTTTCGAATGGACAATCAGCTCTCCCTTATTGATTCATTTTTTAGCACAATGCCTTATGTTAACCTCTTGAGCCTAGTCCCCCTAGACTAAGTCGCCGGGCTCCTCCGCCGGGGTTGGTACGCGAGGTCGGACCTCGTGCCCCCTTAGGGTACGTTACCCGCTTGAGCCTAGTCCTACCGGACCAAGCCACCGGGCCTTTCCGTCGGGGTTGGTACGCGAGGTCGGACCTCGTGCCCCCTTAGGGTGCGCTACCCGCATGAGCTAAGTCCTGCCGGACTAAGTTTCGGACTCTCCCGTCGGGGTTGGTACGCGAGGTCGGACCTCGTGCCCCATTAGGGTACGCTACCCGCATGAGCCTAGTCCTGCCGGACTAAGCCATCGGACTCTCCCGTCGGGGTTGGTACGCGAGGTCGGACCTCGTGCCCCCTTAGGGTGCGCTACCCGCATGAGCCAAGTCCTGCCGGACTAAGCCATCGGACTCTCCCGTCGGGATTGGTACGCGAGGTCGGACCTCGTGCCCCCTTAGGGTGCGCAAGCCGCTTGGGCCGAGTCCTATCGGACTAAGCCACCGAGCTCTTCCGTCGGGGTTGGTACGCGATGTCGGACCTCGTGCCCCCTTGGGGTACGCTTGGGGAGGTCGGGTGAGTACTCGATTCTTACAACATCGTTGGAGGGACTTGAAACATCGTTGGAGGGGACGCTCCACCTCTTAAAACGTTGTAGGATGAGACGTCCCACACTCCCACCTCTTGGAACATCATTGGAGAGGATGGACCACCTCTTGCCACATCTTTGGAGGGGACGATCCACCTCTTAATACATCGTTGGAGGAGACATTCCACCTCTTGCAACATCATTGGAGAAGACGGACGACCTCTTGAAACATCATTGGAGAGGACAGACGACCTCTTGAAACATCATTGGAGAGGACGGATCACCTCTTGAAACATCATTGGAGAGGACGGATCACCTTTTGCAACATCTTTGGAGGGGATGCTCCACCTCTTAAAACATCATTAGAGGGGACGGACCCCCCGGTGGACCGGGCAGGTCCCTTTGTGGACCTCCTCTATGATTGACACCTAATGTAGCAAGGTGTCATTGGAGGACTTCTTGTAGTGTATATCACTGGGGACTATGTAGGTTCTCCCCACCGGCTTGGCTTCGACCTTGTCAAGGGCAAGCAACCCATAACATGTTCTTCCGTTAGGTAGTGAGTGGGGCGTCCCCCATGTACTACCGTTAGGTAAATGCCAAGGTTGGGGGCGGCACGCACGACCGCATCCATGGGTTAATAAAAACATATGTCAATATTTGAGCTCCTGGGGTTTGGGGGAGCAGGGTGCTCGACCTATCACGCCCCCTTGGGAGGGGCGGGGTAAATGTAGGCACCCGTCGAGAGACGTCGGGGCCAAGCAAGAGGGCTTGGACACCTCTTTAGAGCCCCTCAACGGGGTGGGTCAGTAAGGTGGTAGCTTGTTGGGGCGCGACCATCCCCTCTCGGAGCTCGTTCATTCGCTTACGGAGCTGCTCGACCTCGTCACGATTGGTTCTTGGAGCTCGACCATTTGTTTCCCGACCTCTCATCTCGGGAGGCCTACTCGCGTCGCGGCAGAGCTCGGGGCCCGCGGCTTGGCGACCTTCGGGGACATGATTCCTCCGCTTGTAGTGCGTTAGGGGTTGGCCTTGGGCCCAACTTATTTCGGGCCGACACGCGCATGCCCAGCCTCTTAAAGGCGAGCCTAACATGGGTCGACCTCCCTCTATCACCCTTTCGATGGTGATCTTGGCGGATGTCACCCCCTCCCCGCGTGTCCGATGGTCGGGGTGAGTTGACATCCTCTTCGATTTGAGTGTTGAGTGCCCGGGGTAGTCGGGTGCTTGGACCGGTGCGCCCCCTGAGGGAGGTGGAGGCGGGGTCGGCGTCCTTTGTGTGGCCTCTACACCGTCGTGCCTTGGGGACCCTCTGTGAGGTGAGCCAAAGTCGTAGAGGATTGCTAAAGGGTAACCGCCCCCTCCTGTAGCGGGGCGAGATTTGGAGGAGGGGCGATGGAAGCTGGCACCCCACTGCTGCGATGGTTGGTGAGGTGATCTCTTAAGTCCCCGACCTGGTGGAGGCGGCCGGTTGGAGGCTGGGGGCCCCGTTGGGGCCGTTCTCGGTTGCGGCGAGCTGGGTGCCACGGGAACCGTTGGTGTGGTCGAGAGTTGGATCTCGATCTTGTCATGGTAGCTGGTCGCGGTGGACCACTGAATATAGAACACGCTTGAGCTGGTACAGCAGCTCTCAACAAGAGCGCCAATGATGTATTTAATTCACCCGGGGTGGCCCGAATTATTAAACCCGGATAAGAGTATGTACGAAATAAATAATATAACGCAAAGATATCGTAAGGTCGTAGGGACCGTATATTGTATTGAATATCGCTAATAAGCTATTACAAGACTTGATTAGGACACTAATGCTATAAGATAGTAGTTCAGGAATATGTTGTGCAAGATCATGATCCGGTCCCTTGTTAGGACAAGGAGGGAACCTTTTATACCAGCTCAACCCCCAACCGCACCCCTAGAACCGGGGGTGGTTAAATCGGCCCGCATTGACCGCGTACCCTCCGGGACCGGGTCCAAAGCGGGACGACTCGGCATGACCGAGCCGGGCATGTGCCGAGCTCGGGCTAGCCGAGTCCACCATGGACCGGCTCAGCTCGGCAGTAGCCGGGTCCATGGTGACGAGCTCGGGTGTACCGAGCTCGTCTGTGGCCGGGCTCGGCCCTTGGTCGAGTTGCTTTGGGCCGACCCGGCCACGGCCCAAGGGGTTGGACCGAGGCGCCTCGGGTCCGTCTCTACGGGTCGGTTCGTTCCGGGTCCAATATATCCATCAACGTCTAAGGTATATATGTTATACACACTTTGGAATTCAAATCACCCTAAAGGTTAAAAAGGCCAATACAATATACTTACGATTTCTTGTGATGAAGTAGAGGTGCTGGGGTGGTCGAATCCACTGATGTTGACATTTTCATCCCCATTTGATTGCTTATGTACCTGTTGGAATAATATATTTAACGAGAAAATAATTCAAACTCTTCTTCTACCGGAGTATTACTTTAAGGACTATATATATAGATAAACTAGCATAGGTCGCACATAAATGAACGAATCAAATCAAGAATGCTAAAAGACGTCTCTCATTATGGTGTATGGTTGAAAAGGCCATGAAAATATACTTACAATTTCTTCTGACAAAGTAGAAGTACTGGGGTGCTCAAATCCATTGGTGTTGACATTTTCATCTCCATATGCTTGGTTATGTTCCTGTAAGGATTAATATAACAAAATTCAAATTCTTCTTCAATTCAATCAAAAGGTTTTTTTTTTTTTTTTTTTTTTTTTAAAGAATAAAAACATTAAGCAAACTTTCTAGTAATTCACGATTCTTTTTTAAATAAATAATTAACATGCTTTGCAACCTCTCCTGGCGCATCTTTCACTCATTCTCTCAAATAATCCCACCATCAAAACATAAATCTAATAGAACTTACAATTAATGTTATAAAAATTTCAAAACATACAAAAACTTAAAAGACAATTTTGCTCAATGAAAAATACTTCTATCCATATAGTAATTTATTATTATTTTTTTTTGTGAAAGTACAAATTTATGAAATTTTAGCACACCTTACATTTTCATGTTGTATAAGAAATTAAAAATAATATGAAATTGATCTTTACTGTATAATTTTGAAGAAAAAAAAACCTTAAAAGTTTCAAAAAAGATAAATATAATAAAACTTACAACTAATGTTATAAATTTTTAAAACATACAAAAACTTAGAGGCAACTACGTCTAATAGAAAAGGTCGAGACAATATACTTACAATTTCTTGTGATGAAATAGAGGTGTTAGGGTAGTCGAATCCACTGGTGTTGACATATTCATACTCATATGCTAGGTTATGCACCTGTAGAGAATTAATATAAATTCAAATTCTTCTTCTATCACTTCAATTAAATCAAAAGATTTTTTAAATCTAACAGAACTTACAATTAAAGTTCTTTTTTCTTGTAAAAGTACAAATTTATGAAGTTTTAGCACACCTTACAATTTGAAGTTGTATGGGAATTTAAAACTAATATGAAATTCATCTTTACTGTTTAATTTTTGAAAAGAGAAAGAAAAAAACCTTAGAAGTTCCGAAAAAGATTATGAAAGTGTGGAGAAATTGAAGTTAGAGAATTACCGTTGCTTGTGACGGGAGAGGAGTGATGAATCCATTGATTTTGACATTTGTTTTCCCATGCCTTTTCTCACAAATCTCTCTTGCAAAATCAGCCACCTTTTTACTCACGTCAAACAGTTCTATCAATTCAAGGCTGTCCACATTAGCAAAACCCTGTGGAATATTTTGTAGGGAAATACAATTCTTGAGAACTAGAGTTTCTAGAACTGGAAAACTTTTCTCTGGCTCCACAACTGTCCACGTTTTGAGGTTGGTCTTTCCAATGCGCAAATACTGAAGTCCTTTGAAAATAACATCACTGCTTAGATCCCAATCTTCCCCCGAGAACGCATTGTCATCCAATTTGAGCACTTTGAGCCTATCCAGCAATCCCAATACACTCATGTCATTCCATTGAAACAATGTAGCAGACAAGGTCAACTTTCTTAGTCTTCTTGGAAACTTATCAGACATTGGGACCTTCAACTTTACTTTCTCAGAGTTGCCATGAAGCTTCAAGTTTTCGAGGCATTCTAGCATTTGAAGATTGTTGAACAAGCAAACATTTTGCTTTTCCTCAAGTAATTCTGATAAATCCCCGCGAACACTTAACTTTTGGAGTTTGGGGGTCATGTTGAAGATCTCATTTGTGCAACTTCCTGGTGATATGGTAGAAAGTGTGCGGATATCTATTTGTTTACAGCCATGCTTGCCTGTTTTGGGAGGATAGGGTAGTTGCGTAGAGGTGTTGGTGTGCACATGCCTTAGTTCTTCCATGTTCCATATGCCTCCATTAATTTGTAGTGCCCTTTCTGTGGTTTTTATCACTAGAGTCTCCAAACGTGAAAGATGTTCCAATGACATGGGGAGGGAACTGATATCACCTATGATTGCAAGATACCTCATAAAGTAGAGTGGGAAATAATTTGGAAGCGAGCTAAATTTGAGGGATTCAATACTCAACACCTTAAGATATTTAAAGGTTTTTAGGATGGTTTCCAACTGCTCTGGCGTCGAATGAATCTCAGTCTTTTGTGAGGAGGACAACAACAAAGAATGAAGAAACTCACCATCTTGATGTGGACCCATCCTTTTGTTGAAGAGATTGGAGAATGAATCAGATGGATTATTGTTTTCTTCATCAACTATGTTCATAGTGTAGTAGGAACAAAGACGTTCCAAACGAATTCTTGCATTTAATCTTTGCCCCTCATCCATTACATGGAACAAATTTATCCTTTCAGCTTCCCTTCTGCAGAACTCATGTAATGTGTCGTGAATGCAACATGTTTTGATTTGACCATCTGCACTTCTTTTCTTTACTATCACAAGATTTCTATTAATAAGAACATTCAAATAGTTTGAAGCTTCAACTTCTTTATCCAAAGGGCCCCAATCATCTTTAGTTGGAATGAAATATTCAGCAATCCACAAACAAATTAACTTCCAAGCAACAATCTCATGTCCCATTGGAAAACATGCGAAATATAAGAAGCATCTTTTCAACCTCTCATCAGGCAAATCATAGTAGCTCAACTTTATTAGCTCATGGTACCTTTGGTCTTCTCCCTTAATTTCAAGAAGCGGATTATCAGCCACTCGTTGCCAACCAGCAGAAGTTATACGGTGGCGTAGGATACCAGCTACTAGTACTAGAGCATGTGGTAATCCATTGCACTTTTCTGCTATTTTTATCCCAAGCTCTTCAATTTTTGTGTCACACCATCCCTTTGTACCAAAAACAATATTTTTTATTAGCAACCAACCATCATCATTGCTCAACTTTACTAAACTATGAGATTTCCAGGTAGAATCAACTGCATTGCCGCTCAAGGTGGTCACGAGGACTCTACTCCCTTTCATATTTGTAGGGAATGCAACTTTTAAAGAATCCCAGGCTTCTTTTTCCCACACATCATCCAATACAATCAAGTATCTTTTATCCTCTAATATTTCCTTTATTTTAGCTTCTAACACATCTTCTAACACCGTGCTAAAGTCTTCTGTTTGGTTGGAAATTTGATGAAGAATGTCAATGAATTTTTGCTTTCTTTGAAAGCCTCGTGAAACAGGAAGCCAAACACAATGGGTGAAATATTCCCGAATTTCCAGGTCTTCAAAAACCTTTAAGGCAAATGTAGTTTTTCCTGTCCCAGCATTCCCCACAATTGGGATGACAAAAAAATCTTCGGATGCTTCCATTAATCGAGTTTTTATGGTTTTCAAATCATCATTATCAAAGCCAACCATCTTGTTTTCACGTAATTCTGCGCGAACCTGAAAAATCATGAATACTAATCAAGTGGGGCGGGAGGAGGCCAAGGATTCACTTCCCAATCATTAGTACAATTGAAGGAATATAACTAATTTTTATTGAAACAATGGGATCGAAAGAAGCACTTACGATAAACAATAGCTTCTTTACACGCAGTAATTAAATTCATGTTCAATCAAATAATCTTACCTCCCCTTTCAATTCACATATATCAACAAATTTTATAAAGCTTTATACATATGCATACTCTACTTAGAAAACAAAATTATAATTTTTTTCACAAGATTATTTGTTTTACCACACTTATACTGAGAAAATTTAATTTCTTGACTTTATCCGTGCACTATGATTGTCATGAGTTGAGATAAAAGTCTAGAGGTAGTAAATAGACTTGTAAAGAATTTTAAGACTTGTTCTCAATTTTGAAGAAAATTCTTTTTGAGATAGACTAAAGGGGATTAATCTCTCAACATAACATTTTAAGACTGTTGAAGTGTTAACTAGATAGTCAAAATACTTTAGAAATTTGTAGTAGTGACAATTTTGATGCGCAAAAACCTTTTAAGAAAGAATAGAAATATAAATGTAAAGTGAGAGAGAAAGATTTATAGTCGTTCGAAAGTTGTGCAATTTCTCTACTCCACTCTTCTCCTTTATACACTAGGAGGGAAATCTATTACTAACTTTGTCTTCCACTAATTACACAAATGAACCAAACTTGTGCTTTGATGGTCCCAAAAGTGTGATAAATGTCTAATGGTGGGTGAATAGACTTTTATAGTTAAATACTTTTTGCAAATTATATCCTTTAGAAAACTAAGGGGGTGTATTCAATCATGACTTTCATAGAGTTTTAAAAACTTTTATGAACTTTAAAAGTTTGGAGGTATTCAATTCAAACTTTTAGAGAGTCTTTAAAAGTTAGGCGGTATTCAATCAATATTTTTAAAGAGTATTTAAAAGTCGTGTGGTATTCGATTAAGACTTTTAAAGAGTCTTTAAAAGTCATGTGGTATTCAAAGAGTTATGAACTTTTGTAGATTTTTTAATTTTAAGACTTTTGTACACTTTTGTAGACTTTTCCTTCTCAAATATAAATAGTTGAAATCCAACCATCAACCCCAAGATTTCAAATTTTCTTTCTAACAACTTTGAATGTTTTCTCTCTCTATTTAAACTCTATCCCCCCCCCCCCCCCCCCCCCATTTAAACTCTATAAACCTATCTAAATTCAATAAAATTATTTTTTTCTTCATTATCCTATATTTTCGTCATACCTAAACTCTACCAATTTTTTTCTCTCTCCTAAACTTTAGAATCTTCATCTAAAAATTCGAAATAATATTATTTTTACTTCATTATTGCTTGTTTATATTGGTTTTTATTTTTTTCTATGAATTTTTTATCCCTAACTATCTCTAATTCTCCCTAAATACATGAACAAAGCAAATTTTTCATCGTCAAATTTTAGTATATGTTTCATAATATTCATATAAATACTTATATATTTTTTGATTTTTATTATTTTATGTTTATATTCGTAATATATATTTTTCTTTTTTTTTTAACAACAGGTTACTACGTATAGCGAATTAATGTTTTGTAAGAAAATTGTAAATGATAAGAATCAAAATCATTGAAAGTTTGTAAGGAAGTATTCAATTTAGAATTTCAATGACTTTTTTGTAGACTTTTTAAAATAAAAAGTTGATAAAAGTCTATGAATGTTTTTTATATAGACTTTTAGAGAGTCTTATAAAGTTTTAAAAAGTTTTGAACGTCTCTATGAAAGTCAATCAAAGTTTATTAAAATCTATCATTTTAAAAGTCTTTAAAACTCTACAAAATTCATGATTGATCGAATACACCCCTCTAAAGTACTTAACTAGTGTTAGGAATTATATTTTGTATAGGTTTTGATGATGCTATCACTTACGGAATATACAGACACATAACTGTTAATTTAAACACCTATTCATAAATAGAAACAACTCTATAGACAAACATAATTCCTTGATTTTCAACACATCCCCATAAATTGGAACATTTGGAAGTTCCAAGCGTGGATTAAAACATGCACTCCACCTTACTCTAAATTATAAATGAAGATTAAAAACAACAAGATGATCGATAACAATGTTGGATGGATTTGGCGGGACAATGTTATACACAATCCTTGGGAATGAAGTTGAATACACCAAGGGCAAAGCTTAACACGAACAATCTCATAACAACATAAGCACTATTGAACTTGCCAACAACAATCTTCATCAAGAGTGGCAGAGCAAACAAAGCATGAGCAACAAAGGGGATGTAGTAGAGAGCCCATAGTAATGACAAATACATCCAAAGAATAAAATAAAGTATGAACACCGAGAACACTAAATGGTTGTTGTTTATATCCCCTTATAGGATAAGTAAATAACAAAAAAGGCTTTCGGAAATAAAAAAGCACCAAACTTGAAAACCCTCCAGAATAAATATGGTATACCAAAATAAAGAAACAAATACGGTTATACCAAAAAATTCTGGAATGAAGTTTGGCAACGAACCCTAAAAGCCTTCAAACTTCACCAAAAGTTCCAAAGAAAGGCAAAACAACAATCTGGAAAATTTTTACCAGAAAAATACATCACAAGAAAAAACACACGTATAGATATAGTCACGGAGGACTGAAGGGGATATCTGGAAAGTTTCACCAAAAAATCCCACCGAAGGCCTGCGCTAGCGAGAGAGGAAAGTTCGTCGACGTGTGATACCGGCGATGGTGCAGAAAGGCGACAATTTTTTTTAGTTAAAGTCGAAAAAAGGAGAGAAATCCATCAGTGTATGTAGGAGGTGAGATCACAAAATCACAGGTGAAAAGGAGATATGATATTGATAGTTTTATTGTTTAGTTTGACTTTAGTTAGTAACCCATTGAGACAATATTGTATTGATAATGATGTGACCCTTTTAAGTTTTATGTTTATAGACTCAAATCGACGATTGGATTTGGGCCTGAATGTATAATGTTATGTTAGTTATTCTCGGGTAGTTACTCTATTGAGAGTGGCTACCGAGTAGCATCTCCATTTATGGTTATGTTGGGTAATTAATATATATTTTACCCTTTCTATTATTCCGCACTTCTACCTTTAACAGCACGTTTGGTTCACGGAATGAATTTTGAGGTAATAGGAATGTTATTCCATAAGGAATGAAATAGGCAAGGAATAGAATATGAATTGTATTCTATTGTTTAGTTCGCGGAAGTAATACACTTTAAGAATTATATTACAGTGTTTGACTGGTTTAAGGAATAGAAATGATATATATTTTAAAAGACATAAATACCCTTATAAAAAATATGTGGTGGCGGCGATGGTGGCGGCGTTGATGGTGGTGGTGGTGGCGGTGGTGATAATGGCGGCGGTGGTAGCGGTGTCGGTGGCAGCGGCTATGGCGGTAGTGGTGGTGGCGGCGGCGGTGACGGTGGTGACAATGGTAGCGGTGGTGGTGGCGGCGACGATGGCGATGGTGACGATGGTGTTGGTGGTGCTAGTGGCGGTGGTGATATATATATATATATATATATATATATATATATATATATATATATATATATATATATATATATATATATATATATATATATATATATATATATATATATATATATATATATACACACACACACACGCACACACACACACACACGCACACACACACACACACACAAAAGGGTATTTTCGGTATTATGGCCCGTTTGGTTCACGGAATAGGGCCCCCCCTGGTATTAGCCTATTACTGACGCTCACGAATAGATTTTAGAATTTATTCTCTTTTTTACCCCTTTCTTTAACCTAATTTTTTTTTTATCCTATATATAAATTTATCTTATTTCACCACCGTCGTCGCCACCACCACCACCACCGTCGCCACCACCAACACCATCGCCGCCCCCACCACTGCCACTGCCACCACCACCACTACCACCCCAGCACCACCACCGCCACCACTACCATCACCACCACCGCCACCAGAACCACAACCCAGCACCACCACAACCGTCGCCGCCCCCACCACCACTGCCACAACCGTCACTGTCAACCGTCACCGTCACCGTCACCACCGTCGCCCCCACCACTACCACCGCCACCACCACCATTACCACCACCGCTACCACCATTGCCACCACCACCACCACCACCATCGCCACAATCACATATTTTTATAAGGGTATTTATGTCTTTTAAAACATATTTCATTTCTATTCCTTAAATCAACCAAACACTGTAATAAAATTCCTAAAGTCTATTCCTTCCGCGAACCAAACAATAGAATACAATTCTTATTTTATTCCTTGTCTATTCAATTCCTTATGGAATAGCATTCCTATTACCTCAAAATTCATTCCGTGAACCAAACGTGCTGTTAGAGTATAAAAGTCATTCTCAAATACTTGGGAATAGCTAATACCAGGGGGTCCCCTAGAAATGGCTATTCCCCCTGTAAAGGATATAGCTCATTCCCGGGAGTGCTATTCCTAGCCATGAAAAGACAAACCAAACAATAGAAAAGGTCTATTCCCGGGAACGGTATTCCATTCCCGACCTATTCCATGAACCAAACACGTCGTAAAGGTATGTTTAAACTAGGCTCAAGTGTATGAAAATTGGGGGTGTTACATTGTGGAAGTAACATTCCCCAATAGATGGTTATAGATTCTAGACTTTGATATTAATTTATTAGAATCCTTTTGTTTATTCTACTACGTAAGTTTATATTTAATCTAGGCTCTAGGGTTGAAAATCGAGGGTGTTACAGAAAACTCTGATACCCTGTTGAATTTGAAAGATTTAAAACCTGGCCAGTAGAGAATAATAACCACTCGCTAGTTAGTCAAAAGCAGAGATGAAGAATCAATGAATAAGAAAATCTATATAAGACTGGAAGATTACAATATATTACTATAATTCTATGTTTCACACATATATATATATATATATATATATATATATATATATATATATATATATATATATATATATATGTATGTCTTCTCAAGTGAATGAGTTTGGCAACTCAATATTCCATTCAAAATTCATCTTCTAATGAAGATATTCTACAAGAGTTGCTCATGCCTAATGAAGGTCATGGGGTTGAAAGGAACGAAAAGGAAGGTGAAGACCTTGAAGGACAAGATGATGAAGTGTTTGATAAGTGCATTGAGATGGAGACCTTGAGTGGAGAAGATAAGGTGGGGATGTAAGGGAATGATAATAAGGAACAGCTTGAAGATGATTCAATTGAAGAAGTGCTCAAGAAAGATGAAGTTGATGAAATGTGTGGCATTGATAAGAAATGCCATTCTTTGGATGACACTCCTTTATATGAGAATTTTAGAACAATTTGGGAACTGAGAAGTGTCAAAGTTCTTGAAAGTAGAGGCCTCCATTGGCTCATTTTATGTCCAAGGATTCTTCCTTCATATTGGTGCATAAAGAAGTCCAAGGTTCTCCTTACTTGTTCAAGAAGAGGAAAATCTAAAGAAGAATGAGAATAGAGACTTTGTGATTGATCAATCTCATCTCTATTACCAAGAAGAACTGTGTTTAGGAAGATCATTGATTGATTTATGGATCAAAAATGTATTTGAGGAAGGGGTATTCTTAAAGTTTGATTTAGATGAGCATCATTTCTTAAACTTTAATTTATTGATGGTGAGGTTGTGGAAAAATGAATTTATTGATGGTCACCACTTGAAGTGCTATTTGGAAGAGAAGGTGGATAGAAAGAAAGAAATTTTTTTCCTTTGATAGTGAGCGCAATCAACTGTCCTTATAAAAACTTTTACAACTATTGGAGCATCTTAATACGCGCGTTCTGCCGGAGGCATAATAACATAGAGAACATGAGGAAAGTATTTGATGTTACAAAGAAAATTGGGAGTCTATCTTCTTAAAATACAAGTATACAACCAATAAGATCATCAAATTCTATACAACAATTATTTCTAACAGTACTGCTAGACAATTGCTAGTATTAATTTCTTTTATTTGAATAAACTCATGCACATGTATTTTAATACAAAATCTAAAATGTTAATTATTAAAATATTACATACCAAAAAAAATTAAATATTAAAACTTTACTCTTAATTATTAATATAAATTGAAAATACTTTTACATATCAATTTATTATTATTATTATTTGGGTACAAATCAAACTTTGTTTTTATACAAATAATATTTTCTATCTCTCCCATTTTATAATACTCTTTAATTAGTTTCTTTCTTTTGAAATACTGCTGACTCTATTACAATGTAGTATCTGTTTTCCACGACCTCTCATATAGGAGTCCAACCTTTGGTGCCATTAGACCACAAGGTCGATCTTGGCACATTTTTAATTGCTTAGATGGTAAAGAATGACCTTATTTATGACTTAGGTGTGTAGAGTTCAAATTTCATTAAGGGTGTGTTTGGAAATCCGGAAAATGATTTCTGGAAATCATTTTCCAGGTTTCCAATGTTGGAAAGAAGGAAAATTTAAAGTCAACTGAAAATGAGGTATTGGTCAATGGAAAATGAGCCTATTTTTATGGAAAACAACTTCCCCTTAAAAAAAGGGAAAGTCATTTTCCGGATATTGACTTCTTCATTTTTTCACGTCAAAAATATCCGACTTTCTTCATCTTCATTGGCATCTTCATCCTCTAGCTTTTAGGCTCACTGGTTTCCGGCAGGTTTCCGCCGGAAACCAAAGATTTTTTTTTAAAAAAAAAAACATCTGGTTTCCGCCCAGATCTTGGTTTCCGGCGCGGAAACCATATGGTTTCCTGTGCGGAAGTCATGGTTTCCGGCGGAAACCAGATCTTGGTTTCCGCCGGAAACCATGACTTCTGCACAGGAAACCATCTGGTTTCCAGCGTGGAAACCATATGGTTTCTTGCGCGGAAACCATATGGTTTCTTGCGCGGAAACCATGACATGGTTTCCGGCGGAAACCAAATCTTGGTTTCCGCCGGAAACCAATGAATATATTTTTATTATTTTTTATTTTTTAAATAAATAATGTTATTTGATTTTAAAAATAAATATTATTATTTAAAATATTATTGTAAATTTTATATATTTTAAATAAAATAATTAATTATATAAAATGTTTAATTATACAATTCTACATCATTTCCAGAAAATGAGTCAAACACCAAAAGGCAGTTTTCCATTTTGCAGCCAAACACAGGAAAAGAAAATGACTCATTTTTCAGAAGTTATTTTTCAGAAGTCATTTTCCTGTTTTCCAAACGGGCCCTAAGAGCATCCTATTTTATTTTATTTTAGACATATTAAAATAATATGTTGGTGGTATAATTAATTATTAATTATTTTTAAATATAGTTCAAGATCTTTTTTTAATAAACAAGGTTGATTTAAAAATTAAATGTTTAAAAGCATAATCTGCGCAACATAAACATAAATTCAAATATTGATGTAAGGGAATAACTGAATATGATGATTGAAACAAATAATTTGAAATATTATAATTTGGGAATAGTTTTTGTGGTACCTTGGGAACTGG
This sequence comes from Ipomoea nil, assembly GCF_001879475.1. Taxonomy (NCBI): domain Eukaryota; kingdom Viridiplantae; phylum Streptophyta; class Magnoliopsida; order Solanales; family Convolvulaceae; genus Ipomoea; species Ipomoea nil. The sequence continues at coordinate 9,661,189 of NW_017617471.1, forward strand.
CATGTCTCTAAGTTTGTTGTAGTCCTCCGAGAGGTGTAGAAGGTCTATAGTGTGGTCTTTGCTAATCCTTTTCACTTTTTCCTTAATGGACTGGATCTCACTCGCATAGGCATTGGGCTTTCCACAATGTGCAATCTTATCCAAAGATTTTGCCAAGACATTATTTCTATACTTCTTCTCCTGTGCAAAGTAGTTGGTAACTGCATTCAAGGTTTCAATCACTAGTATTCCGAATTTGTTTACTATTACTTTCAAAACACGGTGTTCATTGGCCTTTGGGTTCTTGCAAGCTTTCACCAAATCCTCCGTAAACATTTTGATCAGGGAGGTCATGTCCTTTATCTCAGACACTATGTCACAAACCCCATTGACATTTTCTTCTACTTTTTGGTGTAGCATGTTTACCTTCTGCTCTATACCCTCTATTGCTCTGTCATACACTGTCGATTTCTGTATTTACAAGGAAATAGAAAGTTCAAGTATATTACAAATAATATTTAATAAATTTTTATGGTACTAAGTAAATTGTATAATTACATGTGCATTATTATATGCAGTTAATATATTATGTGCATATATTTAACATATAATGTGTTTATAGTTAATATATATTGTGTGTCTTCAATTTATTTATGAATTGTTAATTGTAGGCAAATAATATGTTATTTTACTTGTAGATCATAATTTGAATGTTATTTTAGACCAGAGTTCACAATGCAAATTGAACCTGGTTGATTTGATAATTTGGCATCTACTGCACAACATCACCTCAAAATAAACTAACCCACCACTGGCAAATTATGCCGTGCTATGGTGCACACGGTTGCAAAACGGTGTCGTTTCGATTAAAAACGACATCGTCCGACTTTTTAAAAAATAAATTATTTTTTATTTATGTTAACGGCGTTATGCTGTGCATAATTTGAACTATATATCCAGAATTAATGAACTATATATCCAGAATTAATGAATTATATATCCACACCGGTTACTGGTACTCTGTTTTGGCTTATGACAGTTCGTTGTGTCTGTGTATTCAGAATTAATGAACTATATATTCAGAATTAATGAACTGTAAATTCAGAATTAGTGAACTATATATCCAGAATTAGTGAACTATATATCCAGAATTAATGAACTATATATCCAAAATTAGTGAACTATATATTCACACTGGTTACTGGTACTCTGTTTTGGCTTATGACAGTTCGCTGCGTCTGTGTACTCATAATGAATGAACTATATATTCAGAATTAATGAACTATAAATTCAGAATTAGTGAACTATATATCCATAAAATGCATAATACCTGAAGAAGAAGTAGACCTCAGTTAACAATGGTGAAAAAAATAAAATTGATTGGTGGAGTTAAACGGTGCCACTAACGACACCATTACTCCACCATAGTGAAATGGCGTCATTCGCAACCGTGTGCACCATGCATAGTGCACACGGTTGCACATCATCAGTGGCGGAGCCACAATGGGGGCAGTGGGGTCAGCTACCCCCACTCACATCTTCCTATTAATATATATTCATATGTAAAGATCATTATGTAATTTAGCAGCTCAGTTGGTTAAGCTTTGGCTATGATGTATATGAAATGGCATGGTTTCAAAATCTCACCTACAAACCATTTTGGTATATTTTAGCTTCTTCTGTTTATTTTAGGTCTACCCACCCTTTTTGTGAATCATTTAGCTAATGTAGTCAACAATATTTTGCTATAAATATTTTTATAACATTTCAAAGTGTTTTAAAATTTCACCATACCAAAGTACACTTTTGGCTTCATTCATAACTATCATAAACATTTTATTATAATTTATTAATGTATTTAAACCGTATTATAGGTGTTTGATATTTATGCCCCCACTCATGTAATTTTCTGGATCCGCCACTGCACATCATAACGATTGCCCACCACTATGGCCAAATTACTTACCTCAAACATCTTCGCGAGTCCACATATCCCAATTTAATTTTAATAGGTTGTAACTTACTCCTATCTACTAACGCTTTCATAAGAAACAAGATTTTTCTCCACTTGGAAACAACTAGGTCCACTAAAACACAAACTTTAGCCGAGTTGTCAAGTCTCCAACAGTTTCAAGTCATCACATTCATATTCTTAGATGGGCTTGTGAAATAACACCCGCCAACGCAAAGTTTTTAGAAACCAAAACTTCTACTCCATTAAATCCTCCCTCTAGAGTCCTGTTTGCTAACATAGCTTATTAGTTAATTTTAACTTATTTGACAACTATTAGTTGTTTAACTTGATTAAACAAGTAATATGAGTTTTTAGTTAATCAGTTTTTTGTAACAATTTATTATTCCAAAATACTAAAATTCAAAAAATTACTCAAAACAACTTTTTCGATAAGCTTTTTGAGAAAAATAAATTATACACTTAAATATCATTTTGAATGTAATAAGCTATCAGCTAACATCTAATTTACTAAACATCTCTCTACAATCAGCTAATGCTATTAGCTAGTCAAACGTACCACTAACAATTATTTGCTAAACACCCCTAGATCTCAAACAATCACATAACCCACCTTGAGTTATGAAAAATAAATTAAATTTCTATCCCCCATTGTTTCCATTAACTGATTTTTCCCACTCTAAAGTCTAAACTCGCTCCACTTACCATACTCGTCCCCTGATTTGTCGCCAATTTCTCTCTCCATTGACACGATTTGTCACCTACTACCCATTGGCCACTGCTCCCTAACGCCCGGCTACACAGGGAGGCCGCTTGCCCTCAACTTGGAACCATACAGCCACGGAAAGTACTATACTCTCATTCTCTACTCTCAATTTTTACTCTCACACTTAAAATTTTGATGTTGACACTATTACAAGGGTCCACATGAAAAAAATAACCTATCAGCATCTGCCATATCAGGAAGTAAATATGAGTGAGTACAAGTTTTAAAATACATGCAGTAGAACTCTATTGCCACACACTCTATATATGTTGCTCCCGGCCTCCTCAAACAACATAACATTGAACACAACGTTCCCACCAAGCACTTAACACGTGCAGGAAGCAAACATTTGGAAACTTGTAACCTCATGAAATCCATCCAACACCTTACTACAATGACAACTTGGGCAGGAAATATTGAGAATATTTCTAGTGTAAGATTTAGAATAAATCATACACATAATAATGCAATTTTGAAGAATGATTTTTCTATTGGCAAAATGATATTACAATAGGAGTTACAATAGAACTCTCTATTTCTCTCTAAAAGAAATTTGCTATACTAAGTTATCCAAAGAGATACAAGGTGTGAGATTGGAATGGGATGATCACAATGGCAAATGAACTCCCTATTTATAGTAGAAGATTATGGGTTATTTTGTAGATAGCCTAAAATTTAGGGGTCAAACTATAAATTTCATTGTCAACAATTGTGGCTAACAATTTTGTCAAATTTGCAACTTTGCTGACACCCCACAATTGTTGACTTTGGGGATGCTAACTACTTTGCCGACAATCTCCCACTCGAAGATTAGATTGTAACAATCATATCTTCACAATGTTCCTTTTTGCCAATTCCATGCTGCTTGCATACTTGTTAGGCCAATTGAGGATCTACACCATACGAACGTACTTATCGTTGGTAATCGGCTTTGTCAACATATCTGCCAGGTTATCTTTAGTATGTATTTTTTGTATATCCACACTTCCTTTTTCCACCATTTCACGAACAAAGTGATATTGAACTCGTATGTGTTTCGTCTTGGAGTGAAATGCTGGATTCTTTGTTAAGTACAAAGCGCCCTGACTGTCACAAAATAGAGTCATTTTCTTACTTTGTGCCCGAGCTCCTCCAATAGCATTTGCAACCATATAGCCTCTTTACTAGCTTGAGTAGCAGGTATGTATTCTACTTCTGTCGTTGAAGTTGCCACAACTGACTGCAATTTCGAGACCCAGCTTACTGCTCCGCCAACAAGAGTAAACACATAACCCATGGTGGATTTACTACAATCAAGCTTACTTGCATAATCTGAATCAACATAGCCTTTAATAATGAAGTCTGATCCTCCATAACACAATGCAATATCTGAGGTACCCTTTGTATATCTAAGGATCTTCTTAATAGAACTCCAATGTTCTCTACCAGGATTTACCATGTAACGACTGACCGCTCCCACTGCTTGTGCAATGTTTGGTTTAGTGCAAATCATAGCAAACATTAAACTGCCCATTGTTGATGCATACGATACTCGAGACATCTCTATCCTCTCTGATTCGTTGCTAGGACTCATACTTGAGGATAACTTGAAATTAATAGAAAGAGGGGTAGAAATTGGCTTACAATCTTGCATGTTGAAACGCCGCAAGATTTTCTTCAAGTAATTCTGCTGAGAGGGCCAAATCTTCCTATTATTTATGTCTCGCTGAATTTGCATCCCTGGAATCTTGTTTGCTAGTTCTAAGTCCTTCTTTTCAAATTCTCTAGCCAATTGAGCCTTCATCTCTGTGATACGGTCATTGTTGGGACCTACTACCAACATGTCGCCAACATACAACAGCAAAATGATAAACTGATTATCATCAAATCTCTTGCAATATACAGAAGGATCTGAATTAAATCTTTTGTATCCAAGGCTCAAAATGAATGAATCAAATCTCTTATACCAAAATCTTTGGGCCTGTTTGAGATCGTATAGAGATTTGTTCAACCTGCAAACCAAGTTCTCTTTTCCTTCTTCTTCAAAATCTACTAGTTGGAGCATGTAAATCTCTTCTTCAAGTTCTCCATGTAGAAATGCAGTTTTCACATCCAACTGCTCAAGATACAAGTCAGACACAACACACATCGTTAAGACTGCTCTGATTGTGGTAAGTCATACAACGGGAGAAAATATCTAGTTGAAATCAACTCCTTCTTTCTGAGAAAATTCTTTCACAACTAATCGAGCACGATACCGTTCCACTTGATTATTGTTATCTCGCCTGATATTATAAACCCATTTATTTGCAATAGTCTTCCTTCTTTGTGGTAACGAGACAAGTTCACATGTTTTATTTTTATGGAGAGCTTCAATTTCTTCTTGCATTGATCTGGACCTTTCTTAGCCCCATGGTAAGTTAATGGTTCACCATCTTATGTTAGTAGACAGTATGCAACATTTCATTCCATAGAATAATTTGAGTGCCAAGCTACTTGTCTCCTCTCCCAAGTTGATCGTCAAACTTCGCAAGTGGAAGACTCAGCTTGATCTTGTTCATCATGCTTTACTGTTACTTCAGAGGAAACAAGAATTTCTTTTTCCTTCCTTCCTTCAGTTTGTACTGTAGTTGTCTCTGGTTTATCTTTCCCAGTGTTTTCACTTCTTTGTACCTTGTCTTCTACAAATACAACATCACTGCTAATGATAACCTTATGGGCAGCGGGATCCCACAGGCGATACCCCTTCACTCCATCAGCATACCCCAAGAAAACACATTTTCTTGATTTTGAATCAAGTTTTGATATTTCTTGAGTGTTGTATATCACATATGCCGGACTCCCAAATGAATGCAAGTGAGAATAACTGGATGGCTTACCAGTTCACATTTCCATTGGCGTTTTCAGATCAATTGCGGTTGATGGTGACCGATTGAGCACATAACAAGCGGTTTGAGTACTTCAACCCAAAATAAATTTGCCAAATTTGCAGTCCTCAACATTGCCCTTGTTCTTTCCAATAAGGTTCTATTCATCCGTTCTGCCACTCCATTTTGTTGGGGAGTATATGCCACCGTGAACTGTCATTTGATACCTTCTTGTAGACAGAATTTATCAAACTATTCACTAGTATATTCTCCTCCATTATCCGACCTCAAACACTTTATCCTTTTCTTGGATTCAAGTTCCACATGCGTTTTGAAGATTTTGAAAACTTCAAATACATCCGGCTCCCGTTTGATTGGATACACCCAACATCTCCTGGAGTAATCGTCTATGAAGGATACAAAATACTTTGCACCTCCTAGGGATATAACTGGTTCTTGCCAAACATCGGAGTGGATAAGCTCCAAGATAGCTTTGCTTCTTACTTTGGAGCTCTCGAACTTCAATCTATGTTGCTTATTTGTAACACAATGTTCACAAAAAAAGTAATGAAACCTTTTCTAGTCCTGGAAGAACATGTTGATCAGCAAGAATTTTTAGACCTTATTCCGACATGTGGCCAAGTTTTTGATGCCACATCATCGTTGATTCCTCTATAAGATTTTCTGATGCAACCGCTACTTCTCCTTGTAGTTGTGTTTCTCCTTTAAGCATGTATAGATTCGTCGCTATCTTTTCAGCTTTCATCACAACAAGCGCGCCCTTGGTTACTTTGATGATCCCATCTTGGATGTGATTCTTACATTCACGGCTATCTAAATGTCCTAGAGGCAATAGATTTTTTTTCTTCAGGCCTTTCACGTGTCGTACCTCTTAGATAGTGCAAACCGTACCATCAAGCATTTTTAGTTTGATAGTACCAATGCCAGCAATCTCTAAGGCATGATCATCTCCCATGAAGACTGATCCTCCAGAGACAGGTTCATATTCATGAAACCATTCTCTTCGTGAAGTCATATGCCATGTTACTCCGAAGTCCATGAGCCAAACATCATCTAGACTTCTCCTACCTTCAAAAATTGTTGCTGCTTCACTAAATAAAACTTCGCATTCATTCGATGTACTCACAACACAACCCTGAGTATTTGATGTCTCAGGATTTTTGCCTTTGGTCGCATCCTTCTTGAGTTGCCAACACTCAGTCTTGTAGTGCCCCTTTTTGCCATAGTGGAAACACTTGACATTCTTCTTACTCCTCGATTTTGATCTACCTCGGTTGTGACTCCCACTGGAGCCAGGCTCCGTTGATCTTCCTCTTGTCACTGTCAACGCTTGGGTCTGTTGTGAGATTCCAACTTTATCTTCTTTGTTTTTTGCGTCAACTTTCTTCTTCAAGAACCGCAGCTGCAATATCATCGAAGACAAGTACCTCCTTGTTGTTGACTAGATTGATAATGAGTTGATCGTATGAATCCGGTAGACTTTGGAGTAAAATTTCAGCACGTTCATTCACTTCTATTTTATAACTCAACGTCAAGAGTTGTGAAAATAGAGTGTTGAGAGTGTTGATGTGCTCAGTTACTAAGGATGTCTCCATCATCCTGAGAGTGTATAGCTTCCTCTTCAAGAAGATCTTTTTGTGTAGTGATTTGGGCCCATACAAATTTACGAGAGTATCCCATATCTTTTTTGCCGTACCTTTTTTTTCACAGTTGACAAAATTTCATCAGGAAGTGCTAAGTGAAGATTAGCAATAGGGTTGCTATCCATTTCTGTCCACTTGGCATTGTCAGTAAAGTCGGCTGGTCTTTCTTCAATTGCTGCTACGCAGTTATCTTTCCTGAGAACTGCTTTTATTCTCATTTTCCACAATGAGAAATTGCTCCCATTGAACTTTTCAATACCATACTTTGCCGCTATTGTAAGTGGTGTTCTTGATTCAAATCCTGAACAATATATCCAAATAGTATCGTATAATAGAACACTACCGGTCTCGTGAACAGTACACCAGGAAAATACTTCTACTGGAGAAGAGAGGTGAGTTACAAACGGACGGACGGCTTAAATATCAAGTCTTAACCAGAGCTTTTCCTAGACATGTACAATCACTTTACCAGAATGAGTTCTAACATAAACGATATAATAAAGATATATCTATGAACCAACCTGGGGCTCTGATACCAGTTGTTAGGATCGACACGTGTTCACAACACCTAACTACAATGACAACTTGGGCGAGAAATATTGAGAATATTTCTAGTGTAAGATTTAGAATAAATCATACACACAATAATACAATTTTGAAGAAGGATTTTTCTATTGGCAAAATGATATTACAATAGGAGTTAGAATATAACTCTCTATTTCTCTCTAAGAGGAATTTGCTATGCTAAGCTATCCAAAGAGATACAAGATGAGATTGGAATGGGATGATCACAATACAAATGAACTCCTTATTTATAATAGAAGATTATAGGCTATTTTGTAAATAGCCTAAAATCTAAAGGCCAAACTATAAATTTCTTTGTCAACAATTGTGGCTAACAATTTTGTCAAATTTGCAACTTTGCTGACACCACAATTGTTGACTTTAGGGATGCTAACTACATTGCTGACATCCACCTCGTCATATGGCCTAAAGCTGAAGTCGCCGCCATCATACCCAAAAAAGGGATACCAAATATAGGGCAAAACTTGTCACAAACAACAAGGAAAATACGCCTTGTCACAAAGAACAAGGAGGAGGCTTTGTATATTTAAATAAACATTTTCCTTAGCTTTTAATATAAATTATTAATAGCGCAGCCGAATGAATATAATCATGTTTAGTAATTGCTAAAACAAAATTGAAATATGTTAATAATTTGAGGATAGTTTTTGCGGTACCTGGAAAATTAGCGGAGCATTGTTTTCATAGTTGCAGAGGGTTTCAAGTTCCTTTTTGTGTTCACGGTCAATCATGTTCACCTTTGTCCTAACAGACTGGATCTCACTCTCACAGGATTTCACCTCTCTTCTATAGCGTGGTACCAAAAAATTTTTGATGAAGGTTTTGTCTTCATGGTCCAAATTCTTTCGCCAACAGTTCTCAACCGCATCCTGGGCTTCATTCACAATAGTTTGAAAGTTCTTCACAATCAAAATATTGACAGATTCAGTTGGGTTCTTGTAAGCTTCCTCGAGCCTAGCATTAAACGTTTTGATGTCGAAGGTCATTTTTTTTATTAACCACTCTAGGCTACTATTCTCAAGAAAGCCGCAGAATTCTGTTGTTCCAACCAGATTATTTACCGCCTCGCTTACTGCTTGCTCTATCAGTGTGTCCCTGGCTGCCGTAATTGGTCCCTCCCTCTAAAGAATTAAGAAATGCATTATGGTTTTAAAATATAACTTACAACTTCTTTTCATTTAAATATTATTATTTTTATTATTGATACACAAAAAATTGATTACTTTTTTTAACACACTAAAGAGTAAAGATTATGTAATAAAAGGATTAATTGTTTTTTACAACAGATTCTGTAATAAAATGTTTTCTTTTAAACAGAAACCGTACTATAGTATATCACAAGGGTATTTTAAAAGTTTAAAAATTTATCTTCACTTTCGACCCATTAGCCTTGATTGCATAGATTTTTACAAAGAATTAATTTTAATCTTTTATGGCGTATTAAAAGCTCCTGCTAAAATAATAAATGGAGAAGAAAAACAATTACCTTTTGAGAGGTTATGATGATGAGCTTGAATCCACCGTTTGTTATGTTTTGTACTTTTTTTACGGACTGAATCGCACTTACACTAACGTGAAATAATTCCATCACCTTAAGCGTATGTACCTTAGCAAACGCTTCTGGAATTCTTTCTATGACGTTGCAATTTCTGAGGATTAGACTTTGTAATGCTGGGAAGCTATTCTCTGTGGCCTTCCAAGTAACTAGATTCGTCCTTCCAATGCGCAAATATTGAAGCCTTATGAAAACAACATTATTGCTTAGTTCCCAATTCTCCCCCTTGAATGCATAGTCATCCAACTTCAGCACCTCAAGCTCCTCCAACTTCCCCAATACTTCCATGTCTTTCCACTCAAACAATGTGCCGGAGAAGCTCAACTTTTTTAGCCAACGTGCAAACTTGTCTAGTATTGGGACCGTTAAGACTTTGTCATACTGGCCATACAGTTTCAAGTTTACGAGGCACTTCAGCAATTGAAGATTGTCGAACAAGCAAATATTCCCCTTTTCCTCAAAAAGTTGTGATATATTTCCACGAACACCCAATTTTTGGAGATTGGGGGTCTTGCTAAAGATCTCTTTTGTGCAGCTTGCTGGTGATATTGTAGAAAGTGTGTGGATGTCTTTTCCTCCGGAGTTAGTTTTGCTATTTGTTTTTGGAGGAAAGGGTAATTGCGAAGAAGTGTTGGTGCGTACATGCCTTAACTTTTCCATGTTCCATATGCCTCCTTCAATTTGTAGTGTTCTTGCTGTGGTTTTGATCACTAAAGTCTCCAATTCACGAAGACTTCTGAACGATTTTGGGAGGACGTTGAGATTGCCTGAGATAGCAAGATACTTGAGTAGATACAAGCTATAAAGCTCATTCGCCAAGTCCTTATCCAGCGAGTCATTGAACTTAATGTATTCAATATTCAACACCCTAAGAAGTGGAAACGTGTTTGCGATGGCCGCTAATTGATCTTGTTTAAAAGTTGTCTCACTCTTTTGTGGGGAAGACAGCAACAAAGAATGTATATGTTTACCAAATGGGGATAAACTCCTTTGGTTGCAGCAATTGAGGAACAAGCGAGATGATTTATTTTCTTCATCAAATATGTGTGCAGTAAAGGAGTGAAAACACACACGACGAGTGGAAGAAATATTCTCATCTAATCTTTGCCCCTCATCCATTAGAAGGAATAAATTTTTCCTTGCAGCTTCACTTTGGCAGAACTCGTACAATGTGTCATGGACCCTGCATGTTTTGGTTTGACCATCTGCTCTTTTTTTTTATCACCATCACAAGATTTGCATCAATAAGATCATTCAAATATTTTTGAGCTTCAACTTCTGCGTCTAAAGGGTATCCCCACTCATCTATTGTTGGTATGAATTCTTCAGCAATCCACAAACGAATCAACTTCCAAGTAGCAATCTCATGTCCCATGGGAAAATATGCAAAATATAGGAAGCAATTTTTCAACTTCTGAGGCAAATAATCGTAGCTCAACTTTACTAGTTCATGATTGCTTTGGTCTTCTCGATTAATTTCCAAAAGTGGATTCTCAGCGACTCTTCGCCAATCATCAGAAGTTACACATCTGCGTAGGATACCAGCTACCACTACTAGAGCAAGTGGTAATCCCTTGCATTTTCTTGCTATTTTTTTCCCAAGCTCTTCTAATAACTTGTCATTGCATCCCTCTGTACCAAAAACATTATTTTGTATTACCAACCAACTATCCCCATTGCTTAACTTTCCTAAATTATGAGAATTCCATTTAGAATCAACCACATTTCTATATCGGCAGGTCACCAATACTTTACTTCCATTCAAATTTTCAGGGAATGCATCCTTTAACGATTGCCAATCTTTTTTTTGCCATACATCGTCCAATACAATGAAGTATGTCTGATCCTTTAAAAGAGTCTTTATCTTACCTTCCAACATCTCTTCAGTCATAGTGCTAAAGTCCTCTGTATGCTTGGTAATTTGATATATGATGTTGATGAATTTTTGTTTTCTATCACAGTGTTTTGTAACATGAACCCAAATGCGAAGGGAATTGCTGTGAATGTCTGGGTCTTCAAAAATCATTGAGGCAATTGTAGTTTTTCCCGTGCCAGCCATCCCAACGATTGGGATGACAATAAAATTCTTAGATGCCAGTAAGAAACGGTCCTTTATAGTTTCAAAATCCTTTTTAAAGCCCAATACTTTATTTTTCTCTATTGGTGGTCGAACCTGAACATTCAAAGAAGATAAAAAAAAAAAAAATTATTATTGATCAAGTGTTAAAATGATAATCCTTCAAAAAACTGCTTAGATGATAAAACAAAGATTTAAATTCATTTGTAAATAATACGTGTTATTATAGATACCCTTCAATTCAATGTTCAAACTATCTTTAAACAGATTCTAATTAAGTTTTGCTTTTGAACCTAGATGCAAATACCTTATTCAATTTTAACCATCTAAAATGCCAATCAGGCATCAGCCCTAATAATCATAGGAATTAAATTTGTGACTTGATTACTGCATGACTTTATTGTGCTCAATAATTTTTTTCTTTCATTTTTGTGCAAGGACGATGAAACCAACATTACGACCGCAATAGAATTGCAATTGACACATGCCTTTCAAGCAAGAACTGCCTTATTTGTGCACAATATGAGTATGTGAGAGCTCTAAGGGCAAATTATTGGTCCACACAATGTGATGTGGACAATAACAAAAAGTACATTTTTAATAATATATTAAATGTATATTATTTTTGTACTGAATATACATTATACAATATAATATACACTCAGAACAAAAATAATGTACATCCCCTGAATAGAATGTACATTATTTTTATACTGAATGTACATTATTTTACAGTAGACAAAATATGGTTCACACAACTTCTGTGGACCATGGTCCATACAATAATGATTGAGCTCTAAGAGACTAAGACGAATAACAAAGGAATCAAGGAACTAGACTAAGGTAAATTATGTTGTGCATCCGCATGGTGCACACGAATGCAAAAACGATATCGTTTTGACTAAAAATGCGCGTCCACTTAAAAAAAAAAAAAAAAAAAAAAAAAAAAAAAAAAACAGTTTCGATTCCCGGAAACAGCATTATGTTGTGCATAATTTGAACTATATATCCAGAATCAATGAACTAAAAATCCATAATCAATGAACTAAAAATCCAAAATCAATGAACTAAATATCCATAATGAATGAACTAAATATCCAGCATGAATGAAAAAAAAAAATCAGTTTCGATTTCTGTCTAAATATCCAGAATCAATGAACTAAAAATCCAGAATCAATGAACTAAAAGTCTAGAATCAACGAACTAAAAAACCAGAATCAATGAACTAAAAATCCAGAATCAATGAATAACATAAAGTTGTTGAGGGGAATCGAAACTGAATTTATTTTTTAAGTGAACGCGCATTTTTAATCAAAAAGACATCGTTTTTGCATCCGTGTGCACCATGCATGGTGCACACGGATGCACAGCATAACGATTGCTAGACTAATATATTTGTATAATATTTACAATACATTAGGCCTAAGATATGATGAGCCATGGGGCCAATGACCTATTGTCCAAGAGGAAAGAAGAGAGACATTTGTGGTAAGTACTAAAGTAGGAAAACCCAAACAGAGGGGGGTGTGAAGTAGAACAAAATATAAGGAGGTGTTACATAGAAAATTAGGAGTCTATCTTCTTAAAAGACAACCAATAAAATTATTAAATTCGATCTATACAACAATTATTTCTAATAGTATTGTTAGTATTAATTTCTTTTATTTGAATAAACTCATGCACATGTATTTTAATACAAAATCTAAAATGTTAATTATTAAAATATTACATACCAAAAAAAAATTCAATATTAAAACTTTACTCTTCATTATTAATATTTATCAAAATAATTTGAAAATACTTTTACATATCAATTTATTCTTCTTCTTTTTTTTTCTTATCAAACTTTTTTTTATACAAATAATATTTTATATATCTCCCATTTTATATTGCTCTTTAATTAGTATTTACATGAAAAATAACATGTTTAATTGCTTAGATGGTAAAAAATGACCTTATTTTTGACTTAAACGTGTAGAGTTCAAATCTCATTGAGAGCAATCTATTTTGTATTATTTTAGACATATTAAAATAATATGTTGGTGGTATAATTAATTATTTTTAAATATAGTTCAAGATCATTTTTCTAATAAACAAGGTTCATTATAAAATTAAATGTTTAAAAGCATAATATGCGCAACATAAACATAAATTCCAATATTGATGTAGGTGAATATGATGATTGAAACAAATGAGTTGAAATATTATAATTTGGGAATAGTTTTTGTGGTACCTTGGGAACTGGCATATCTCTAAGTTTGTTGTACTCCTCCAAGATGTGTAGAAGGTCTTTAGTGTGGTCTTCGCTAATCTTGTTCACTTTTTTCTTAATGGACTGGATCTCACTTGCATAGGCATTGGGCTTTCCACAATGTGCAATCTTATCCAAAGATTTTGCCAAGGCATTCTTTCCATTCTTCTTCTCCTGTGCAAAGTATTTGGTAACTGTATTCATGGTTTCATTCACAAGTATTTGGAATTTTTTTACTATTACTTTCAAAACACGGTGTTCATTGGCCTTTGGGTTCTTGCAAGCTTTCACCAAATTATCCGTAAACGTTTTGATCTGCGAGGTCATGTCCTTTATCTCAGACACTATGTTGACATTGCCTTCTATTTTTTGGTGTAGCATGTTTACCACCTTCTCTATAGCCTCTATCACTCCGTCATACACTGTCGATTTCTCTATCTACAAGGAAATAGAAATTTCAAGTGTGTTACAAATAATATTTAATAAATTTTGATGGTATTAAGTAAATTGTATAATTACATGTAGTGTATTATATTATTTATATGCAATTAACATATTATGTGCATACATTATTTGACATATAATGTGTTTATAGTTAATGATGAATTTAATTCACCCGGGGTGGCCCGAATTATTAAACCCGAATAAGAGTATGTACGAAATAAATAATGTAACGCAAGTATATAGTAAGGTCGCGGGGACTGTAGGTCGTAGGGACCGTAGATTATATTGAATATCGCTAATAAGCTATTACAAGGCTTGATTAGAACAATAATGCTATAAAATAGTAGTTTAGGAATATGTTGTGTCAAATAATGATCAGGTCCCTTGTTAGGACAAGGAGGGAGCCTTTTATACCAGCTCAACCCCCAACCGCACCCCTGGAATCGGGGGTGGTTAGACCGGCCCGCTTTGACCGCGTCCCCTCCGGGACCGGGTCCAAAGCGGGGCGACTCGGCATGGCCGAGCTGGGCATGTGCCGAGCTCGGCCTAGCCGAGTCCACCATGGACCGGCTCGGCTCGGCAGTAGCTGGGTCTATGGTGACGAGCTCGGGTGCACCGAGCTCGTCCGTGGCCAGGCTCGGCCCATGGCCGAGTTGCTTTGGGCCGACCCGGCCACGGCCCAAGGGGTTGGGCCGAGGCGCCTCGGGTCCGTCTCTCCGGGTCGGTTCGTTCCAGGTCCAATATATCCATTACGAGTCCCCCACTCTCTTCGTTGTGATGAATCGACAACGATAGAGAGTAGACACATTGCGAACCGACTCCTACGCGGTCACCCCGAGTTGATAATTTGCCGACCTCCTGTGACCAAGCTCACCATGACCGAGGCACCTTGGGCCGAGCACGGGGCCCAACCACTAGGCCCCGGGTCTATTCCATACTTTCTTGCTCCGCTTTCCCGGGTCGGTTTGCTCCAATCATAATATATTATCCATCATCAGTCCCCCACTCTCCGAGTTGCGAATCGTCGTCAACGAAGGAGAATAGCCCGAGTCGAAGGTCAACCCCAAGCTCACGGGAAAACGTCCGCCCCGCTTCCTTCCTCTTTGGCCGACTTTGGTGTGATTCCATCGCAATCGGGACTTCTTCTCTTCCGCAAGAATACTAACAAGTCATGGACTCCCTGGCATCGTGTATGAGACTTTGATTTCTGAGTTCACTTTTGGGCGAGCTCATGAGGTAGCCGTCCTCCTCTTGGGTGAGCTCATGATGTAGCCCCCTTGTTGCGTCCTCCTCTTGGGCGAGCTCATGAGGTAGTCGTCCTCCTCTTGGGCGTCCTCTTCCTGGGCGAGCTCATGAGGTAGTCCCCTTGATGCGTCCTCCTCTTAGGCGAGCTCATGAGGTAGTCGTCCTCCTCTTGGGCGTCCTCCTCCTAGGCGAGCTCATGAGGTAGTCCCCTTGCTGCATCATCCTCTCGAGCGAGCTCATAAGGTAGTCATCCTCCTCTTGGGCGTCCTCTTCCTGGCCGAGCTCATGAGGTAGCCCCCTTGGGCCGAGATGCCTTGTATCGAGGCGTCTTGGGCCGAGGTTCGTTGTACCGAGGCGAATTGGGCCGAATATTCGTTAATGTAGGAGAGTAAACACGAGTTGCACTCTATGGGTCCGAGCCCCACACAGCCGACCCCAACGTGGCTGACCCCAACCTCAAGGATTAGACTTGATAGCGGCTTGATTGGCGTCATCCCTTCTTTATCATATGGGTTTCGTCTTCCGCTCCACCGCTTTGTACTTTTCCTAACATGCCTCTCCCCCCGGAGGTAGGCACATTTTATGTCTCCCCTCCGGGAGGTGGGCATATCTTATGGCCCCCTCCGGGAGGTGTGTCCTTTTGTACCTTGCTTCGATAAACATGTCTCTCCCCCCGGAGGTGGGCACATTTTATGTCTCCCCTCCGGGAGGTACTTCCTTTTGCCTTCGATAAACATGCTTCCCTTCCCGGAGGTGGGCACATTTTATGTCTCCCCTCTAAGAGATGGGCACATTTCATGCTTTGCGTTGATAAACATGCTTCCCCTCCCGGAGGTGGGCACATTTTATGTCTCCCCTCCGGGAGATACTTCCTTTTGCCTTTGCTTCGTTAAACATGTTTCCCCGCCCGGAGGTGGGCACATTTTATGTTTCCCCTCTGAGAGGTGGACACATTGTATTGAATTGGTGTTTTGAATTGACAATCAGCTCTCCCTTATTGATTCATTTTTTTTAGCACAATGTCTTATGTTAACCGCTTGAGCCTAGTCCTCCTGGACTAAACCACCGGGCTCCTCCGTCGGGGTTGGTACGCGAGGTCGGACCTCGTGCCCCCTTAGGGTACGTTAGCCGCTTGAGCCTAGTCCTGCCGGACTAAGCCACCGGACTCTTCCGTCGGGGTTGGTACGCGAGGTCGGACCTCGTTCCCCCTTGGGTGCGCTACCCGCATGAGCCAAGTCCTGCCGGACTAAGTCAACGGATTCTCCCGTCGGGGTTGGTACGTGAGGTTGGACCTCGTGACCCCTTAGGGTGCGCAAGTCGCTTGGGCCGAGTCCTGCCGGACTAAGCCACCGAGCTCTTCCGTCAGGGTTGGTACGCGAGGTCGAACCTCGTGCCCCCTTAGGGTACGCTACCCGCATGAACCAAGTCCTACCGGACTAAGCCATCGGACTCCCCCGTTGGGGTTGGTACGCGAGGTCGGACCTCGTGCCCCTTAGGGTGCGCAAGCCGTTGGGCCGAGTTTTGCCGGACTAAGCCACCGAGCTCTTTCGTCGGGGTTGGTACGCGAGATCGGACCTCATGCCCCGTTAGGGTGCGCAAGCCGTTAGGCGGAGTCCTGCCGGACTAAGCCACCGAGCTCTTCCATAGGGGTTGGTACGCGAGGTCGGACCTCGTGCCCCCTTAGGGTATGTTACCTGCATGAACCAAGTCCTGCGGGACTAAGCCATCGGACTCTCCCGTCGGGGTTGGTACGCGAGGTCGGACCTCGTGCCCCCTTAGGGTACGCTTGAGGAGGTCGGGTGAGTACTCGATTCTTACAACATCGTTGGAGGGATTTGAAACATCGTTGGAGGGGACGCTCCACTTCTTAATATGTTGTTGGATGAGACGTCTCACCTCTTGGAACATCATTGGAGAGGATGGACCACCTCTTGCAACCTCTTTGGAGGGGACGCTCCACCTCTTAAAACATCGTTAGAGGAGACGTTTCTCCTCTTGAAACATTATTGAAGAGGACGGACCACCTCTTGAAACATCATTGGAGAGGACGCTCCACCTCTTAAAACATCATTAGAGGGGACGGACCCCCCTATGGACCGAGTAGGTCCCTTTGTGGATCTCCTCTATGACTGACCTCGCCTCGTTGGGGTACAAGCAATGTAGCAAGGTGTCATTGGAGGACTTCTTGTAGAGTATATCACGGGGGACCATGTAGGTTCTCCCCACCGGCTTGGCTTCGACCTTGTCAAGGGGCAAGCAACCCATAACATGTTCTACCGTTAGGCAGTGAGCGGGGGAGTCCCCCATGTACTACCGTTAGGTAAATGCCAAGGTCGGGGACGGCACGCACGACTGCAACCATGGGTTAATAAGAACATATGTCAATATTTGAGCTCCTTGGGTTCGGGAGAGCCGGGTGCTCGACCTATCACGCCCCCTTGGGAGGGGCGGGGTAAATGTAGGCACCCTTCGAGAGACGTCGGGGCCAAACAGGAGGGCTTTGACACCTCCTTGGAGCCCCTCAACGGGGCGGGTCAACAAGGTGGTAGCTTGTTGGAGCGCGACCATCCCCTCCGGGAGCTCGTTTATTCGTTTATGGAGCTGCTCGACCTCGTCACGATGGGTGCTTGGAGCTCGACCATTCGTTTTCCCGACCTCTCATCTCGGGAGGCCTACTTGCGTCGCGGCAGAGCTCGGGGCCCGCGGCTCGGCGACCTATGTGAAAAAAATTCCTGCCGCGGCGGGGCTCGAAAGCCACGACTCGGCAACCTTCGGGGACATGATTCCTCCGCTTGTAGTGCGTTGGGGGTTGGCCTTGGGCCCAACCTATCTCGGGCCGACACGCGCTTGCCCAGCCTCTCAAAGGCGGGCCTAACATGGGTCGACCTCCCTCTATCACCCTCTCGATGGTGATCTTGGCGGATGGCACCCCCTTCCCGCGTGTCCGATGGCCGGGGTGAGTTGACCTCCTCTTCGATTTGAGCGTTGAGTGCTCGGGGTAGCCGGGTGCTTGGACCGGTGCGCCCCCTTGAGGGAGGTGGAGGCGGGGTTGGCGTCCTTTGTGTGGCCTCCGGACCGTCGTGTGCACCTCCTTGGGGACCCTGTGTGAGGTGAGCCAAAGTCGTAGAGGATTGCTAATGGGTAACCGCCCCCTCCTGTAGCGAGGCGAGATTTGGAGGAGGGGCGATGGAAGCCGGCACCCCACCGCTGCGATGGTATGTGAGGTGATCTCTCAAGTCCGCCCCGCCTGGTGGATGCGGCCGGTTGGAGGCTAGGGGCCCCGTTGGGGCCGTTCCCGGTTGCGCCGAGCTGGGTGCCACGGGAACCATTGGTGTGGTCGAGAGTTGGATCTCGACCTTGTCATGGTAGCTGGTCGTGGTGGACCACTGAATATAGAACACGTTTGAGCTGGTACAGCAGCTCTCAACAAGAACACCAATGATGGATTTAATTCACCCGGGGTGGCCCGAATTATTAAACCCGGATAAGAGTATGTACGAAATAAATAATGTAACGCAAGTATATAGTAAGGTCGCGGGGACCGTAGATTATATTGAATATCGCTAATAAGTTATTACAAGGCTTGATTAGGACAATAATGCTATAAAATAGTAGTTTAGAAATATGTTGTGTCAAATAATGATCAGGTCCCTTGTTAGGACAAGGAGGGAGGCTTTTATACAAGCTCAACCCTCAACCGCACCCCTGGAACCAGGGGTGGTTAGACCGGCCCGCTTTGACCGTGTCCCCTCCGGGACCGGGTCCAAAGCGGGGCGACTCGGCATGGCCGAGCTCGGCCTAGCCGAGTCCACCATGGACCGGCTTGGCTCGGCAGTAGCTGGGTCCATGGTGACGAGTTCGGGTGCACCGAGCTCGTCCGTGGCTAGGCTCGGCCCATGGCCGAGTTGCTTTGGGCCGACCCGGCCACGGCCCAAGGGGTTGGACCGAGGCGCCTCGGGTCCGTCTCTTTGGGTCGATTCGTTCCAGGTCCAATATATCCATCAGTTAATATATTATGTGTCTTCAATTTATTTACGAATACATAATCTGTTAATTGTATGCACATAATATGCTATTTTACTTGTAGGTCAGATCATAATTTGAATATTATTTTGGACCAGAGTTTACAATGCAAAATGGACCTTGTTAATGAGATAATTTGGTAGGGAAAATTATACCATGGGTCATGGTCTACCTTGCATTGTAGACGCTGGTCCAAAAATAGCCTTCAGATTCTGGATCAATAGTTGAATCATTATGTACATGCAGTCAATGTTGCAAAAATTGTGAATCGGTGCCCAGGCGCTAGGCGGCGGCCAACCGCCTAGGCGGGAGTTAACTAATTTTTTAAAAAAAATTAAAATAAAATAAAATAATAAATTCGGCGCCTAGCGATTTTTCAACCTTGCGTGCAGTTGATAGTTTCTATACTTGTAGCTATTATATTATGTGTCAACAATTATCAAGTTATTTGTTTACTTGTACAATAACAGTTAACTATAGATAGTTAACTGAAGGTACAAATTTTTTATATCAAGATTCACAATACAATATGAACGCTGGTCCATGGTATAACGTAACAATGATTTGTCATCTACTTGCGCACCATCACTCCAAATTAAAACTAACCCACCACTATGGCGAAATTACTTACCTCACAGGCAAACCCCCCTCTTTCCCTTCCTCCAACGTCAAGCGGCCTAGCTAGAGCTTGAAGCCGCGGCCATCAGACCCAAAAAAGGGATACCAAATAGGCAAATACAGGGCAAGAAAAATTACGCCTTGTCACAAAGAACAAGAACGAGACTTTTTATCTTTAACTAAACATTTTCCTTTGCTTTTAATATAAAATTATTAATAGCCGAATGAATATATATAATCATGTTTAGTAATTGCTAAAACAAATTTGAAATATGATATAATTTGAGGATAGCTTTTCCCGTACCTGAAAAATTAGTGGAGGCTTATCATAGTTGGTGAGGGTTTCAAGTTCCTCTTTGTGTTCATTGTCAATCGTGTTCACCTTTGTCCTAACAGACTGGATCTCAGTCTCACAGGATTTGACCTCTCTTCTATAGTGTGGTACCAAAAATTTTCTGATGAAGGTTTTGTCTTTATGGTCAAAATACATAGTCCGCTGGTTGTCAACCGCATCACAGGCTTCATTCACAATAGTTTGGAAGTTCTTCACAATCAAAACATTGACAGATTCATTTGGGTTCTTGTAAGCTTCTTCGAGCCTAGCATTAAAAGTTTCGATGTCGGAGATCAAATTTTTTATTTCCCAGTCTAGGCCACCATTCTCAAAGCGCAAGCGTTGTTCTACATATTTAACCAGATGATTTACCGCCTCGCTTACTGCTTGCTCTATCAGTGTGTCCCTGGCTGCCGTCATTGCTCCCTCTCTCTAAACAATTAAGAAATGCATTATGGTTTTTTTTTTTTTTGGAAGAAAATGCATTATGGTTTTAAAATATAATAACTTACAACTTCTTTTCATTTAAATATTAGGGAAAAGGGTCAAATAGGCCCTCGAACTTTAGTTTAAAAGTCAATTAGGCCCTTAAACTTTTTAAAGGTGCAATTACACCCCTCAACAATTCATTTAAGTGCAATGAAACCCAAAAACAAATTAATGACCTGCTATCACAGGTCATTAGGGTTCAGGCCACCTTTCGGCGAATTTTCCGGCAAAAAAAAAAAAAAATGACCTGCGAAATTTCTGACAAAAAATTGACCGGCGAAATTTTCTGCAAATCTAGGTCGATTGCTGGTCACTTTTTTTTTTTTGCCAGAAAATTCGCCGGAAGATGGTCTGAACCCTAATGACCTGCTGACCTGTGATAGCAGGTCATTAACTTGTTTTTGAGCTTCATTGCATCTAAATAAATTGTTGATGGGTGTAATTGAACCTTTAAAAAGTTTAGGGGCCTAATTGACTTTTAAGCTAAAGTTCGAGAGCCTATTTGACCCTTTTCCCTAAATATTATTACACATTAAAGATTATGTAATAAAGGATTACTTGTTTTTACAACTGAAGATTTTATTCTATCCAATATATAACGAATTGGAAAATTAATATTACATTTAGGTATGTTTGAAAATCTAAAAATATTTTCTTGAAAAATGGTTCATTTTTGAGAATTTTTTTTAATGATATTTTACTAAAAATCATAAAATTATCTCTTTATTTTTTTTGGGTGAAAGTAAAAAAACTATAGTTTTAATGTTTGTTTCATTTTTAAAATTAAAAATAACAGAAATTTATTACAAAGTGATTTGTTATAAAATATTAATTATTTTAATAATCATAATAATTATAACACATAAATATATAATAATACTAACTAGATAAATCAATCATAAATATTTTAAAAAAAATTAAAGTTTAACACAATAAAGTTTCATACTCAAACTAAAAGAAAAAATAAAATTTGAAAGATATTGGCAGGTTTTTGGAATAGTAATTGGTGACTTGGAGAGAGAGAAGAAAAAGATACTATCTGCAAAAACAAAATATTGGAACAATAACTTGGTCAGAGGAAAGGAAAGAAGATGTGCGCAAAACGTCCATAGCAAATGCCCACACGAGCACTACACGCGCTTGGTGGCGTATTAGGCACGCCTGACAGACTTAAATTATATTATTATTATTATTATTATTATTATTATTATTATTATAATCAATTTTACTTTATTTTTTTTCTCACCCCTCCTATATTCACTTTTCAAATCACATTTACAAAAACTTCTCAAAAATTACGAAATATTTCATCTATTATGGATGCTCCATTGTCTAGCTATCAAGTGTCAGAGTTCAGAACTAGTAGGAATTATCTATTGTCCAACAATCAATATGTAAGAGACAAAATGAACCTTTGAAAATGTTTTCGATCTTTTCAACAGAAACCGTACTATACAGTGGTACATAAGGGTATTTTAAAAGTTTAAAAATTGATCTTCACTTTCAACCCAATTAGCCTTGATTGCATAGGTTTTTACAAAGAATTAATTTTATTTTTTTATGGCGCAATTCAAGCATCCACACTAGTAGTTATTTAGGAGTTATTTCTATATGAATTCTCTCCACTCAAAGTTAATAGTTGATGTGGGGAGGAGTTATTTCAAAAATATTTCTCCTGCAAAGTATGATATATTTGTGGTCTCAATAAATAAGAGAAATAATTAAAATATAGTGGATTAAATGGTGGATGCATAAAAAACTGACAAATAACTCAAAATTTATGTGGAAAAAGGTTTTTTGTAATTAAATGAGATGATAGAGGATGAGGTGGATGCTAGGACCCACAAATAATTAAGAAATAACCTCAACTGATAAGGATGCTCTTAGAAGCTCTTGCGTAAATAATAAATGGGAAGAAAAACATTTACCTTTTGAGAGGTTATGATAATGAGCTTGAATCCACCGTTTTTTACGTTTTCTTGTACCTCTTTTATGGACCGAGTTGCACTTTCACTAACGTGAAATAATTCCATCACCTTAAGGGTATGTACCTTAGCAAACACTTCTGGAATTCTTTTTATGACGTTGCAATTTCTGAGGATTAAATTTTGTAATGCTGGGAAGCTATCCTCTGTGGCCTTCCAAGTAACTAGATTCGTCCTTCCAATGCGCAAATATTGAAGCCTTATGAAAACAACATCATTGCTTAGTTCCCAAGTCTCGCCCTTGAATGCATAGTCACCCAACTTCAGCACCTCAAGCTCCTCCAACGACCCCAATACTGCCATGTCTTTCCACTCAAACAATGTGCCGGAGAAGCTCAACTTTTTTAGCCTACTTGCAAACTTGTCTAGCATTGGGACAGTTAACACTTTGTCGTACTGGCCATATAGTTTCAAGTTTACGAGGCACTTTAGCTTTTGAAGATTGTTGAACAAGCAAATATTCTCCTTTTCCTCAAAAAGTTCTATTAAATTTCCACGAACACCCAATTTTCGAAGATTGGGGGTCTTGTTAAAGATCTCTTCTCTGCAGCTTGCCGGTGATATTGTAGAAAGTGTGTGGATGTCTTTTCCTCCAGAGTAAGTTTTGCAATTTGTTTGTGGAGGAAAGGGTAATTGTGCAGAAGTGTTGGTGCGTACATGCCTTAACTTTTCCATGTTCCATATGCCTCCTTCAATTTGTAGTGTTCTTGCTGTGGTTTTGATCACTAAAGTCTCCAATTCACGAAGACTTCTGAATGATTTTGGGAGGACATTGAGATTGCCTGAGATAGCAAGATACTTGAGTAGATACAAGCTATAAAGCTCATTCGCCAAGTCCTTATCCAGCAAGTCATTGAACTTAATGTTTTCAATATTCAACACCCTAAGAAGTGGAAACATGTTTGGGATGGCCGCTAATTGATCTTGTTTAAAAGGAGTCTCACTCTTTTGTGGGGAAGACAGCAACAAAGAATGTATATGTTTGCCAAATGGGGATAAACTCCTTTTGTTGTAGCAATTGAGGAACAAGCGAGATGATTTATTTTCTGCATCAAATATATGTGTAGTAAAGGAGTGAAAACACAGACGACGAGTTGAAGAAGTATTCTCGTCTAATCTTTGCCCCTCCTCCATTAGAAGGAATAAATTTTTTCTTGCAGCTTCACTTTTGCAGAACTCGTACAATGTGTCATGGATCCTGCATGTTTTGGTTTGACCATCTGCTCTTCTTTTTATCACCATCACAAGATTTGCATCAATAAGATCATTCAAATATTTTTTAGCTTCAATTTCTGCCTCTATTGAGTATCCCCACTCATCTATTGTTGGAATGAATTCTTCAGCAATCCACAAACGAATCAACTTCCAAGTAGCAATCTCATGTCCCATGGGAAAATATGCAAAATAAAGGAAGCAATTTTTCAACTTCTCATGAGGCAAATCATCGTAGCTCAACTTTACTAGTTCGTGATAGTTTTGATCATCTCGATTAATTTCCAGAAGTGGATTCTCAGCCACTCTTCGCCAATCATCAGAAGTTACACATCTGCGTAGGATACCAGCTACCACTACTAGAGCAAGTGGTAATCCGTTACATTTTCTTGCTATTTTTTTCCCAAGCTTTTCTAATAACTTGTCACTGCATTCCTCTGCACTAAATACATTATTTTTTATTACCGACCAACCATCCTCATTAGTTAACTTTCCTAAATGATGAGAATTCCATTTAGAATCAACCACATTTCCATATCGGCTGGTCACCAATACTTTACTTCCATTTAAGTTTTCAGGGAATGCATCCTTTAAATATTGCCAATCTTTTTTCTCCCATACATCATCCAATACAATGAAGTATGTCTGATCCTTTAAAAGGATCTTTATCTTACCTTCCAACATCTCTTCAGTCATAGTGCTAAAGTCCCATGTATCCTTGGTAATTCGATATATGATGCTGATGAATTTTTGTTTTCTATCATAGAGTTTTGTAACATGAACCCAAATGCGAAGGGAATTGCGGTGAATTTCTGGGTCTTCAAAAATCATTGAGGCAAATGTAGTTTTTCCAGTACCAGCCATTCCAACAATTGGAATGACAATGAAATTTTTGGATGCCTCTAAGAAATGCTTCTTTATAATTTGAAAATCCTCTTCAAAGCCCAATACTTTATTTTTCTCTATTGGTGGTCGAACCTGAACATTTAAAGAAGAGAAATAAAAAAAAAAATGTATTGATAGTGTTAAAATGATATATAATCCTTCAAAAAACTGCTTAGATGATAAAACAAAGATTTAAATTCATTTGTAAATCTTCCGAGCAGTTGTGCAGTCTACTTATTACTTAGCAGCATTTTATTAGCATTTTTTAGCCTAGTTTATGGTCTAGTGTTAGTTATATGGCTAGCATGGGACTTGGGGCCACGCATGATATAGTCCCGGGGGCCTTCGTTTGTAATTTTTTTTATCTTCCTTAGATTAGTTTTATTTGTAGAATTTAGGCCATGTGGGGTCTAATCCTTTGGACTTTGTTTTGGCTTCGGCCTTTCTTTTATTTTCTAATAAAGTATGTTTTTATTAAAAAAAATAAAAATCATTTGTAAATAATACGTGTTATAGATACCCTTCAATTCAATGTTCAAACTATCTTTAAACAAATTCTAAATTTTGCTTTTGAACCTAGAAGCAAATACCTTATACAATTTTAACCATCTAAAATGCCCATCAGGCATCAGCCCTAATAATCATAGGAATTAAATTTGTAACTTGATTGCTGCAAGACTTTATTGTGCTCTATAATCTTTTTTCTTCCTTTTTTGTGCAAGGACGATGAAAACACCAACATTACGACCGCAATAGAATTGCAACGGATCAAGCAAGAACTGCCTCTATTTGTTCGCAATATGAGTATGTGAAAGCTCTAGGACGAATAAGAAAGGAATCAAGGAACAAGACTCGATATAATTCTACTTTTGGTCCTTGATTTATAAGTGGCATATCACTTTTAGTCCTTTTTTTATCGGAACATTCCTTTTTAATCCTAGTATTACGGTGACATGACCAATTTGGTCCTCTATCAACAAAATAGTTAAAATTTTGTTAAATACAAGGGCATTTTGCTCGTCAATTGTGATTTTTTTCAAAAAAAAAAAAAACATAAAAAATATAACGGGTCAACGCACTTTGTATTAAAAAGATCAAAATGTCTTACTACTTAACAAAATTTTAACGATTTTGTCTATAGAGAACCAAAATTGGTAATGTCACAATAATACTAGAACCAAAAGGTGATGTTTTAATAAAAAACGACTAAAAGTGGATTGTTACCTATAAATCTAGGACCAAAAATAAAATTAATTCATAATATATTTGTATAATATTTACACTACATTAGGCCTAACATAGGCAAATTATTATGTGGATCCAAATTCAAAAATACATCATTTACATATTAAATGTTCAGATTTTATTCAAAAGTTAAACTACACTAAAAGCATAACTTGCGTAACACATCAATATGGCAATATAACCCCATATATTCGATCATGTAACCATGTTAGCAATATTATTATTAGTATTATTATTTGTGTTACATTTTTGACTAGTCTTTGTATTAGGTTAGTTATTTATGGCTTTCCTGATAGATAGGATTAGTTTACGCTGTTGATTATAGTCTATAGTATTGTAATCTCTATTCTGTTGGTATTGAAATAGTTAACGTTTATCTCATCTGGTATCAGATAGTCCAAGTCTCTTCTCTCTCCTCTCTCCCTACACCGATCGATTCCGATCCTCCTCCCCTCTCCCAAAAACGCCAGTCGGCCACCATGTCAACCAATTCGTCCGAACGAACTGTGACCGCCGGCGACGCAACCCCTCCAACCACCACCCCAAATCCCCTATCAAGTGCTCACCATTTCGTTTCGATAAAACTAACGTATCGAAACTTTCTTTTTTGGCGAACACAGCTGGTGCCGTTCCTCCGTGGCCAGGAGCTCCTTGGCTACGTCGACGGCGAGACGCCATGCCCACCGCCGACTATCCCACCTGTTCCAGCCTCCGGCGACTCCGTCTCCGACGCAACCACCGTGGCACCGACACCAAATCCAGCATACCGGGTCTGGATTAAGCAGGATCAGTCCATACTATCTTTGTTTATATCGTCTCTTTCCGATGAAGTCATGCATTTGGCCATCGAGAGAACCACGTCACGAGCAGTCTGGGAGTTCTTCGGGGCAGCGCTCGGGAGTTCGTCGCGGGCTCGGTGCTTGAGTCTTCTCGGCCAATTTCATTCTCTCCGGCAGGGCAACAGCAGTGCGGTGGAATTCTTTGGTCGTGCTCAATTATTGGTGGAAGACCTTGCACATGCCGACTACCCCATTTTACTCGACGAACAGAACATGTTCGTGTTCCGCGGCTTGCGTCCAGAATATCGCGCCATGGCGTCTTCCCTCACGACGACAGGTACACCCGTAACAATTCCTAAGATCTCCGATTACCTGCAAGCGCAGGAGTTTATTCACGCCGAGGACTTCCCGGCCGGATCTGATGGTGGACTGGTGGATGCTCCGTCGGCTCTGTTTGTTGGTCGAAGCCGTCGCAACGGGGGTGACGGCGAACGAGGTGGCTCGGGTGGCAATGGCCATGGCAACCAAGGCCGTGGTAGGGGCGATCAAGGCCGCGGGCGTGGAGGACGTGGTGGTGCACCGCTCAACTAAATATGCCACTCGCAGGGACACACCGCGGTCTACTGCTACAAACGTTACGCACCGCAACCACCGGCACAGGCGCACCTGGTGGTCTCCGGTGATGACTCGGCGGCAGCGAACTCGATGGCGGGGTGGTTTCCAGACACCGGGGCTTCGGCCCATGCCACCCCGGAGCATCCATGATGTCCCAATCGGATGAGTACACCGGTAGTGACGTCCTCCGTGTTGGTTATGGCGCAAGTTTGATAATTTCTCGCGTTAGTCGTGCATCTATACCATCCGAGTCAAAATTGTTATGTTTGTCTAATGTTTTACATGTCCCAAAATTATCTGTTACGTTATTGTCTGTTTACCATCTTATGAACAAAAATAATGTGTTTGTTGAATTTCACAAAGATTGTTTCATTGTGAAGGATTCAATCACCAGGGCGGTATTGCTTAGAGGTTCCACATCGGGCGGCTTATACAGGATCCCAGTCTCTCGGTCTCATTTTGCATATCTCACTTCCCGGGAAACACCCACGGTTTGGCATCGCCGCTTGGGCCATCCGAATGGTCATGTTCAAAATCGCGTCTTACAGTCGTGTCCGGTTGCACCAAATAAAGTCAAGTCGCTAGGATCGTGCACTTCGTGTCATCTCGGCAAAGCTTCTAGATTCCCATTAGATAGGGTTCCCTATTCTATTAAAAATGTATTAGATTTATTATATACAGACATCTGGGACCCAGCTCATGTAATCTCTGCTAGTGGATTTAGATACTTTATGCTATTTGTAGATGATTACTCGCGTTTCTGCTGATTTTATCCCTTACGGGTAAAATCTGACATATATAAAACTTTTGAGTCGTTCCGTGTCATGGTAGAACGCCAATTTTCGCGTTCTATCAAGTATATTCAGTCCGATCTAGGCGGGGAATACCGCAAACTACATCACACCTTTACCCAACTTGGTATAACTCACCGCCAGTCATGTGCGTACACGCACGAACAAAATGGCAAAGTAGAACGCAAAAACCGACACATTGTTGAAACCGGATTAGCCCTATTAGCTGAAGGTTCAGTCCCCCAACAATATTGGGACTTTGCCTTCGAAACGGCTACCTGCCTAATCAACTGTTTACCCACATCAATCTTGCAGTTTGAGAGCCCATACACACGCCTGTATAAAACTCCACCACCCTACACTTTTCTCCGAGTCTTCAGGTGCCGGTGTTACCCTTATCTTCGGCCCTACAATCGGCACAAGATAGAGTACCGCTCAACTCCCTGTGTCTTCTTAGGTTACCCTCCCAGCTTTAGGGGCTATAGATGCATGAACCTAACAAGTGGAAAAATCTATATCTGCCGCCATATGCGCTTTGACGAGTCTATTTTTCCTTTTTCAGACTCATCTCTGTGCAACAGTTCACAGCCCGTACCGGCCACAATACCGTGGGCCTCCGGACCAATTGTGGCACATGCTCCGTGCAACATTCACGCGGCACCAATGGACATAGCTCATACGAGTGTAACCAATCCGGTACCATTGGCTATTGAAGGGCTCGTTCAACCGGCACCAACCAGGGCTCGGGCGACCCGAACTCAGCACCAAGAACGAGGGCATGTGATGAGACTTAGACACATGACACGCGGCACCGACGAGTAGTTTCATGCTCTAAATGTAACTACTGATCCGACCTG
Organism: Ipomoea nil; assembly: GCF_001879475.1. NCBI lineage: Eukaryota > Viridiplantae > Streptophyta > Magnoliopsida > Solanales > Convolvulaceae > Ipomoea > Ipomoea nil. The sequence continues at coordinate 9,690,406 of NW_017617471.1, forward strand.
CTACTCACAGGCTGTTGGGCATCCGCAGTGGCGTGATGCTATGGACTAGGAATTCAATGCCCTTTTGCACAACGACACTTGGAACCTTGTACCGGCCGAGCCACACATGAATGTAGTTGGTTGCAAGTGGGTGTTCCGCACCAAACGAAATGCTATTGGCTCTATAGAACGGTACAAGACTCGTCTTGTTGCAAAGGAATTCAATCAAGTTGCAGGCGAAGATTTCTTCGACACTTTTAGCCATGTGGTCAAACCGACCACCGTCCGCCTCCTATTCTCTCTAGCTGTGTCACACAACTGGACACTACACCAGCTGGACGTACACAATGCCTTCCTAAACGGGCATTTAGCTGAGACGGTATACATGAAATAGCCACCGGGGTATGAACATCCCACACATCCAGATCATGTGTGTCATCTTCAACGGTCGTTATATGGTCATAAACAAGCTCCACAGGCTTGGTTTAAGCGATTAAATGATTTTTTGATCTCTACAGGTTTCTTATCCTCGAAGACAGATGTTTCCCTATTCCACTACTCTGCTGGCTCGTCCCGAGTATACTTTCTTGTATATGTCGACGAAATTATTATGATGGGGAACGATTCCGTGCTCATCTCTACTCTGCTGCAACGCCTATCTGCCACCACCAAGATTCGAGATCTTTGTATACCTAGGTTCTTTCTCGGGATTGATACCTTGAAGGTAGACACGGGTTTTCTGTTGTCTCAGCACCGTTATATGAAGGACATTCTAAACCGCGCTGGCATGTCAGATTGCAAACCGCTGGCCACATCGGCTGCCGTTACTCAACCAGTACCACCCTTCGATCAACCATACGACAACCCAACTCAGTACCGCCGCCTCGTTGGGGCACTCCAGTACCTGACTGTTACTCGGCGGACCTGTCTTACGCTGTTAATCGCCTATGTCAGTTCATGCACTCTCCGATGAATGATCATTGGAGTCTTCTGAAACGGGTTGTGCGGTACATCAAGGGCACCCTCGACTACGAGTTATGCCTTTCTGTCTCCGCTTCCTCCGTCATTCATGCATTTTCGGATTCAGACTGGGCGGGGTGCCCGGTAGACGGGAAAAGTACGAGTGGATATGCTGTTTTCTTAGGGACTAATCTCATCTCATGGTTGTCCTGGAAACAGTGCACGGTGGCTCGGTCCTCAACCGAAGCTGAATACAAAGCCCTCGCCGATGTCTCGGCTGAGGTCATGTGGGTTGTCTCCCTGCTTTGTGAACTAGGGCTTCACTCTAGCGAACCTTCCACACTCGGGTGCGATAATCTGGGTGCTACTTACCTCTGCGCGAATCCTGTCTTTCACGCCAGAACCAAACATGTTGAGATTAATTTCCACTTTGTCCGAGATAAGATTGTGTCTGGGGACTTGGTTGTTAATTTTGTGTCTACGAAGGACCAGCTTGCAGATATTTTCACCAAACCGTTGCCGGGGGCCTCGTTTTGCAACTCTCCGTGACAAGCTCAATGTTGTGGCTCATCACCCTTATGTGCTTGAGGGGGTGTGTTAGCAATATTATTATTAGTTTTATTATTTGTGTTACATCTTTGACTAATCTTTGTATTATGTTAGTTCTTTATAACTTTCCTGATAGATAGGATTAGTTTACGCGGTTGATTATAGTCTATAGTATTTTAATCTCTATTCTGTTGGTATTGAAAATGTTAACGTTTATCTCATCAACCAAATATATGATCAAATATTTTAATTGCTGAAACCAATAATTTGAATTAGGATAACTTAGCTAGAAATAGATTTTGGGGTACCTGCAAAGTTGTCTCAGCCTTGTTTCGGTCTTTCATTTTGTACTTCATGAGGTATAGAAGTTCGTTTTCGTGGACTTTGTTGATCTTATCCAGATTAGCCCTGATGGACTGGATCTCATTCGCATAAACATTTATCTTTCCACAAAATGGGATCTTATCAAAAGATTTTGACAAGACATCGTCTCCATGCTTCTTCTTCAGTGCAAAATAGTTTGCAATCGTATCCTGTGCTTCATTCACAAGAGTTGTGAATTTTTTCACTACTACTCTCAAAACTTGGTGGTCATTGGCCCTTGGATTCTTGGAGGCTTCCACAAGTCTGGCGTTAAATGTTTCGATGTCGGAGGATAGATCCTTTATCTCAGAATCTATGCCACGAACCAGCTTCACATTGTCTTCTACAGTTTGGACCAGGGCTATTACCTTCTGTGTTATCAATTCTTCTATCACTTTGTCCAACACTATCGTCATTGCTCTCAGCTCTCTCTCTCTCTCTCTCTCTCTCTCTCACAGTGAAGACATTGGAAATGCAATTATGCAAGTGATATTGAGAGGTACAAATTCTATTCTTCCAGATATATATTTAGAGCAGATCAGATAGGATAAGATCTGAATTGAATGCCGATAATATTGCTCCAACTTGCGCCAGTACAGTTGCTCGATCTAGTACGGACTTGGACCCTACGTCCCTACATCACATGCATCTTTTCTGCATTCTGATCAGACACAATCAAAGCTCTTTGAAAAGTGTATATACTCCGTATTAATTAAAACATCCTCAAAGGACTCGGTTTTTGTAAATGTGATTAAAAAAAAAAAATCATATTTACACTCTCGACTGGCATTGTGATGTGCATCTCTTCTCCTTAGAGCATCCACATCAGTGGATATTATGGGGATAATGTCAGATGAATTATCTTGGGTGGGGATAATAACAAATGTGGAGAGGAGTTATTTATGGAGATATTTCTCCTGCAAATTCAAGGAGAATGCAGAAAAAGAAAAAAAAGGAAGAGAAGAAAGAGGCGCTGCTGTGCGCGTTTCGCGCACAGCAGGCCCCCACACGGGCGCGTGGCGCGCCTGACCTTTTTATTTTTTTTTGTTTTTTAATTTTTGATTTTGATTTTTTTGTTTTTTTTTTTCTCCCCTTCCCACATTCTCTCTCCTAATCACTCTTACATTATCCTCCAATTCTCCCCAACCATTGTGGATGCTCTTATGGTGGGTGTCAAATACGAGTACCTCATATTTGCTAGAGAACCCCACCTCATCTCTCTCTTCACACTCTCTCATTCATATCATCTATCTTTTTTCTCAAACACTATGATAAAACTACTATTAGGGAAGCTCTTAAGTCTTTGGTCAGTAGTAATTATATTTTCCCTTATCCACAATTTAATTACCACATAGAAAAGTCTATCGTCAGTCGATTGATAGAATAGTGTCAAATTGGTGTTTAATTGACAAAATTTAAAATAATTTGATGATCAAATTTGTTCAAATTAAATTAAAAAATAGAGACTAAATTGACAATTACAAAAATAATTGTAGAGTTTTAAAAACTTTTAAAATGATATATTTTAGTAAACTTTGATTGACTTTCATAGAGTCGTTCAAAACTTTTTAAAATTTTGTAAGACTCTATAATAGTCTATATAAAGAACATTCATAAACTTTTATCAATTTTTTTGTTTTAAAACGTTTACAAAAGTTATTGAAATTCTAAATTGAATAATTCTTACAAACTATGAATGATTTTGACTCTTTATCATTTATAATTTTCTTACAAAACATATTATAATATCTCATAAAATTCTTCTTATTATATATATAGTTGTTAAATAATAATTACTATCCATTTTATTCATACAAAGGGAAACATTTATGCAATTAGCAAGAAACGTACAAGTGATGAGATTATGTTCAAAGCAAATCATACCAACAAGAAGTAAACTTCTCTGAAACCACAACACCAGATAGAAAAACATAACATAATTTCCATTTATACATCAAGCAATTCATAAATTGGTTTTTTTTTTTTAAAACTATTATTGACTCTATTTAATTCATAAATCAGTTATAAACTGTAGAAACGAAGCAAATTAATTTTAATCCCTGATTTGCAAGAGCATGGGAAATACAAAATTAGGGAGGCAACAATGGGATCTCTACGTTCCTCGAAAATAATATTATTTCAAATTTGTAGAGAAAGATTGTAAAGTTTAGGAGAGAGAAAAAATTGGTAGAGTTTATGTACGAAGAAAATATAAGATAATGAAGAAAAATAATTTATTGAATTTAAGTATAAGGTTTATAAAGTTTAAATATGGAGAAAAAATAGAGTTTAAATAGAGAGAAACAAAAAACATTCAGAGTTGGTAGAACGAAAATTTTGAAATCATAGGGTTGATGGTTGGATTTCAACTATTTATATTTGAGAATGAAAAATTTACAAATGTCTTAAAATTAAAAAGTTTACAAAAATTCATAATTTTTTGAATAGTACATGACTTTTAAGCTTTTAAAGACTCCATAAGTCTTAATCGAATATCACATAATTTTTAAAAACTCTTTAAAAATCTTGATTGAATACAATCTAATTTTAAAAACATACTCTTAAAAGTTTAAATTGAACACCTTCAAACTTTTAAAATTCATAAATATCTATGAAAATCGTGATTGAATACACACCTTTAAATTAAAGTTGATGTGCCCCATCTCACTATTATGAGACTGGATTGGCACAATTAGGCAAATAATTTAGGTGGGGTTCAAGTCAGAATATAATTCACCAAATAGACAATAGTCATATCAATGTCTTGTTATTAAAAGTTGCGCCATTTCCTCAATTATTTTTTTTTTTTTGAAAACATTTCCTCAATTATTTGAGCTAGTGAGTTTTGTAGCTTTTCGCACGATATTATCTGCTAGTAGCTCAAATAATTGATTTTTAAGTTATATATACGAATTGCTAAGTTATTTGAGCAAGTCGTTTTTAAAGGAAAATACAACTCTTACAATTAAATTTTACTTTCAATTTTTACTCTCTTTTATAAAATTTTAATATTAACATTTTGCATTGAGACTCACAAGATGAAGATAACTAATCATTAATTAACACATTGGGAATAAAAAGCGAATAGAAATAAAGAGTACATATTGTAGAACTCCTACTATATCAACACAGAATATGCTATATAGACTCATATTTCTTATTTTTAATACTTAATCCCTCTCCTAAATTCTTGATGTAGACACATTATATGGGCTCACACGATGAAAATATTACATCCTTATTTGTCACATTATTAAGTAAAAATGAAATAATAGAATTTGATAGTACATGTAGTAGAACTCTATCATCATTGTCTAGGCAACTATGGAACTTGGGGCAACATCAATAGTTTTTACAGTTTTATTTGCAATTTTTTATGGGTCTCAAAATTCACCTATTAACATCCACTATCTCACTCAATCTGTAAATTCCCCAATAGTTTAAGTTTTTTTTTTTCCAAGTCTTTTCTAGACTAATCAATTTACAAAAAATATATTCTAATCTTTTTTATTATAATTCTAAATATTATAGTCGTAATTATAATTATAATTATTATATTTTTAAAATTAAACATGGCAAAAGTTAATTTAATTAATAATTATAAAATTTCAATTCAAATAATATGTTATTAAAAATACATATTACATTAAAAAATAACATTGTATAATTTTAAATAATTTAATAACAAAATTAAATAAGAAAAAAGGTATAAAAAATAAAAAAAAATTTAAAAAGTTGTCCATTGCATTGCTTAGAAACTAACAGCCAAAATAAATAAAATAAAATAAAATAAAAATTAAACATTTAAAGAAGTCACTAGCTGACGACCACTTTAAAGCATTCACAGCATGTTTGGTTCACGAAATGAATTTTGAGGTAATAGGAATGCTATTCCATAAGGAATGGAATAGGCAAGGAATAGAATAGGAATTGTATTCTATTGTTTGGTTCGCTGAAGGAATAGACTTTAGGAATTATATTACAGTGTTTGGTTGATTTAAGTAATAGAAATGAAATATGTTTTAAAAGACATAAATACCCTTATAAAAATATGTGATGGTAGCGATGGTGGTGGTGGCGGCGGCGGTGGTGGTGGCGGCGATGGTGGTGCTGGGGTAGTAGTGTTGGTGGTGGCGGTAGCAGTGGCAGTGATGGGGGTAGCGGTGGTGGTGGCGACGGTGATGGTGGCGATAGTGGTGGGGGGGGGGGGTGGTGCTACTGGATGGCAGTTCTGGTGGTGGTGGTGGTGGCGGCGGTGGCGGTGGCGGCGATAGTGGTGGTGCTGGGTGGTAGTGGTGCTAGGGTGGTAGTGGCAGTGGTGGGGGTGGCAGTGGTGGTGGTGGTGGTACTACTGGGTGGCAGTTCTGGTGGTGGTGGTAGTGGCGGCGGTGGCGGTGGTGGCGATGGTGGTGGTGGCAATAGTGGTGGTGCTGGGGTGGTAGTGGTGCTAGGGTGGTAGTGGCAGTGGTGGGGGTGGCAGTGGTGGTGGTGGTGGATGGTTGTGGCAGTGGTGGTGGGGGCGGCGACAGTTGTGGCGGGGGTGGGGGTGGCGGTGGTGCTGCTGGGTGGCAGTTCTGGTGGTGGTGGTGGTGGCGGTGGCGGTGGCGGCGGCAATGGCGGTGGTGGCGATGGTGGTGGTGGTGGGGGCGGCGACGGTGACAGTTATGGCAGTGGTGGTGGGGGCGGCGATGGCGGTGGTGGCGATGGTGGCGGTGATGGTGGTGATGGTGGTGGTGGTGGTGATAGGGTGGTAGTGGTGGTGGTGGCGGTGGCAGTGGTGGGGGTGGCGGTGGTGGGGGCGACGGTGATGGTTGTGGCAGTGGTGGTGGGGGGGGCGACAGTTGTGGCAGTGGTGTTGCTGCGTGGCGGTTCTGGTGGCGGCGGTGGCAGTGGCGATGGTGGTGATGGCGATGGTGGTGGTGATGGCGGTGGTGGTGCTGGGGTGGTAGTGGTGATGGTGGCAGTGGCAGTGGTGGGGGCGGCGGTGGTGGTAGGGGCGGCGACGGTTGTGGCGGTGGTGGTGGCGACGGCGGTGGTGGCAGTGGTGATGGTGGTGGTGGCGACAGCGCTGGTGGCAGTGGTGATGGTGGTGGCGACGACGGTGGTGAAATATGATAAATTTATACATAGGAACAAAAATTAGGTTAAAGAAAGGGGTAAAAAATGAAATAGATTCTAAAATCTATTCCTGAGCGTTCAGTAATAGGCTAATACCAGGTGGGGCCCTAGTAATAGGTATTACCTTATTTGAGGTAATAGGCTATTACCAGGAATATAATTCCTGGTAATAGAAATGGTTACCAAACAACGGAATAGGCCTATTACTGGAAATGCTATGTCATTCCCAGCCTATTCCGTGAACCAAACGGGCCATCAATGAACACATTATTGAAATGCGCTCAGTGGAAGTAGGTGTGCTATCACATGACTATTTTCCATATTTTTTAAAGAAAAAAAAAAACTCATTTGAAGGATAAAAGAATTTTGAAAAAGCCTCTCCCCCAATCTATATCTATATATATATAAAAGTAAAATCCTCCTAACAAATTTTCCCCCCAAAACTTTTGTAGTAAAACTTATTTGGTAAGTAATTGTCAAATGGAAATTAAATAAAATCAATACCAATCTATATTAATTTGGAATAAAATTAATTAGGAATATTAATATAATGATTTGATTATGAATATCAATATAATAAATTAATTATGGCAATACCTTAAATAAATAAATACAATTTCCTTTTGAAAAATCTTACAAATTTATAATTCTCATATTTTTCACCTATAAATACAATGAATTGATGACTAAAAAAATTAAAGTCTTCATTTTACATTGTATCCCTCTTTTTCTTTGCAGGTGACTCTCTCATCACCAATTTAATCATTGTGGTTCAATAGCTGCTCAAACTAATATGCATATTTCAAGGCATTAAAGGTACAATTTCTCTTCTATCTATTTCTATCTCTGTGAAAAAAAGTTATTATTTTTTCATTTATATTCTTTATTATGGATTTGTACGGGTCGATGCCACTCCAAACAAGTTGTACGTAGTTGCTCCGACTAAGCCGATGCAAAAAGGTTTAATTTTTTTAGAAAAGTATTTTTTTCGTATTATTTTTGTTTGTAATTGATCTTCCATAGTTTTTAATTTTTGTTTTGTTTTTAATTGTTGTTTTTTTAAATTTTGTATTATATGTATTTTTTGTATTATTGCTTTGTTTAAAACAATAATTTTGTAATATTGTTTATATATTTTATTTCCAGGCATGGTTTTTGTTATTTGTGCGATGCAATGGTTACGGAGTCAGTAGGAGATACTACCCGAGTTCACTGTTTTTGGTAACTTTGTAGTTAAGTGAGACGCAAAAGCTGCGGTCGAAAGGGCTAGAGTAAAAAAAAATGCAAAACGACATCGTTTTTGGGTCGTGGTGCACGGTCAATGCAATAACTATTGATTTTAGACGGGCTGTGTTGGAGAATTTCTAACCCGTCCCGTTTCCAAATTGACCTATATAACCTGTGTGGAGGTACGTGTTATACGGGTGGACTAATCCTAAGCCAACAAGACTCCGCCCATAAAGCCACTAACTATAACTTTTCACATAGTGGTAAAGCACTTGATCCTCATAAAATTACATCAGTGGTAACTGTTTGATCTTTACACGTTTGTGTTGAATGTATTTGATTTTATTAATTTAAATATCTACTCCACATCAAAGTATAAATTATATTTAAACAAAATATTCATAAGATTTATGTAACTATGTCACACATAGGGCTGATGTAGCTGTACCAATTGAGAGAAACACATAGCATATAATTGATTAAAATTTTAATTTGTTGATTAATGTGAGACACATAAGTATATGATTTGATGTCTAAAGTAATTGAGTGAAACACATTACATATACTTGATTAAGCTTTGGTTGATTAGTGTGAGATAAATAATAAGTATATGATTTGATGTCTAAATTAAAGTAATTTTCATTCATACAGTCATACAGCTAGCTAGCTAGCAAGGATGCTGACCCCTTGGCCAATTGAATTAGAGGATGCGCGTTTGTGCAATCTAAATAAGAATATGAATTATTTGTTCCATTCAATGTTTAAAAAAAAAAAAAAAATATATTGTGAGTTGTGTTTTAAGTACTGAGTATTTGATAGTTTTTTTTATTGTTCTCTTTGTGTTATGCACGAAGGATTTTATTTTTTATTAATAGAATAGATTATCATATGATTAATATTATTAAAGTAAGAAATTTATATACGACAAATTATTACATATAATTATGGTAACATTTATTTAAAATCTAATGAAATTAAATTTTTCTATACTATTAATAAAAATAAAATTCTTTTTTGTACAACAATTGTATAATAAAATATGGTAATACAATTCTTAATATAATATATTATTTCCTACTTTTTCTATTCCTACTATAATTCTAGGTTACATTTTATATCAATTTGCCTTATGTAAGATATCGTATAACATTTATATTTCCTCTTATGTTTTTATTATTCTTTTTATTTTTTTAATGCCTAATAATTACCAAAAATAATTATTAATAATTGTAAATTTATATTAGACAATTATATTAATAATTAATTACTGAATCAAGAATAATTTATTTTGTACTGTAAATGCATTGTTTTTAATAATTTTGATTTAAACTATTTTAGTTTCTATGTTTTTCATATACAAAGCTATAATTATAAATTTATAATTGTAATACTTTCATAATAATATTGAATAAATATTAACCATATGTTTAGATTTAATTATATATTACATTAAAATAATTATATATTAATCTAATATAGTGATGGTTAATACAGATAAACCATATATAGGCATAATCTAATATAGAAAATATTCATTGCTAACCATATATAACAAATCTATTCCGTGCATCGCACGGGCGCAAATACTAGTTGTTAAAAAAACTCTTCCCAATTTTTGCATCAGAAAAAACTCCCCAATAAACACTCATTCTCATTGCTAAATTTATGGTATATGTATTTTGTTGCTTTATTTCTGCATCAAGTTTCCCTATATATATCATCACTGCCTACGCAGTTGCGATACTTAGGTAATTTTATGGTGTACGTATTTTGGTTGTTGGAGGCTTGGAGCCTATCTTTCATGACTCTTCTAGTCTGCCTTCACAGATTTTTTTTTTTTTTTTTTTGCAAATGAAATAATGGCTCTGTTTGCCTCGCTTAATTGAAAAACTAGTTAAAAATTAAAAGTTAAAAAATCGGTAGCTAATAAATTAATTGATTGAAATTAATATATTTGATAAAATTAGCTATTGAATAAACTGATAAGTATAAAAAGATATTTTTATAAATGCATATATTCAAATTTAAATACTATATATATATATATATATATATATATATATATATATATATATATATATATATATATATATATATATATATATATTCAAAATAAGTTAATATCCAAGTTTTAAATTCAATTAAATAAACATAAAATTATTAAGACTATGTGGTCTAATGTTACCTGAGTTGGACGTTTATTTGGAAGATTATGAGTTCGAGGCTCAATGGAGGTGTTATTAGGGCCAGTAATATTAAAAAAAAAAACCATAAAACTAAATTAAAAATAATAATAATAATTATTATTATAATGAATGATGACTAGATTGTTTTAAGTCTAACTCATCAATTTCATATTAAAATATAAAAAATATTTGGTGGACTCTCATGATGTACTTTAAAGTTTAAATTTTCACTTACTCTTATAAATTCTTAATATAAACACTTTTATATAGAATCATATGTTAAATATAACCTATCATTATTTATCATATATCAAATGATAAAAATAAAAAAGTAAAATATGAAATTCCACATTACAACTCGTAAAGTTGATATGCCCCATCTCACTATGATGCGACTGGATTGGCACAATTACGCAAATAATTTAGGTGGGGCCTTAAGTCAGAATACATCAATAGTCATCATAATAAATTAATAATCTTGTTATTTAAAGTTGCGACATTTCCTCAATTATTAACTTTTTTGCAAATTTTCCTCAATTATTTGTGCTAGTGAGTTGTGTAGCTTTTCGCACGATATTCTCTGCTAGTAGCTCAAATAATTGATTTATAAGTTATACGAATTGTTAAGTTATTTTAGCAAGTCGTTTTTAAAGGAAAATACTATTCTTACTCTTAAACTAGTATTGCACCCGTGCGATGCACGGCCATGATATTATAATGTAATATATAAAAGCTTGGTATATTGTATATATATATATAGTACAAATAAAGTTGTAGACATAATAAAAAGACAAAATATATTATATTGGCGTTCCATAAGCATAAAAAAATTACACATTATTAAAGATTTCTTTGTAAACTACATTTTGAGTTTTGTTTAAAAGGCCTCTAGATTCCCCACAAATTAACACCTTAAGACCGTCAGGATTACTCACCCTAGAAACTGCTACATATAACTGGCCATGGTTGAAAACTGGTTTTTTGAGTAACAAACCAACCTGTGAAAGCGTTTGACCTTGACTTTTGTTGATTGTCATTGCATATGACAACATAACTGGAAACTGCTTTCTTTGAAACTTAAATGGAAGTCTTGGGTCTGAAGGAGTCAAAGATAGCCTTGGTATCAACACATTTGTACCTGCGTTGTTGCCACATAGGATTTGTGCCTCAATAACATGATTTCCCAGTTGTGTGACTACTAACCTTGTACCATTGCAAAGTCCCAGTGAGTGATCTATATTTCTCAGCAGCATAATTGGAGTACCAACTTTCAAAGTTAAACAATGGTTGGGGACTCCTGAGCATCTCAAACTATTTAAAAATTCTGTTGTGTGTACCTCAGATTGCATATCAACATTTGCCTCTGACTTGCAAAGAGAATCACAACTCAAATATGTTATTGATGAGGCTTGATTCAGACCGTTCATGTATTCATTCACTTCGTCTACAACATCTAATGTTGGAGCCAGAATAGCTCTACTCTCGAGTTGTCTTGCATCCATGTTTCCAGAACGGTAATCTGGAAATGTGCTGTTAACAATTTGTCTAATGGGATCGCCCTCATTTTCCAATACAAAGGATGAAGGAATCATTATATTGCAATCAACACCATTGTCTTCCCCAACATTTCCATCACCTACATCTGCAATCCACTTGGCAAAACAACCTAACTTCTCAACCTCCTCTTCATCACTAATACTTCGCAATCTTAAATTCTTCGTTAAACGAAGAACTTCACAATTATTCCACAAGTAAGAAGAATTAATACTGGCTTGTACTATATCTTGTCTAGTACCTTTTGGAATAACTGGAAGAATTTGTCTAAAGTCTCCCCCCAAAACAACTGTTTTACCTCCAAAGGTCATCGTTGAGCTCCTAGGATTTGTGAAACGCATTAAATCTCTCATTGTCCTGTCTAATGCTTCAAAACAATGTTTGTGCATCATCGGTGCTTCATCCCAAATAATAAGTTTGGCTTTGATGATCAATTCAGCCAGTGCACTTCCCTGCTTAATGTTGCAAGTGGAATCTTCATTAACAGAAATTGGTATAGCAAATCTAGAGTGTGCAGTCCGTCCACCAGGCAGAAGTAATGAAGCTATACCGCTTGACGCAACATTTAATACAACTTCACCTTTGGACCTTAGAGCTGCTGAAAGTGTCTTCCACAAAAAGGTTTTGCCTGTACCACCATAACCATACACAAAGTACATGCCACCCATCTCTGACTGGACGTCTGCAACCACCTTATTATAGATGAGTAACTGTTCCTCAGTTAGTTTCTGAACCAAAGAATCATGTTCATGCCTTAGAGCTTCCCGATCATATGACATTTCCTCGAACAACAACCTATTTCCCTGAAACAAATCACCGTTTTGATCTGGCATTGGCATCGGTGGATAGTCTGCTAGAGATTTGTTCCAAGCATTCAACAACTTCTCCATTTCAAACAATGCATAATTCTTTTTTTGAGAATCATTGAGAATTAGATCTAAAAATAAAAACAAAATTGTAAGATATTATAGACAAAAAATGGATACGTACATATGAGATAATAATTAATTATTACCTGAAGTTGAGATGTTTCTTCTACACGTAAATTCAGCATCATCTGATAAGTAATGCCAGACCACCTCCCACACATCTTCTGGCTTTGACATTGCATTCGATGTCAATAGTGTAACAAACAATTTTCTTAAGGAATGTGCCGAAGACCAAACTGCTGCCTCACTGATTGCATCGACATACTCTTTATCATCTTCAATTAAACCACGTGCATAACATGCATCTCTAAATGAATTATATTGTACGCCATCCACTTTTTTAATATCATCAAATGACGTTGGTCCTCGAACAATGTTAAGTAAACACCTCAAATAAAAGATTTCACCACTATTTGGGGGCACATAAAAGATTCGACCAATTGCCCAATTCCTCTGCCTTGGATGCCATTCCCTTTTATCTTTTTTCCAAACAAATTTAGTGGGCATCTGTGAATATGTCAACTGCCGCGCCTCTGCATAACTTTTATTCGCCTCTAGCCATGCAGTGAACATGCTTTGTGCTACCGTTGGCCGATTTACAACATCATCCACCAAATCATCATCGTGAAATATTACTGAATGCTCATTTGGAAGATGGAAACTCAAACGCTCAACAGATGGATTCCTAAATTGTATGTCAAATGCAAATATCCTCCAAGCAGCCTCACAGGGCGAAATATATCTACAGTCATAGTACATCTTGATTTCATCTATAACCTTTCCCGTAGATTCTTCCACCGCACTATTGTAAAATTCAGCTGTGACCCTGTCATTACCCTTGTTGACGTACTTGAATAAGTACTTTATTGATCTAGATTGGTTGCACCACTCGACATTAATATGAGCTTTGTACTTCATCAGCAAATGTCTATTGTGTGGAACTACATATCTACTATCAAGGGCAATTCCATTTTTCCTTATTGTACGACCATTATCTCTACGGCGATATATCGGATATCCATCAAAATCCACTGTAGAGCTTTCAACAAATTTTTTGGGGTAGAATTTAGAGCACTTACCATTGACCATGCAAGGTGAATTCTTCCTCGCTGCACCACATGGACCATGCATCATAAATTCTTCCACAGCTTTGTAATATTCTGGATCGCACAATTCACTTGGGATCTCAGCAGATATTATCATATCAATGTCTTTTGCAGTAGGATAAGAGTTGCTCTTTGCCAAGAATATCAAAATGTGAGCATGTGGCAATCCCCTTTTTTGAAATTCAATTGTGTAAATTACTGCAGATTGAAACATAGAAAACTTATAATTCAAATATGCTTAATATGGTTAACAAACAAAATTTTGTAATTAAATAGAACAAAGTACCTGCATCAACAACTCCAAAAATGTTTTCTTTCTGGATCTCTTTTATCAGTGCGTTTAATTTCATTTTAAACACACGGCAAATAATATCTGGTCTATCTTCAGATTTGAGATTCCTTGGTTGTAAAAACCTTTCAATCTCAGGCCACTTGGGATTACATGTGAATGTAATAAATAGACTTGGATAACCAATCCATCTACAAATTGCCATTGCATCTTGATAATTCTGCACCATATATCTTGCTCCTCCTGTAAAACTCGATGGCAAAATGATACGCTTTCCTTGGGCTGTAGGATCTACTTCACCACGTGTTAACGCATCTGTCAAACATTTATATGATTCACATCGCAGTGACTTTTGATGAGTCCTAATATAAACCAAGCGTCCGGATTCTATCATGGTATAAGCATCTACCAAATATTGCTGAAACAACCTTCTAGAATAAAGCAATGTTGACATTTCGTTGAACCTATCTTGCAAACGGAATGAAAAATACTCCCTGGGACTAAGTTTACTTCTTGCATTCGAACTCTGACCTGCAGCATTGTTAAACTGTATGTCTTCTCTGTAACCGTCTTCACCATAAGGAAAGAGTAATGGGTATTGCAATGGTAGATAGGATGGATGTAATTCAGTTATTCTCTGAAAATGACCAGCTTTAGATTCCACCAAAATATCTCTTTCCCCCATGTTTGGATCTAAATCACCAACAATCAGAGCAGCCACTTCTCCAACCTGTGGCAAGTTATATGTCCTTGCATCTTTGTTCCTCCTTCCGATGAGTTTTATTTTAATATCTCTTCTAGGATTACTTTCCATCTCCATTTTTGCCATGCGAAAACTCTTGACCAAAACATTATTCTCATCTAATGCATCCTTAATGTCTTTAACAATTTCACAATGCAATGTAGTCGTAGAATCATCATCCCTGTTTACAAAAAACAAAATCAATAAATTTAGTTGAATTGATGCAAATACATGCTCATGATCATTTAAAGTAATGTATGTCTGATCGTAACTTACCCAAGTGCACTTAGACGATTGTTGATCTCATTCTCAGTATCATAAATATACAATTGAGCAAACTTTGGACGATCTCCAGGTACTGGTAGCAAGCTGCCCATTAAGTGAAAATTTTGACCATGTAGTCTAAAGACTGGTGGTGCACAACCATTGTTAATTGCTCTGTCAATTTTGCCACCCATGGAAGTAAAGCAAAACATATTGTTAAAGGACCGAATATTTTTCAAGAAATGTGAACTCTTTTGATCTTGGTTAAAGAACAATTGCACTATTGCAGGAGGTGGACAATATGTAGGTGCCAACTTGATCTTTCCATGACTGCAACATAGTGAATATTTTGGATTCCGAACACCGGCTGATTTATTAACGCGCTCCTCTAACCAAAACATAGCTCCACAATGCTGACAGGAATACATTTGATCACCAACATCACCGTAATAATCTATAGACCAAAAGTAAGTGTTAGTATGAAACTCAAATATTTTATCTAATTAATAGTATATTACCCACCAGTACGAATTGTCAACTTTGAGGTAGTATCATGGACCGCGTTATCAAAATCTGCAATCAATCGACGTTGCATTTCCATATTTTGCGACAACCCGCATTGATCCACAACGCATGACTGTGGTGTACTAACTAAAAGATGCAAATAAATACGAATATTCAATTATTCAATTATCAAAATGTAACTGATTGTATTCCAATTATAATAAAGAATTGAATTGTTTTATATAATTTACCATTTGTCAAATTTGCTAAAGGCCTTCGAATTTCTTTGTCTTCCAGCCGTGTAACTTCCACGACGGTTGATCGCGATGTACTTGGTTCAATATAATTTTGGCAAACTATTATGAAAAATAAAAACAACAAAGCTATTAGAATAACTTATATTAGAGAGATATAATATAAAATATTTAATATACTATACACAGTTAACCAAGACCATGAATGCATTTTAAAAGTGTATAACTTTGACTTGAAAAGAAATGATTGTTGGTAAGAATTACTAACGGAAAGTCAACCAAAAATAAAAAGTTAAAAAAGTACAAAAAAGATTATATCGTTTTAGAATTAGAATTGCTCATACCATTGCTAGAGTTGAGATTTTGCGGTGGAAGCCCATTACGATGTCCCTGAATTACACGCTTCTTATTTTGAGTTGCTGAATTAATGCATGTAAGTTGAGATCTAAAGCTTGTAGACTGTACTGGGATTGAATAGTCTACAAAAAGATTGTAATAATTTAAAGAACCAATAAGTTGAATCTAAAAAAAAAAAATACAAACTACCATAAAAACGATATAAATTTGGTCGATGTTAATAAAAATTGATATATGTGAAAACAATTACACAAACACAAAAATTCGAGAGAAATCATTTTACCAGGCAACACGGGCGTTGTGGGTGTGTTCAATGTTACATTTTCCGGCGAATCATTTTCTGTAAAAAAAAAATACAGAAATTGTAACCAATTAAACAATTTATAATAATATAATTATTTATACGCCACTTATTGAAACAAAAGTATATGAATGTATGTATTACTTTAAACAAATATAACAAAAATATAAACCATATTTATAATTATAAAACAATTTAAATATTAATATAAAAAATTAAATACATGTTCAATTTTACATACTATTAATGTCACTAAGTTATACTTTTAATTTACATTTTTTCAAGATCATTCATTTATTTAAAAAGAGAATCTATACTGACAGTAATAAATAATATTAATAGAGTATATAATAAATAATATTAAATAAAATAAACCGAGTATATAATAAATCCTACTAACACTAATAATAACAAATCCTACTATATAATATAATCCTACTATATAATAATAACAATATAACAATAGTCTAAATATATACCCATTTACTAAACCCTCTACCCAGCCCATAACTCCCTACGGCCCACCCATCAAAACCCACCCCAGCCGACCGACTCCCCAAACATACTCTCCCTCATCCCCTCTCATCCTCGCTCTGTGGTCTCCGATCCTCCATCCGTCTTCTTCGCGTTTTGGTTTCGATTGCCTAATCGCGACGACCGGATATGGAAATCGAAGCCATGAGGGACCTTAAGCTCACTAAATCCCCATTTTCAAAGCTCTATACACGAAAAGCTTTGATCGTGTAAGTTTTATCGGACTAATCGAAACCCTAAACCGAGATATTGTTCGCCAAATTAGTTCCGATATCCTTGCTAGTTTTGTTGATTACTTCTAGCTTGTTATTCGAAACCCAGAAAACATATGAAAAAAGCCAAAAATTGAAACCCTAAAGCGGTAGAAATTCCGTCGAAGGAGTTCTTATGTTTATGGAAATCTAAGCCTAAACTGGGTTTAATTCTGTCAGAAGCAACGGCGTCCTCACATGCCAAAGAGAAGGAAAAAACAGCATTTCTTAAGATAAGTACATTTTGCCGATTTTTTTTTTTTTGTTCTTAATATATTATTTGTCTATATGAGTATAAATATCACGTTATCATTTGCATAAACATTATGATAGTTCTTAGTTTATAATCAAATACTGTTACAACGTTTCTTAACTGCAAGATTTCGAAATCATTCTATTAATTTCATTATTATTATTATGCTAATACTAATTTTTACCATTGAACTAAATAAACTGTTCTCTAATTGTGATTAAACAGGTTGTACTTATAGATCTAATTATATAAGCAAGATGGAGTAGCATGCAGATTCTAAATCTCCCACCAAAAGCAATGATGTAATACAAATAAGAGTATGAAAGTAATACAGGTTTGAAATTTTATTTAAAGTACCTTGGTTAGATAGTGTGTTCTTCCTTTTTGCGCCGATGATTATTGATGAAGTTAATTTCCGCATTGTTTTAGACTGAGTATGTTTGGATAGTGTGTTTGTGTAAGTGGTGATTTTAGGTGAATGTTAAATTTGTCCAGTGATCTCATCAATTTGAATCTGAGAATGTCTAATTTCAAAGTATAATTACAAAGCATTGGGATTTGGTTAAAACTAATGATTACTGTAATTGGGAAGTATAAAAGCCATAGTCCATCAGTTATTCAATTTTACATTTGTATATGTCTATTTTGTGGATTTCAAAATTGATTACAACTGCCATCTAATTGACTACATTTGTAAATCTGTTTGTTTTTATTTATATGTTAGGATTTTGGCTTTATCGCAAATGAACTATGTTATTCAATTTTTTTTTTTATTGTAGTTCAATTCTAACATGATTTTTTGAGAAACTGGCAAATGATGATATTACTTTCTGATGCCACTTATGAAATTACTTAAGATGTTGTAGAATTTGTAGTTTAATATTAGTGATTTGGAATGAGGACTGAATCAGAAGAGATGAAAGAAAGATTGAAGAAGACCAGGGAAGTCATGATTGTACCTGTTTTTGTAATACTGTCCGATTGCCGTTTACTGGAAATTTCCATTTTCAAATGTAATATTATATATTTTGAAACATATGTGAATGAATTTGAAAATACTTGAGATTGAACAGTGTGTTCTATTATTTTCTTTAATCTTTTCTTTAAAAGCCAAACATTCTAGGTTATAGTTTTTGTAAGCATCTAAGGAGTGAGTACAGAATGATATATTAACAGCATATGTTTCAAATTATCTAGCTTTAAAGTACAGGAAAAGGACCGAAATAAATAGTGAGTATAGTGAATTGATTCAAAAAAAAAATCATTAGTTGGTGTGTAAAGCTGTAAAAGACAGATTTGTAATGGTAAAGTGAATAACATTACAAAAAAATTTAAAAGAAATGTCTACAACTTTTTTTTGTTTAATACCACAGCCTTAGCCTTCTTCAACATACTACTGGGTGATAATTGATCAAAAATACATCACATTGTAGAACCGGGTTCAATTTGTTGATGTGTCTAATCAGTTGTAAACTTTTTAAATGTTTCCAGACATGGACTGCTGGAATCTTAAACAGATTCAGTATCCTATGCTGAAAAAAAAGCCATTACAAAATAAAGGTGTTGAAAATAAAGACTTTGTCCTTTTCAAAAAGAGGTAGCTGCTTAAATTTTTTTCAGTTGGAATTATTGTGGGAGAAGTAAAGAAATCTGTGATTCTTGGAAGAAATTCCAGGAAGCCTAGCCTTAGGAGCAGCCAGCTAGCTAGTAGAGTTATAGCTTTCTCTCTAGGAAATGGGGCATTGGGGAAAAATTAATCTGTACTTTCAAAATTGTTGTTTTTGTTTCTTTGTAAACTTGTTATATACAGTTACAATCTTGATTTGACTACAAATGTAAAGGACTTCATTTAGTTGCCAGCTCCAAACACAAAAAAAATGATTTACTTCTTCTTGTAGCAAAGTATTTTATAGTTTAATAATTAATATGTATTAAAATACGTATATGCAATTGTTTTATTTGTGAGTACATTTGATTAGTGTCTAAGTTTCAAAAAATATAAAGATCAAAATGACCAAATGTAGTGGCAAACTGTTTATAATTTGTAGCATTATTCACAACCGAAAGCCTTTGAATAATTATAAGATATAATATGTTATTTCTACTAACAGTCTGTGATGTACAAAGTGATAGTTGAGGTAATACAATTGTCAACAAAGTACATTACTGTATGGATCTAGCATATTTAATTACTATATCTAAATCTCATGCTAATCTGATGGATAGACAACTGAAAGATGATTTGTGGACTGCTTGATCTTGTACTTTTGCATGAAATCTGCTTGACATCTGTGTTTTCTTACCTGCAAAATGTTAGGCAATACACAAATAACAATAACAAAGAGCAGCTAAACTATTTTTAAAACATAAAATTTAAAGCAAATGATTAGGTTCTAAAATGATCCAAAACATATAATATGTACTTCACAGTACATATTATCAAAATAGGTTTAGAAAATACATCAAATCCATACAACTAAACCACTATGCAGTGAAAATTGTCCATCATTAAACCCTTAAAACAGAGAGTTAGCAATTAAGGTCTTTCACTTTCAATTCTTCTCCAGTTTGACGACAACAGGCTTTGATTTCTTAACATCTTTAGTTGAGGAGAATTGATCAATCAGGTTTCTTTTAGTTTCTGCTACTTCCAGTGCTTGATTATTTTCAGCAGTCCTTTGCTTCTTAGTTTGAGTCACATTTGGGCTACTGGCCTCATCTCCAGATTCAGATTCCTGTTTAAGAAATAAGTATACTTAAGTCAATGTTGTTTTGGTTCAATGTAAGACCATTAGTTTAGTGCTTACTTCAGACTGTCCATCTTGGTCATCTTCATCAAGCATGATGGATAGGTGGTCCTGATCATCAACCAAAGATGGACAGTAATGGTGAACTAATTCGGCATCATAGGTTATCCCGACAACTGGTATAGGCATGGCTCGGTTCTTGAAATGATCGGCTTTAGCAGAAACCTTAAAAACCATTGCTTTGTTACGAACCTCTTCCATACCAGTTGGTAGTGGAGAGCCATCCTGGAAAAATGTTTTTAAATAACCAAGAGTTAAGTAGCAAATATATGTATAGATTATATATATATAAATTTCAATTTGATTGCAAATTTATTTACCATTGAGTATTTGGTCCGGAGATCGTAGGCAGTCTTCCCAGCTATTTCACAGCCCTCCTTGTCCCATAAGAGGAATGGAGCATCAGTTGTCTTGTCACCTACCCTAACAACCAGCTTGTATCTTAAGGTACCCTCTTGCCACTTTGCACGACATGTTTGACATTGCAGACTTCCATCCTCCATGTTCAGCTTCTTAAAGCAGCCATCCGATCTACAGGAATGGTAATACCAATTCCTGGTACTCTCAACGGACACAATCCTTGCAGGTACCCAATAGTATCCTTCCTGTTAGATTAAAAATTTTAGTTAATGGTTAAGTTATGATTTAAACTAAAGAGTAGATCTAAAATTAGGTAAAATAGTACCTCTGCTCTTTCATAAAGATCCTTGATAGTGGTAACTACCATTGGAGACTTAGAATTTTCTGCACTATTGACATAAGACATCACAGACAAACTCTGTATGCTTCTTGGTGGGCTGTGAGCAACCTTCAAACTGAATAAAAGTAGAGATTTACAATTTAGTAAGAATTTATTTAAGATAGGTGATTAGTGAAAGAAATGAAGTTGCATTACCTATCTTTGAACTCCTTAAATTCCTTGCAATCATGATTGAACCATATTTGTGTAGCATTGTAGGAACTGGAAAGTCTGACTTCATCTACAAAATGGGAAAAGGGTAACTTAAAATCAGAACAAAGAATAAAAGTATATATGAAAAAAAAAATATACTGCACTTACTGTCCAATTGTTTTGCTCGACAAAGTTGCAGCAAAATAATCAAAGGACCTTCAACATGGTTCTTGAAATAATCGATGACAGTATCCACATGGTGATCCCACACTGTACACTTAATACGACATCCCCTAAAATTGAGATAAATTAAGCTGTAATCAGATACAATTATTACTCAAAATCAGAAAACCTTACTCTTATGTGTATTATTTGTTTTATTATGCATTTTATAGAGTATGTGTTTGAATTGAGTAATGAAAAATGTTTTTTAAGCTAAGATGTTTTTTTAATTTTTTTTTTTTTACTTTGATAAATAAGTGAAGTATGATTAGTAATTGTTTTTGTACAGAAATCACAGTTGGGCCAAAAAAATAAAAAGGTTGAATTGCTAATATGGAAAACAGCAGATTGGATTATCAAGAACATACTTTGACCTGTGAAAAATCAAGAAAATCAGATAAGTTTTTTATATACTAAAGTCTATTAATTTTTTTTTTTTGTTCAGTAATTATGAATGTTTTAATTAAATACTATGTGTTTTACTTGATTAATACAGTGAAACAAAGCTAAAAGAGCACTGTAACTAAGCCAAACATTCAAAGATGGGCTTGTAATGAAGAACCGAAGATTGGAGCATAGCAGAATCAAGCTAAGTTTTATACTGTATGTCTATTATTGAAATCTTTTTAAGTATTTATTATTGGTTTAATTAAATCCTAATTTTTTTTAGTTGATTACTACAGTGGAGAAAATCTAAAAGAGGACTGGAACTAAGCCTAAAATTCAAAGATGGCTTATCATGAAGAACAGAAGATTGAAACATTAGAGTTAAAGATAAGTTGTATACTCTATGTCTACTTTTTTTTTTTCAGTATTTATGAATGTTCTCCTTAAGGCCTATTAAATTAAAATAGAGCATGTTAAATCCTACTATATATAACAGAAAAGCAGTACTGTAACTATTGAAATATTATTAGGATTATTAGAATCTCAGTATGTTTAAATAGGGAATTAAGGATTGACTACTATACTTCCAACTGAAAAAGTAGGTAATAAGTAGAAAGGAAACTTACTGGCCATCTTCAATAAGAAAATCGAGAAGTTTGGAAGGAAAACCAGCTATGGTGAGTTGTTTAGGACTGTAGAACTCCACAACTATTCCAATGACATCTATAATGAAAATAAGGCCATTAAAAAAGAATAAATTAGAAAAATAAAACATAGTAAATATAAGATAGAGAAAAGAAATAATAGAAAATATATAAATCATACCAATCAAATGCTTGTCAGACACACTACCAGACATTAAGTCCGAAAAAGACTTAATCCGAAACATGAGGTTGGGAAATCCCTTTCGCCTATGTCTCTCCACATGAGTTTCATGAGTGAATCTAATCATGTATGTGTGATCAGTGGTTTTGTACTGATAGTAGTGTGAGATTACTGCAAAATCCTTTATAGCATAAACCTTGCCTTCTTTCAACAGTTTAGAAAACTGATCGACACAATCTTTTGGAATATTCCCATGAACATATGTGCCCTAAAAAGACAGAAATAATTGTTTGGTTTAACATTTTTGTAATTAAGATTTTCAGTTGTACTGGAAAAAAATAGATTACCTCACTGTCATGAAACAAACATTCTTGGCTTTTGATTGCTTCTGAATTTCTCCCTTCTGGTACATTATAGGTTCGAACCAGTCTTAATCTTATTGCCTTTTTGTATGTAGATATCCTCAGGTCTTTACCTAGAATGTAGAGTGGAGCCATTGGCAGATTTTCAGAAACAGCAAATTTGAAAGAAAAGTGAATCAAACGTAGCTTCAAAATGAGAATGGTGGTAGAGAATGAAGATGTCGTACCAAGTTTTTATAGAGCCAAGTTTTGAAGGCTGAGATCAAACCACCTTTACGCACGTTTGCAGATGCATTATGATGATATCTGGGAAGAAGAAACAACACATATGGAAAGCTGCAAAAAATTTGAATTCATATATATATTTATGGATAGCCGTAGCTTATATATGTAATATATCTCTAATATGTATGTATTCGATGAAGATTTTTACATATAACCATATGCTTTGTTAGTAGCATTTAAGTCATCGACGGCTGAACAGATTCCAAGTGAATTGGGACTCCAAAAGGGGTTCTAAATATAGCTTTAGTTTTCAATTCCAATACAAACACAATTATTTGTTGCAGTTAGTATTTATTATTTATATGTATAATAAAATTGATTCGAAAAAATAGGCAACAAATTAGCCATAAAGAAAACGGCAGCGTTTTCACTGGGCGGGAATTTGCAGCAATTTGATTGGCCAAGATCTTATGGCTTTATTATATAGTAGGATTTTATGGAGTACTTTACTTTTACTTTTTTTGAATGTTACTAGCTCTATTACATTGTAGTATCTGTTCATATACTTTCTCAACCTACTGAAACACAAAGAGCCAATAACGCCTCCACTGAGGCTTGAACTCACAACCTTCCAAATGGAAGTCCAACCCGGGTACCATTAGACCACATAGTCCTGGTTCTTTTACTTTTACTTATTTTCATAAAATTTTAATATTAATATCTTTTATTGAGACTCACAAAATGAAGATAACTATTTATTAATTATCACATTGGGAGAAAAAAGTGAGGAAGAACCCGAATTGAGTCGGGCCATTCCGATTCCAGGCCAGTCAATTTTCGGACGACATTCGTGTCCGCAGGCGAGCTCGGGCTTGAATCAAGCCTTTTGAGCTCTTCTAGTTGGATTTTGATTTGCACCACCTCCGTTTGAGCGTACAATATATCAATCTCTTCGTCTCACTACGAAGAACCCGAATTTACTTTGACCCGACTCAAATCGGAAGTGGACCCCACGATAATTGTACCACAAAATAGCTACTTAATATGTCATTTTAAACTATTTTTTCCAATATATGAAAGTGAGATTATTTTTTTAAGTGATAGAGTATTGTACAAGGTAGAGAAAATAATGAAGAAATTTCAAATTTAAAAATGTGGAAGTATGACCACTTTTAAAAGTGAGGGAGTATTGTAGAAATAAAGATGGCCTAATTTTTTTTTTTTTTTTTCAAATCAAACAAGAAATTTTTCTGCAATTGTAATAATGTCTCTCATACTAATTTTTCTCTCCGCCATCTTACAAAAATATGACAAAACCTTGAAAAAAAGTGAGAAAAACTCATTTTAGAGATGCTCTTATTGCAACCAACATGATTGTTGATAAATTTGAGGTTTTTTTTTTTCTTTTTCTTTTTTTCAAAAAATTGTGCCACGCAAGAGAGGAACAAGTAAACAAAAAAAAAAAAAAAAGAAGGCACAAATATGTGTCTTGAACTTGACCCTCTTATTTCAAAAGCTAGTGCAGCTGTCGAAGAAGATTACAAATATTGAACTAATGCTTTGTTTCATAAACTTAACAATTGAGAGGAAATATTTTATCTTATTTTAAAGAAACATTTTATTAACACTGTTCATAAGATGTCAAAAATAACAGATCATAAATAATTAATTTTTATGGTATGCTAATTGCCCAGTGTTTAATTTTAGCAACTCGTTTTTTTTTTGGTTGTTGGAGACTTGGAGCCTGCCTACCCTTCACATGCATCTTTTCTGCATTCTGATTAGGCACAATGAATGCTCTCTCAAAAATAACAGATCATAAATAATTAATTTTTATGGTATGCTAATTGCCCAGTGCTTATAAGCTGCGCAAAGCATTAATTTTTCAGTGACATATATAGTATCTTAAATTGTAGGCCAAGTCTTTTCCAACACATTTGGAAACAAGGATAGCTAGCATTAGAGCATCTCCGATCCGGTTAATTAAATTTTTGGAAAAACATTTTCAAAGAAGATATTTGATGAGAATAATTTTGTAGAGAAAATTAATTAATATGCTTGGTGTTATCCTAAAAACATAATAATTAAATTACTAAAAAGTAAGTAAGATATTTTATTACTTTAAACTTTCTTATTAATTTTTTTTAGAAATATCTAATGTATCATTGTTATATACTAACATTAAAAAGAAAACAAAAACATATCAAATAATTGAGAGTTTAAAAAATTATTTGTAAATTATGCAATAAGAATATTCAAAATTTGAAAGAGCAAGTATGTAAAAAAAAAAAAAAGTGTTGAGAGAAACAATTTTATTTGATAAATATTGTTGTTATTTTTCTTAAGGCCGTAAGGGCAGGAGAGATAAACTTATGATATTTATAAGAGATTTTTAACATGATGTCGAAAAGTAGAGACTAAATTTGATTTTTAACATGACGCCGAAAAGTAGAGACTAAATTTCAGTTGAGTGACGGAATAGTGTCAAAATGAATTATTGACGAATTCGAAGATCAAATTTGTTCAAATTGAAAAGTAAAGGCTAAATTGACAATTACAAAATAATTGAAGGATCAAAATAGTAATTTTCTCATAAAATAATTTCAGCCATCCAAATGAGATGATTAGACAAACAAAATTGAAAATCGATCTAGGAAAAATAATGTAACTTTTTTTGTAATTTTTACGAACTTTGGATATATGCACGAGATAATGTTTAGTAGCATATCGACTAATAACTAGTATGTTTGTCTAAAAAATATTGTATAGTTTAATTCTTATAACATAATGTATTAAAAAACGTAATGAAAAGATGGATATAAATGAATGGTATAACATTCTTTCACACTTATTAATTTTTAGATTAGATTAGTATTTCACTAAAATGTATTATTTTTAATGAAAAATTGCTTTTTTCTTTAAAGCATTGCATGTTTACTCAAAATATTACATTTTAATTGAAAATTTTTAATGTTTTTCTTTTTTGATTACTATAGACTTTATTACAAAGTAGTATTTGTTCAATATATTTTCTTTATCTATTGTAGTTCAAAGAGTCAATACCCCACCATCAAGTTTGAACTGTAAGTAGGGAATAGAAAATAGAGTGGAAAGTGATAGTGTGGAGTAATTAAGGAGTATTATCTCTAATTATTTTGGCGTTGAGTGGTAGTTAAGGCGATTTTAAAATTTTAGCTTAGATGTCAGAAGAATTATTGCAGTCGTCAGAAGACATTATTGAAGGAAGACATTAATCTCCGACTCCAACAACCAAAACATTACTGCAGAAATAAAGCAACAAAATACATACACCCAACCATCAAATTAAATTAACTAATGTAAGTACAGCAGCTGCATAGGTAGACAGGTAGTGAAAACTAGTGGTTATTATATAGAAAAACTTTAACGCATTGTTAAAAAATTTACTAAAAATGACTTAGTTTCGGTTTGAGTTGCGTCAATAAGTAACAAACTCAATTTTTTTTTTTTTTTTTTTTTTTTGCCTTAGCAACTAGTTCAATTATTTCCTCAATTACAGTTTCTAATTGATTTTCTTCAATATCTTTTTTTTTTTTTTAAATTTGCTCTTTTAGTTTG
The DNA here is from genome assembly GCF_001879475.1 of Ipomoea nil. Lineage (NCBI taxonomy): Eukaryota > Viridiplantae > Streptophyta > Magnoliopsida > Solanales > Convolvulaceae > Ipomoea > Ipomoea nil. The sequence goes on from NW_017617471.1 coordinate 9,717,443, forward strand.
TCAAGTACGGAGTATTAATTGTTCTTGGAAGTTGGAACTATATTCTAAGATGAATCTTGGTAGGGAAGAAGTTTTTTTTTTTTTTTTTTTTTTTTTTTTTTTTTTTTTTTTTTTAAATAATTTTAATAAATAAAACAAGTAAAATATTTTTATAATTAAGATTGACACGTAAAATAAAACATCAACTTTAAACTGCCAACTTAGACGGAAAATTAACTAGATAACTGTTTTGATTGCACGATTTTTGCTTGTTCGTTAGGGGATTATACTTTAGTTCAATGATTTAATTGTATTTTCGTGACATTTTAATGATTTATTTGATCTTCATATTACATGTTTATGAAAGTGTATTGTATTTTCTATGAAAAAAATTACCTTTTTTTAATTATTTGAAGCTTTTTTTTTTTTTTTAAATGATAGTTGAAGCTATTAGTCTTTCACTAAAACATATTATTTTTGATGAAAAATTACATTTTTACTTTAAAAAATTACTTTTTCTTTCAAAAGCATTACTGTATTCAAAATATTAATTTTAACTGAAAATGTATTTTTTTCATTTTAATGTGAAAATATTACATTTTCACTTAAATGTAATAATTTTTTATTATAAAGTATTGTATTTTTTCACTTAAAAATATTACTTTTTTTACTGAAGAATAGAGTTAATATCAGATCCCTTGACTAATACATAGCTTCGACATGTGTGTTGAACTTGACCCTGTTATTTCAAAAGCTAGTGCAGCTGTCGAAGAAGATTACAAGTATTGAACTATTTTGAACTAATGCTTTGCTTCATAAACTTAACAATTAAGAGGAAATATTTTATATTACTTTAAAGAAACATTTTATTAACACTGTTCATAAGATGTCAATTTTTTAAACAGATCATAAATAATTAATTTTTATGGTATGCGAATTGCACAGTTAGAGATGCTCTGCAACTCTGTTTTTTTTTTTTTTTTTGTTCGTTGTAGTTGATTGGTTGTTGGAGACTTGGAGCCAGCCTACCCTTCATGACTAGGCACAATCAATGCTCTCTGAAATGTGTATATAGTAATTAAGTGTTTGGTTGGTTGTTATGCTGCTATAGCCCGTAAGCTGCGCAAAGCATTAATTTTTCAGTGGCATAGATAGTATCATCAATTCAAGGCCAACTCTTCTTCAACACGTTTGGAAACAAGGATATATAGCTAGTCTTAGAGCATCTCCAATTAATTAAACTTTTGGAAAAAAGATTTTCAAACAAGATATTTGATGAGAATAATTTCGTAGGAAAAATTAATTAATATGTTTAATGTTATCTTAGAAACGTAAGAATTAAATTATTAAAAAACTAGTTAAGATATTGATTTGTTTAAATTTTTCTAGTTATGAAATTCTTTTAAAATATTTAATGTACCATTGTTATTATATACTAATATTTTTTAAAGACAAAATGTTAAATTTTAATACGTAAACAAACTATTTTAAATTTTTTAAAAATGTCCTTCTTAGTCTTTTTACAATTATCAGCTTATCAAAATGTTAATTTTACCAAACACTTTCAATCATAATAGCTTTTTAGTTTTCAGCTCCTTAACTTACAGTTTTTCAGCTTTCAGCTCCTTTTTAACTTCCAGCTCCTAGCTTATAGTTTTTCAGCTAGGTTTACCAAACATAGCCTAAAAGTATATTATTTTGTATGATTACATCCCGTACACAAATAATGTAGTTTAATATATTAAATATATATTTTTTTTTTTAATGATCCACTCAACATTGTGTGAATCATGGTCTGCGGAAATTCATAAACAATAAATGGTTTGAAAACTGATAAAAACGAACACAGAAATGAAAAGTCTAAAGTGTATGTAATTTATTTCAGTCACAAGCAAATCGATATATACTGCCAAGACAAATATGCAGTACACATCATATATAGAAAAACGATAAATAACCTTCACTCCTTGACTACGATACCAAAATACCATATGAAAGTAATCACAAATTGGAAATACAAAAATAATTAATCTCCCAATTCAACAATATGAAATCACTAACACACACTTAGCTTAAATTCGCTTTTTCAACATCAATAATGCGCGCCCACTCATGCTTTGCTTCGGAATTCATCCAACAACGAACCACATGTCTGACCAAACATAATAATAAATTTAAGTTATTTATAATTCAGGCAATCAAGCTCAATCCACTGAAAATATAATAATAATAATAATAATAATAATAATAATAATAATAATAATAATAATAATAATAATAATAATAATTGAAAGAAATATTAAAAGAACAAGGTTTAAAGACTTTGACTGACCTCTAGATCACGGTCAAGAAAAATATAAAAATAGGTAGCTCAATTCTGATCCACACATTCATTGCGCAAAGATAAACAAATGCATCAACTTTAATTCTTTTATTTCAAGAAAGCAATTGACATAGCTGACCGAACAAGTAATCATCATCAGAAACCTGAAGAAAAATGTACAACTAAGTTTTAAAAAAAAATCAAATAATATATTTAAAATAATCTAATTAATTCAATATCCTATTTTTTGCTGAAACTTAAAATGAAAAGAAAAATATTAAATTAATTGGTTTATATATAATAAACTAACTTCAATTCAAGGCCTTGCTTGAGGACCACAAGCGCCTTGAGCCACAGTAAAAGATTATGTTATATATAATCTTTTATGTGTAAGATGTTTGCTAAATGATATATAATATGCTTACTATTTCTGGTGACAGTGTAGAGGTGCTGTGGTGGTCAAATCCACTGGTGCTGACATTTTCCTCCTCATTTGATTGCTTATGTATCTGTAGGAATAATATATTTAACGAGAAAACAATTCAAACTCTTCTTTTATTGTAGTATTACTTCAAGGATCATAAATAGGTAAATTAAGATAGGTTGTTCATAACTGATGAATGGATCAAACAAAACAGTAAATAAGTGTTTCCCACTGAAAGTCAAATTTAAAACCTTGTAGTAATCAAATTAATTGTAAGACCAACTTTAAACCAATTTCTTTTAATATTACAAAAACTTTCTTAGTAACTAACAATTCTTTATCTTGTAAATAATTAACATAATTTGGAACCTATGTTAGGTTAGCATATATATCATTTTTTCATCTAATAGAAAATATTTCTATTCAAATTAAATTGACCGAAGATCCATTTAATATAACCCAATCCAATATCTAATATTTTTGTGGACTTTATCTTGAAAAGAAAATTGTTTAAATATAAGAATCCATACAGTTATTTAATTTCCTTACCATATGATTTCTTATGTACCTGTAGGAATAATATATTCAAAGAAAAATGTTCTAAAATTTTCTCCTATCAGTCAATTAAATCAAAAGGTCTTTTGAAAAGAAAACAAAAATCAAATTTTCTATTAATTCATGATTCTTTATTTGCTACATAATTAACATATTTTGCACCCTCCCCTGACATATATATCACTTATTTCCTCAAACAATATCACAACAAAACATCAATCTCCTATAATTTACAAAAATTTTATACGCACTATGGAATTCAAAAAAAGGTTATGTTGTATGGTCAAAAAAGTCAAGATAATATACTTACGATTTTTTGTGATGAAGTAGAGGTGCTGAGTTGGTGGAATCCACTGGTATTGACATTTTCATCCTCATAACTAGCAACATTGTCATCCACTTGATTATTTACCTGTACAGGATTAATATAAATTCACTTTCTTCTTCTACACTTCAATTAAATAAAAAGTTCTTTTAAAAACAAAAAAAAAAAAAAATATATTGAGCAAACTTTCTAGTAATTCACGATTCATTATATACTAAATAATTAACAAGCTTTGCCTGTTGGTGCATCTTTCACTCATTCTCTCAAATAATCTCACCATCAAAACAGAAATTTAATAGAACTTACAATGTTATAAAATTTCAAAACATACAAAAACTTAGACAATTTTAGTCTCTGGAAAATACTTCTACCTTTTTGAGCATATAACATATATAAACATAAATGCGCAATCTAACTATCAACTTAGACTTTTAGTTGAGATGAATCACATGTTTCAATTTGGTATCAGAGCTGGCAAATTATGTTGTGGAACCGTACAATTCTAAAACTGTTCATAATTATGAATATATAGTTCTATTATTATGAACATAAAGTTGTGAACATAATTATGAACATATAGTTCTAAACGGATCAAATCAAGATGGCTAATGGGTGTCTCCCACTGAAAATCAAACTTGAAGCCTTGTAGTAATCAAATTAACCACATGACTAACTTTAAAATAATTTCTTTTAATATTACAAAAACTTTCTAGTAATTAACAATTCTTTATCTTGTAAATAATTAACATAATTTGGAACCTATGTTAGGTTGGCATATATATCATTTTTTTCTCTCGATCAAAACATAAATATAATACTAACTGAAACATGTGCTCCATCTCAACTAAAACTCTGCTCACACGTGTGCAGGATTCCAAGCAACACGTAACCTATGTTAGGTTGGCATATATATCAATTTTTTCTCTCAGTCAAAACATAAATATAATACTAACTGAAGCATGTGCTCCATCTCAACTAAAACTCTGCTCACACGTGTGCGAGAACGTGGAGGTTCTAACCCATGGCCGATAACAAATTGAAGCATGTGCTCCATCTCAACTAAAAACCTAAGCTAATAGTTGGATTGCACATTAATGGTTATATGCTCACGTACAATACTCCATAATTAAAACTTACAATTCATGTTATAAATGTTCAAAACATATATTCAAAAACTTAGAGACAATTTCATATAATAGAAAATATTTCTATTCATTAGAACTATGTGGTCTAATGGTACCTGGTTTGGACTTTTATTTGGAAGATTATGAGTTCAAGCCTCAGTGGGGGCGTTGGTTCTTTGTATTTTAGTAGGTTGAGAAATTATATGAACAGATACTACAATGTGATAGAGCCTTGAAGATCTATTTATTTAATATAATCCAATATATAATATTTTTGTGGACTTTATGTTGAAAAGAAAATTGTTTAAATATAAGAATCCATAAAGTTATTTAATTTCCTTACCTTATGATTTCTTATGTACCTGTAGGAATAATATATTAATTGAAATAAAAAATTTCTAAATTCTTCTCCAATCATTCAATTAAATCAAAAGGTCTTTTGAAAAGAAAACAAAAACAAATTTTCTAGTAATTCACGATTCTTTAATTTATTTGCTACATAATTAACATATTTTGCATCCTCTGCTGACATATATCAATTATTTCCTCAAACAATGTCACCACAAAACATCAATCTCGTATAATTTACATCTAATGTATGTTATACGCACTTTGGAATTCAAATCTCCTAAAGGTTATGTTGTATTGTTAAAAATGTAAGCACATAATCCACGTTATAAACAGTAAATACGTGGCTAAGGAAAAGAGTTAGGATCACCAACCTCCAGCCATAGCTTTGATTCTTGATCACCAGGGACTCGTTGCAGAAGTTCCTCGGGCTGCTGTAGAATCTGCGTAAGTTTCAGTTATGTTTCTCTCACTTCTCTCAGTGACTCTAGATAGGTGTATGATACGTCAACCGAGCAGTGAGAGGACTTAGGGGTCTAAATAACCTACATCCCATCAATGTAGGTAACCAATTACCTAATGCTGACTAAGTTCTAATACTTAGTCAGCCTATTGATTTGCACCACTTAAATTACTATTGTTATTATATAATAATAGACTTAATAATAATAATAACAATATAGGGAAAACGTTACATTCTCCCACTTGGTGCAAATGCGGAACTCAAAAACAGGATTTACACCAACCATAATTATATGTCATCCTTAGCGCAAGTAATATCCATTATGATCAAATGCAAATTGCCTTTGAGTACTTTAGGTAATCAAACTTTAATGAAACAAACCATATGTTCATTTCAAGTCCACTGAAGTATGTTTCCTTATTGAGATAAACTGAATTGTGTACACACTCAAAGAAAACATCTGAAGTATCTGAAAAACTGAAGTGCAAAAGAATTTCATTATTCAACTGAATGCATATACAAATTACAAAGAGGACGAAAGTCCTATTTTCTTAATCAGATCCTTAAATTTAAATGGAGGCATGCCTTTAGTAAAGGGATCTGCTAGCATCAACTCAGTATTAATGTGTTCAATGAATACAACTTTATTCTTGACACGCTCCCTAATGGCTAAGAACTTGATGTCGATGTGTTTACTTCGACTCCCACATTTTTCGTTCTTAGCTAGGAAGACTGCAGCTAAGTTGTCACAATAAACTTTAAGTGGCTTAGATATAGAATCCACAATTCTAAGTCCAGAGATGAAATTCTTGAGCCACACACCTTGCGAAGTAGCCTCGAAACAGGACACGAACTCGGTTTCCATGGTAGAAGTAGTTATTAAGGATTGGTTAACACTTCTCCATGAAATAGCCCCACCGGCCAATATGAAGACGTACCCGGAAGTTGACCTCCGAGAATCAACACAGCCAGCGAAGTCCGCATCAGAATAACCAACAACATCCAGGATGTCTGTCTGCCTAAAACCCAACTTGAAATCTATAGTACCTTTGAGATACCTTAGAGCTCTCTTCACAGCTCCCCAGTGATCCATGCCCGGATTATGCAAGTACCGCCCCAACATACCGACGGCAAAGGCAATGTCAGGCCTTGTACAAACTTGAATATAGCCAAGACATCCAACCGCTTCAGCATATGGAATATCTTTCATACGCTCCTTTTCCAAGTTATTCTTAGGACATTGGTCCAAACTAAACTTATCCCCTTTTGCGATGGGAGCAACATTCGGTGAACAATTTTGCATCCGAAATCTCTCCAAAACTTTGTTAATATAGGTTTCCTGCGATAGACCCAGTATACCCCGGGACCTATCCCTATGAATCTTTATGCCAATGACATAAGATGCTTCACCCATATCTTTCATATCAAAATTTTTGGAAAGGAACTGTTTCACGTCACGAAGCATCCCCACCTCATTAGTGGCGAGTAGGATATCATCCACATATAAAACAAGGTAACATATTTTACTCCCACTAACTTTCTGGTATATACAAGGATCTAAGGGACTTTCAACAAAACCAAATGATGAAATGACCCCGTCAAATTTAATATACCACTGACGGGAGGCTTGTTTCAAACCGTATATGGACTTCCTAAGCCTACACACCAAATCCTCACCCCCTCTAGAAGAGAAACCTTCAGGTTGTTTCATATAAACTTCCTCTTCTAGATCACCATTTAGGAACGCGGTTTATATGAAACAGAATTCCAACAAATTGAGACAGAATAATTTGATCAAGAATTATAATTTAATATTAACTTTAGGTAAAAAAAAACCATATGAATAAAACCCTTAAGAAGAAGCTAAATATGATGAAGAGAAAAAAGAAAAAAAAAATTCCTGCAAGCCCAAAAAAAATTTTAGGCCCAAATTTCTGGCAAGCCCAAAGCCAAAAAAATTTTTTTTTTTTTTTTTTTTGGAGCCTAGGTCTGGCCGAATTGGGCCAGACCCGGCCCAAAAACCAAGTGTCATCATCTTCTTCATCTGCGTTGCCTGCTTACAGAAGAGGCGGAGCGGAAAAACAAAACAAACCAAAAAAACGGAGATGGAGAGGCCAGGAGCACCCGGCTCCACCACCACCTCCGGACCGCCACCGCGCCCTGCCGCCACGCCTCGCCCTGTCTCTGCCGCCGGCCACCACCGCGCCATTGAAGGAGGCAGTTGGTGGCGACACTATCGGGAGCAACCCAGTGCCGCCACCACCGCCGTCCTTGACGGGGTCGGCCAGCGCCACCAGAGGGGCGTGCCTCGCCGGCAAACGGAATCCGGCGAGCACTCCCCTGGCCGGCGACAGGGAAGAAACCAGCGAACAGGGAAAAAAAGGCGCAAAGCAGTTTACGGGAGAAAAACTGGGAAATTTTTTTTTTTTTTTTTTAACTAAATGCGGAAAAAGAATACACAATTTTCCAGCAGCCCAACACAATTGCACAGAGCATACATATTCTAAATTATACATGAAAATATAGCATATGTAAAAAAAAACTGAATTGTGCAATTTAAACAAGGCTAGGCAGAGATAAAATTGGATCTGATACCAAATGTAAGCACATAATCCACGTTATAAACAGTAAATACGTGGCTAAGGAAAAGAGTTAGGATCACCAACCTCCAGCCATAGCTTTGATTCTTGATCACCAGGGACTCGTTGCAGAAGTTCCTCGGGCTGCTGTAGAATCTGCGTAAGTTTCAGTTATGTTTCTCTCACTTCTCTCAGTGACTCTAGATAGGTGTATGATACGTCAACCGAGCAGTGAGAGGACTTAGGGGTCTAAATAACCTACATCCCATCAATGTAGGTAACCAATTACCTAATGCTGACTAAGTTCTAATACTTAGTCAGCCTATTGATTTGCACCACTTAAATTACTATTGTTATTATATAATAATAGACTTAATAATAATAATAACAATATAGGGAAAACGTTACAAAAAAGGCCAAGCCAATATACTTACGATTCCTTGTGATGAAGTAGAGATGTTAGGGTGATCGGATTCACTGATGTTGACCTTTTCCTTCCCTTTTGATTGCTTATGTACATGTAAGAATAATATATTTAACGAGAAAACAATTCAAACTCTTCTTCTACTGGAGTATTACTTTAAGGATCATAAATAATAGATAAACTAACATAAGTTGCACATAAATGAACGGATCAAATCAAGAACGCCAAAAGACATCTCTCTCTTAAAATTCCACTTAGAATCTTGTTGTTGGCTTCAACTTTAAAACATTTTTTTTTTCAATATTACACCAACTTTCAAATAATTAACAATTCTTTACCTGATTTCAAAAAAAAAACAATTCTTTACCTGGTAAATAATTAACAAACTTTGCAACCTATGTTGGCATATATACTCATACATCATTTATTCCCTCAAATAATATCACCACAAAACATCAATCTCATATAATTTACATCTAATGTATGTATACGCACTTCCAAATTCAAATCTCCCTAAAGGTTATGTTGTATGGTTAAAAAGGCTAATGCCCTGTTTGGTAAAAAATTGGCATATAGGTCAATTTTGACTTATTTGACCACTATTAATTGTTTGATGTAGTTAAATATCAATATAAATGTTTGGTTAATTAGCTTTTTGCAACTTCAAAATGCTAAAATTAAAAAAACTACTCCAAGCAACTTTTTCAATTAGTTTTTTCATAAAAGAAATTATACCAAACAGCTATCAGTTAACAGCTAATTTACCAAACACTTTTCTACAATCAGCTAATATATATTATCATTTTTTATACTCTCTAATTAACACAATCAGCTAACAGCTAACAACTATTTACCAAACAGGGCCTAAAACAATATACTTACGATTTTTTGTGATGAAGTAGAGGTGCTGGGTTGGTTGAATCCACTGGTGTTGACATGTTCATCCCCATGTGCTTGGGTAGCTTGGTTATTTACCTGTACATGATTAATATAGATTCACTTTCTTTTCTATCACTTCAATTAAATCAAAAGTTTTTTTTTTTTTTAAATAAAAATATTGAGCAAACTTTCTAGTAATTCACGATTCATTATCTACTAAATAATTAACATGCTTTGCAACTTCTGTTGGCGTATCTTCCACTCATTCTCTCAAATAATCTCACCATCAAAACATAAATTTAATAGAAGTTACAATGTTATAAAATTTCAATCCATACTTCTATCCATATAGTAATTTTGCTATCTAAAAATAGTTTAAATGACAATATTCTTTGTTTGTAATATCTTCTCTTCTACTTTTTTTTTTTGTTTTGTTGTATGAGTACAAATTTATGAAATTTTAGCATAGCTTACAATTTCACGTTGTATGGGAATTTAAAAATAATATGAAATTGATCTTTACTGTATAATTTTAGAAGAAAAAAAAAAAGGAGAAAAATTTAAAAATTTCCAAAAAATAAAATTACAATTACTGTTATAAATTTTCAAAACATGCAAAAAGTTAGAGACAATTTCATCCAATAGAAAAGGCTGGGACAATATGCTTACCATTTCTTGTGACCGAATAGAGGTGCTGGGTTGGTCGAATCCATTGATTTTGACATTTGTTTTGCTATGCCTTTTCACACAAATCTTTCTTGCAAAATCAGCTACCATTTCACTCACATCAAATAGTTCCATCACTTTAAGACTGTCCACATTAGTAAAATCATGCGGAATATTTTGTAAGGAAATACAATTCCTGAGAACCAGGCTTTCAAGAACTGGAAAGCTTTTCTTTGAGTCCACAGCTGTCCAAGTTATGAGGTTCATCTTACCAATGCGGAAATACAGAAGCTCTTTGAAAATAACATCACTGCTTAAATTCCAATGTTTCCCTGAGAACGCATTGTCATCCAACTTGAGCACCACAAGCTGTTCCAGGCCTCCCAATACAGTTATGTCATTCCACTGAAACAATGTACCAGACAAGGTCAACTTTCTTAGTCTTCTTGGAAACTTATTGGACATTGGGACCTTCAACTTTACTTTCTCATCAGAGTTGCCATGAAGCTTCAAGTTTTCAAGGCATTCTAGCATTTGAAGATTGTTGAACAAGCAAACATTTTGCTTTTTCTCGAGAAGTAGTTCTGATAAATCCCCGCGAACACCTAACTTTTGGAGTTTGGGGGTCATGTTGAAGATCTCATTTGTGCAACTTGCTGGTGATATGGTAGAAAGTGTGCGGATATCGGTTTGTTTACGGTCATGCTTGCCTGTTTTGGGAGGAGAGGGTAGTTGCGTAGAGGTGTTGGTGTAGACATGCCTTAGTTCTTCCATGTTCCATATGCCTCCATTAATTTGTAGCGCCCTTTCTGTGGTTTTGATCACTAGAGTTTCCAAATATGAAAGATGTTCGAACGACTTGGGGAGGGAACTGATATCAACTGTGATTGCAAGATACTTGATCCAACTGTCTTCGGAATAAAGCTCATTTGGCAGCGAGCTAAATTTGAGGGATTCAATATTCAACACCTCAAGATATTTAAAGGTTTTTAGGATGGTTTCCAACTGCTCTGGCGTCGAATGAATCTCACTCTTTTGTGAGGAGGACAACAACAAAGAATTAACCCATTTACCATCTTGAAGTGGACCCATCCTTTTGTTAAAGAGATTGGAGAATGAATCAGATGGATTACTGTTTTCTACATCAAATATGTTCACATTGTAGTAGGAACAAAGACGATCCAAATAAATTCTTGCATATAATCTTTGTCCCTCATCCATTACATGAAATAAATTTTCCCTTTCAGCTTCACTTCTGCAGAACTCATGCAATGTGTCATGAATGCAACATGTTTTGATTTTACCATCTGCTCTTCTTTTTTTCACCATTACAAGATTTCTATCCACAAGAACATTCAAATATTTTGAAGCTTCAACTTCTTCGTCTAAACGGTATCCCCACTCATCTTCAGTTGGAATGAATCCTTCAGCAATCCATAAACAAATTAACTTCCAAGCAATAATCTCATGACCCATGGGAAAACATGCAAAATATAAGAAGCAATTTTTCAAATTTTCATCAGGCAAATCATTGTAGCTCAACTTTACTAGCTCTTGGTAGCTTTTGTCTTCTCGGTTAATTTCTTGAAGCAGATTATCAGCCACTCGTTGCCAACCATTAAAAGTTATATAATTGCGTAGGATACCAGCTACCAGCACTAGAGCGTGTGGTAATCCATAGCACTTTTCTGCTATTTTTCTCCCAAGGTCTTTAATTGATGTGTCACACCATCCCATTGTACCAAAAACATTATTTTTTATTAGTAACCAACCATCATCATCGCTCAACTTTCTTAAACTATGAGAGTTCCTGGTAGAATCAACTGCATTATTGTCGCTCCAGGTGGTAACCAGGACTCTACTCCCTTTTAAATTTGTAGGGAATGCAACTTTTAAAGAATCCCAGTCTTCTTTTTCTCGCACATCATCCAATACAATCAAGTATCTTTCATCCTTTAATATTTCCTTTATAGCTTCCAACACATCTTCTAACGCCATGCTAAACTCTTTTGTTTGCTTGGAAATTTGATGTAGAATGTCAATAAATTTTTGCTTTCTTTGAAACCCTCGTGAAACATGAACCCAAACGCAATGGGTGAAATATTTTTGGATTTCCGGGTCTTCAAAAATCTTTGAGGCAAATGTAGTTTTTCCTGTCCCGGCATTCCCCACAATTTGGATGACGAAAACATCTTTGGATGCTTCCATTAACTGAGTTTTTATACTTTTCAAATCATCATTAAAGCCCACTATCTTATTTACGGGTAACTCTGGGCGAACCTGAAAAATCATGAATACTAATCAAGTGGGGTGATTAGGGCGGGGGGAGTGATTCACTCCCAATCATTAGTATAACTGGAGGAATATAACTAAATAATTTTGAAAAAAAATGTCAAATAGGCCATCGAACTATTAGTATTTATGTAATTGGGCCATCAAACAAAAAAAGTGTGCAATTAAATTATTCAACCCTATAAATTTGTGCAAATAGCATTCTTAGCCGGTTGCTTTCAGGTTAAGCATGTAAGATGAATGACATGGCATCTTATTTGGCGATTTTTTATATTTAAATTAATTTACTATGAGTTTAATATAAAATCAAATCAATTTATATATTCTCAAACAAAGCAACTTGAGAATTTCATTCATCTCCTCGTATCCCATAAGATTAAATCTTGAACCTTGTTGCTTTTATAGAGTGAGATTTAAAGCTTATAAGAAAGTGATTACACGCCTGAAGATATCAAATGATTCGATATTGTTCCCTCATTTTATTCTTTATTTTTGTTGTATCTTAAATATATTACAGAATACAAGCACTTTTTTCAACAAATTCGTCATCAGTTGGGAAGAAAGTGTGTGCGTATATAATTATATGTATAGTCTGGAATAGAAACTTGATCAGCCAAGAGAAGAAAAAAGAAATAATAATAATAATATATAATAATAAAAAACTTGTGTCAAAATTACCAAAATCTATTCTGCCAAATTTAAAAGAAAGCTGTTAAGGGCAAATTTATTTTAAGTTGTGGTGGCTTTAAATATCCATTTGATTTTTATCCGGTGGCTGTTTTTTTTTTTTTTTTTTTTTTTTTAAATAATATTTTAAATTTTTAATAAATAAAAATTTGTTTAAAAAAAATAATAAAAAAACACGTGTCAACACTACATAAATTTAACCGGATAAACAAGTGATTTATTGTTTTCTTAATCATTCTCGGAATGTTGTCATAAGACTTACGCCATCTTTACCTTGCTGCTCACTTCTTTGTATGCTTAAAGTTAGTTTCCCTTACTACTCTTTGTAGACTTGTCTTACTGCCAGTATTACTTACTGCTTGTGATAGTCCTCTTATTTCTTCTTTATTTTCTTTGATTTCTTTACTATTTGGACTAACTAAGACCACTTTTTACAAAGAAAATTTTGGGTTCTAAAATGTTAAAATAACCACACACAGACAAGCTAGCTCAAGATTTCACTGTTTTTTTATTTTTTATTTTGGTGATGAGGGATAACCGCAAGCACTACTCAAAGGTGTGCTTTGGATAAACATATACATTCCTGTGTAATAACTTGCTATATTTTCTCTATGAAAGCATGTCACAATACACTTTACAAAAATATTAAAGTCTACCCAACTTGCACGTAAATTCCATATTGATGTAAGCCAATATTATGTGTTCTTGTATAGTAATTATTGAAACAAGTAATTTGAAATATGATAATTTGGGAATAGATTTTTTGTGGTACCTTGAGAGGTGGCAGATCACTATGTTTGTTGTAGTAGTCCTCCCGGATGTGTCGAAGGACTTCTTTGAGGTCTTCGCAAATGGTTTTCACTTTTTCCTTAATGGACTGGATCTCACTCTCAACATTATTGAGCTTTCCACGAAACCGAATCTTATCAAAAGCTTTTGCCAATCCATGCTTCTTCTCCTGCGCAAAGTAGTTGGCAACCACATCCCTGACTTCATTCACTAGTGTTCCGAATTTTGCTACTATTATTCTCAAAACAAGGTGTTCATTGGCCTGTGGGCTCTTACAAGCTTCCACCAAGCTCTCAGTAAATGTTTTGATTTGAGAAGCCATGTCCTCTATCTCAGACTTCATAATTTGAGAAACCAGGTTGACATTGTCTCCTACAGTTTGGACTAGCATGTTTACCGCCTCCTCTACTTTCTCTATCACTTTGTCAAAGCCTATCGGTGTCTTTATCTGTGAACAAATACAAAATTGAAAGCGATTTAGCTATAGTGTGAACATGCTCATATATATACAAATCTATAAAATACTGTAATCCAATTTATCATAGCACATTTACTTTTAAAAAAAATACTCTCTAAAATTGGAATCTAATTTTATGATATCAAGTAACATAGATCACACCTTGTCGAGATAGGGTTCTCTGGTGACCCGAATGTACAAAGTTTATTCAATTACGTATTTATTCTTTTTAAGCACTAAGTTAAAAATTTTATTTTTATATTTAAATATAAGAGATTTGCCACTTCCACCATTTCAAATGATAACAATATTTATCGAAGAAACTTGTCTTTTTAACACTTTCTTTTAAATGCGTACTGTTTTGAATTTTGAATATCCTACCATCTCTCTTGTGGTCTGATGGTACCCGGTATGGACCTTCAAAAAGGAAGGTCCGGGATTGATTCCTATCCCAAGCGTGGGTCAGAATATTGTTGAGCCCCCTGAACCATCATGGCTCGGATTGTTGAATTTGTTGAATAAAAAATGGTCCTGGCAGAACTTGGTACGCTGGGAAGTAACCCAGAACAGGATTACAGGGTCTACGGCTCCCCATGCTGTCCTGAGAAGCGCTGCGAGACGCTGCAACCTGGCGGGCCTTGATTTAGGCGACACCAGGCGTAACAACCAGGGGCACATGCCCAAGGTCACAAAAAAAAAAAATCCTGGTTGCAAATTGAAATTTTTTTGACATATGATTTAATAATTAAACTCTTAATAATTCATTATACTTTTTTTCTTTGTAATGTTTGTATATAGCAATGATATATTAGAAATTTTAAAAAATTTCATTTAGAAATTTTAAAAAATTTCATTGGTAAGCTTAAATGAACCAAACATCTTAGAGGGTGTATTCAATCCAAACTTTTATAAACTTTTAAAGATTTTAATGATTTTAAAAGTTTGGTGGTATTCAATTTAGACTTTTAATACTCTTCAAAAGTCAACCAGTATTCAATTCAGACTTTTCAAATTTTTTAAAAATATAACAGTATTCGATTCAGACTAGCTTTTATAGTCTTTAAAAGTCTGATGGTATCCAAAACTTATTAACTTTTATAGACTATCATAATAGGATTTCTGTAGACTTTTTCTTCACTAATATAAATACATGAAATCTAAACCCTCGAACCCCAAACTTTTCAACTTTCTCTACAAACTTTTTTCCTCTATTTGAACCAAATAAGTTTTTGTTAGGAACAAGTGTATTTATATTTTGATGATATCAAACTGTCTTAGAATGTAGACCCCTGCTTTTCGTTAAGTCTCGTATGACAAAGGCATGAGATGTTAAATCATGCACGAGACTAGCATAATAGGTCTACATGAAGATTTGAAAACAACAAGATGATCGAAAGATTATGCTTCCAGACGAAAGAAGGATTAAAGCAAGTCTCGGATAGACTGCTTTTACAAAAAGAACCTTCGTCTATGAAAGAAGGACGAAAGATGAGGACAGGCAAATCATTCGGACAAAAAGTGTCCTAGGAATGATTTGCACTAAAGACAAGGGGCATTAAAAAGACTTATACCATCTTGTCAGATATCAAGGACAAAACTCATAATGCTTTTGGCTCCAACAGCTATACAGTACAAGTGCATTAAATGTCCAATGCCCACTAAGTAATACACACTGGTTATTAGGTTTGAAATTTTCATCTCCCTCCAACGGATGGATTTTCCACCTATAAATACCTCTCTTCACCATTGAAGAATGTGCTGGTTAACTCACTCTTGCAATCTTAAGAAAAGCTCTTCAAACAGTTTTATCTCCAAAAGCTTTTCATAACCAGTGTTAGTTGTGAAGTCTTTCAAGGGCATATTCATCTTCGTACTTCACAACTAGAAGCTGTCTTGTAATTTTCTCAAGTGAAGATCAATTCAGACGTCAAGACAAGCTTCAACCTGTTGGAGAAACATCAGATTACCTTTCCAACATCTCAGCTTAGAAAGAAGTTGATAGAGGCGGAGTAAACTCGAGGAGTTGAAAAACCTTTCAAGTGGCTGTCCGGCTTAGTGATCAAGGAAGCCAACTTGAAGTAGTTTGTACTAGGAGTGATAGTGCAAACCGTTTCACAAGTTGTGAAAGAAGAGTGGAGTAGACACAGTTGGCCGAACCACTGTAAAAATCTCTCTGTCCATCTCTCTTTACTTTCCGTCTTTACTTTCGCGCTTTGCATATCATATCATATCGACCAAACGCTAAGTTTTCACTAACACGAAAGTGTGCAAAGAAATTTTAAAACAAAACACTATCTCCGCTGCGTATATCTCCGAAAGGAGGTTAATCGAAAAGAATCGATTAGAGTCTATTCACCCCACCCCCCACCCCCCTCTCTAGACTCTCTTTGACCCTACCGGGACCAACAGTTTTTTTATGGATTCCTATCAAATTTACGGTGCGTTTCAAACCTTTTATAAATACTCATATACTTTTTACTTTTATCTCTTTATATATTTTCATACATATATTTTAATGCATGCAGCAAAAAGAAGTTGATGCGAATAGCAGCAGCCATATGATATTTGCTGCAGCTCACAGCAGAAATCTTCTAGCCAAATTGACCTAAATTTTAAACTCAAAAGTTTGATATAATTAACAATTTTTTTTTTGTGTTAAATCTATGTTCATTATATAATATATTAATATATGTATTTGTGTTAAGTTAAATTAATTTTTTAAGAGATTCTCATTTATTTTATAGTTAAAATTGATTATATTTTTTTAATGTATGTATAATTCAATCTACATTTGTGACAATCAATATTTATTTTTTATATTTTTTTACAATGCATTAATTTATTTATGATTTATAAAAATATATTTTTGTAAGAAAATTATAAATAATGTATTAATAGAATTTATGAAATATTTGTAAGGGTGTATCAAATTTAGAGTTTTAATGACTTTTGTAGACTTTTTAATATGAAAAACTTTTTAAAAGTCTATAAATGTTTATCCTAATGATTTTTAAAGACTCGTATAAAGTTGATGAAAGTTTAAAAGATCCAGAAACTCTAAAACGATTATACAAAAGTCATTTAAAATCCATCATTTTAAAAATCTTTGAAAATCTTTAAAAGTCAATTAATTCTTATGTGTTCAGGTATACCAAACATGTTAATTAATTTTAAAGTTAATTTCAATTTTGGTCCTTGATAAGTGTCAAAGACGCACACTTTTAAGGTCCATTTATGGTGAATTCTAGGCTAAAAGCAATCCTTTGTGTAGCAATATTGTGCCAATTAGCTATATTTTGCACTATATTTGAAATTACCACCACACTTTATGTTTTACAGGTTTTTAGGTAAGTTTCACGCTTAAACGAGGCAAAGTGGCACAACCGGAATGAAAGCGAGATAAGAATACAAGTCGGGACCTAGCAACGAGTCCACAACGTGCGCTGCAGCACACGTTGTGAAGAGACACAAACAGGGCTGAATTCCAAAAACTTCCACGTCCAGCACAACGTGCGTTGTGACGCACATTGGGCAGAGTAAGTTCCCGGACAGCGTTGTCCGGGCGTTGGAGGCTGCGTTGATGGGGCTGCGAAAGGAAATGAAAGGGGAGGCTATTTAAAGTGTTTTAGATCTGGTTTGTAAAAGATACACGATTTTAGAAAGAGAAATAGATAGCTTAGCATTTAGAATTAGAGAGAAAACACATTTATAGAGAAGATTTGATAGATCCAAGCTTGCTTCTTGAGTGATTGATTGGAGGAAGAGCTTGACAAACTCCATTTCGAGAGATCTTGCAATACTTGATTTCATTTTCCTAATCTACTTTTGGGTATAATTTCTAATCTTTTCTATTTCTACTTGCTTTGATAGGGTTAGATCTATGAATGCTTTTATGATTTTCATGTTTATTGTAGGCTAGTCTAGTTGGGGTTTGGATTGTGAAAGTGTGTGCTAATGATGCTTCTATGACTTAGTTCTCAAATTAGGGATTGATTGATAACATTGCTTCTATGTCTTGTTGTTGAGGTTTGTCTTGTATGGATCCTAGGAACTTGATCACCTCCTATAGTGTTTGAGGGATTGACCTATGCTAGGTCAATCCAAGCTCCTATCCTTAGCATTTCCTAGCTCAAGGAACCCTACCGGGCTTGGTTCGGAAGGAGTTGAAGGCAATGTATTCGAGGAAAGGCTTAGGTGAAAACCTAAGCAAAGTCCTAGTAGTCTAAGTTACGAAAGGACGTAAGCCACTCCCTAGACTTAGCAATGACATCCTCTTTCCCTATGTCAAATGATCCCTTAAGCATCTTCATCCACACTAAGCAATTCAACCCTACTTGTTTATCATTTTGTTCATCATTTGTTAGCATTCATTTCGTTGATTCACTACGACGTTATTCAATTCTGTGCGGGTGACATGCTTGCAAACATTACCGATGTCTTTGCTTTCCAAAATTAGCAACTTAGGGGTAACTCCGAGCGGCCATCCCTTGAGAATGAAAAAATCCGGGATTCATCCCAACACAATTAAACTATCCTAAGAAAATCAAGTTAATCCACACCGACACCAGTCCTAGATTTATAGGTGACAGTCCATTTTTGTCTTCTTTTTTTTTATCAGAAGATCTCTCTTTGGTCCTTGTATTATTGTGACATGATCATTTTTAATTTGGTCCTCTATTAACAAAATCATTGAAATTCCATTAAATACAAAGACATTTTGATCTTTTTAATACAATGTGCGTTGACCTTGATGGGGATATGAGATACTAGGCCTGTGTTTTAGTTTGTTGGGGCTAGGCCCAAGAAAGTGAAGTCCAAGATAGGGGGGCAGGGTAATGCAAGGCAACCCCAAGAGACATGAGTGCAAGGCAAATGGACTGGTGGTGCAAGGCGGGAGGTGGCGACGCAAGGAGGATAGGGGGGGCACCAAGGCGCCGCCGGCTGCCCGAGGCCGAGGTGCCCACGGGGGGGCGGTTACGCCCCTAACGCCTTGAAGATGCATCCAGGTGCCCCGGGTGGCAGCTGGTTGTGCCGCCACTCAAGCAGCTAGACGCGAGGGCACGACGGCATGCATGCCATTCGCCCCTCGCGCACGGCAACACGCGCGGCAGGGGGAACGCTACGCCCGCGACGGCTCGTCCATCGCCCCAAGGTGCGGCGTACAGCTGGACCCGTTAGCATGTCTGTCTTGCCACCTTCTTCGCAGGGTTGGGGAAGTGTCTCGAGTACGTGGCGCGTTGGTGGATGGTTGGGGAGTCAAGGTGGGTGCATAACAAAACGACATGGGACTTGTGTCTATTGGAAGTTGACACCCCTTGGATGCCGTACACGTGGAGGGTGTAGGAGGGTACAATAGCACTATAGGGGGGGGGGGGGGTCTAGTCTAAATAAAGGCATCCCTCAAACATCATTTGCATCCTTGGTCTAGTGGTGTAGTTTTTTCCCTCCTTGTTGGTGTGTCTAGGTTTGATTCTTAGTGGTAACATTATTAGGTTACTCTATTCTGTTTATCTATTAGTCCTTTGCTTATTTATTTACTAGTCCCTCAATTCCTTATTCTATTATATTTACCCCCTAGACTTTTGATTATTTAGTTATTTAGTCTTTGGGCCGTTATTTCGGGCTTGTGACCGTTGGGCTTTGTACGCGTTCGTATTAGACCTCACGCCCCAATAATAATGGTATCATTATATATTTCCTATACCTAGTTTATGGTGGACCCGGTCCCGAAAACCATCATTGGCGCCGTCTGTGAGGATCACTGCGAGAAGCATGTATTCCTAGTCTCTATCAGTCATCGTACAAACCCAAGTACACCAGAACGGTCGAGCCGCAAAACATGTCATCACCCAGCAAAGCCAGCGAAGGAGCAGGGGAGACCCCGCCCTCCTTCGAGGGTGGGAGTGCTCTAGCCCAGATGACGAAACAAGTAAGGGGACCCGCGAAGGAAGCCGACGACAGAAGCAGGCCCCCCATCGTAAACATGATCTTCAGAGGGTGGCTCCTCGCGAGAGGGGGGAAAGAGTATGTGGGGTCGATAGGGGAAACACCCGCCCCAAAGAAGCAGTGAAGGGAAAACATTACCTTTTCAGATGATCACCTCCCAAGCAAGAATGCCTCGCCCAAAGATGATATGGTCATCTCGATGGGGGTAAACAGGATGTTGGTGAGGCGAGTCCTAGTGGATACTGGGAGCAGTGTGAACGTAATGTATCACGAAGTCTTCAAGAAGCTGGGCCTCGCCCAGGGTCAGCTCCGCCCCATTAAAACTCTGCTTGTCGGATTTACTAGGGACACCATCAGGACTAAGGGGTCCATACAATTGCCCGTGGAACTAGCCCCCCCGAATGTGCGATAGGTAGAGATGAACTTCATGATCATCAGGATAACCTACGCCCACAACATCATCCTGGGGAGACCGGGGTGAACAGATGTGGGAGGAATCATGTCGATGAAACACTTGTGCCTGAAGTTCCACACCCCAAACGGAATTGGGGCAGTTTATGGGCACTAACAGTTGGCTCGTGAATGTCACAGAAAAAACTGCCAAAAATTTGGGGAGGGGCAATCACCCGTGATCACCGTGGAGAAAGGTTTGGAAAAAGAGCAATTGAGGAAGGGTCCGGAACTCGCCGTAGAGCTAGATGAGGTAGCGCTAGACCCTTCCCACCAGGACCAGAAGGTCAAGATAGGGAATGGGTCTGACGATGGAGCTTCGGGAGGAAATTATCCAGGTCTTGAGAAGGTACGCGATAGTGTTCGCCTGGGGGCCCGAAGATATGCCCGGAATAGACCGATCAATAATCACGCATCAACTGGCAGTAGACCCTACCCACAGACCAGTTAAGCAAAAGCGCCGACACCTATCTGCTGATCAAAGGATATTCGTGAAGGAGGAGGTAGATCAGAGACATTGTTATCCATCAGCCATATCAGCTGGGAGGCGATGAACCTGGAATGGTTGGCTAACGTAGTCTTGGCCCCGAAGCGCTGACATGGCGAATGTGCGTCAACTACATAGATTTGAACAATGCATGCCCCTAGGATCCGTTCTCGTTGCCCCACACTGATCAATTGGTAGACGAAACGGCTTGGTGTGAACTCTTGAGCTTCATGGACGCTTTCAAGGTGTATCACCAGATATTCATGCCGGATGAGGATGAGGTGAAAATGGCCTTCGTGACGTCAGATGGTGTATAATGCTACCGAGTGATGGCTTTTGGATTGAAAAATTCGAGAGCCACCTTCACCCGAATGGTAGATGAGTTATTCAAAGACCTATTGGGTAATATAATGGAGGCATACGTCGATGATATACTCGTCAAAAGCAAGGAAGCAGGCATCCACCCAGTACTTGGCACGATGCTTTGAAATCATGAAACAGCACAACCTGCGCCTAAACCCGAAGAAGTGCGCTTTCACGGTAAGAGGGGGAAAGTTACGTTCTTGGGCTTCATGGTGACTCATAGGGGAATAGAGGTTTATTGTTCAAGATCATTTTTTTAATAAACGAGGTTTATTATAAAATTAAAGTCTGCCGAACTTGCACGTAAATTCCATATTGATATAAGCGAATATGTGACCTTGTATTGCAATTATTGAAACAAATAATTTGAAATATGATAATTTGGGAATAGATTTTTTGGTACCTTGGGAAGTGGCAGATCACTACTACGTTTGTTGTAGTCCTCCTGGAGGTGTTGAAGGTCTTCTTCGTGGTCTTTGCTAAGGGTTTTTACTTTTTTCTTAATGGACTGGATCTCACTCGCAACATTATTGAGCTTTCCACAAAGTCGTTGAATCTTATCAAAAGCTTTTGCCAAGGCATTCTTCTTCTCGTGTGCAAAGTACTTTGCAACCGCATCCCTAACTTCATTCACAAGTGTTCGGAATTTTTTTACTATTACTCTCAAAACACGGTGTTGATTGGCCAGTGGGTTCTTGCAAGCTACCGACAAGTTCTCAGTAAACGTTTTGATTTGAGAGGTCATTTCCTCAATCTCAGACTTCATAGTAACGTCAGAAACCAGGTTGACATTGTTTTTTACAGTTTGGACTATCATCTTTACCGCCTCCTCTGCTTCCTCTATCACTTTGTCAAAGCCTATTGGTCTCTCTATCTGTGAAGAAATACAAAATTGAAAGCGATATAGCTAGTGTGAACATGCTCATCATATATATATACAAATCTATAAACTACTTTAATCTAATTTATCATAGCTCATTTACTTTTTAAAAAAATATTCTCTAAAATTGGAATCTAATTTCATAATATCAAGTAAATCACACCCTACAGAGATAGGATTATTTTTCTCAGATGACCAGAATCTATCAAGTTTATTCAATTACATATATACAATTAACCGAATATGAGTTTGCTGAAACAAACTCATTTGAAAGGAAAATGCTATGTATTTACCCCTCCAAATTTTATCCCTAATATTTCCCTCATGATGTGGCTAATAATTATTGAGTGTCCCTACTATTAATTAAAAATAATGTTATTTGCCTAATTAAGAAATGCCATAAGGAGGGGAAGATTGGAGGGGTAGGTAACATTACTTTGAAATATGATAATTTAACAATAGTTTTGTGGTACCTGGTGAGTTAGCAGAACATTATTGTTCCGGTTGATGGTGAGGGATTGAAGATCAATTTCATATTGTTGGCGAATTATTTTCACCTTTGACTTAACAGACTGGATCTTACTCGCACAAGATTTAACATTTCTTCCAATGCGTGGCCAAAACTTTGTGGGGGTTTTGTGGTCATACTCCCTCGTCAGGGACCAGTAATTGAAAGCCGCATCATTGGCTTCATTCAGAATAATTTGGAAGTTTTTCACTGTGAAAACATTGACAGGTCGAATTGAGTTCTTGTAAGCTTCTTGGAGCCTGGCATAAAACATTTCGATATCTAAGCTCAAATCCTTTAACTCCGAATATAAGTCAGGAAACCCAAAGCTCGACTCTGCATATTCAACCACCACTTTTAGCGTATCTATGCTTGTGTCCATGCCTGCCATCATGGATCCCTCTCCCTGAAGAATTAAGAAATGTATTTGATATCTGAGAGTTAGAGATGTACGTAAATGTTGGGTTTTATATTTTTATTTTTATGGTTTTAAAACTGTAACTTTTAAATTATTTTTCTTCAAAAATTAAATATGTCCCATTTCATGGCTCTAGTTTACCTAATAATGTTCCACTGGAATTATTCAAATTTAATTTTTCATAAAATTAAATTTTATATTACCAATAAATGATGTTTATATATTTATAAACTACATCAAAAGTACTATTTAATATTAAAAAAATAAATTTAAAAATGATATGCAAATATTAAAGAAAATAAACAAAGAAAAATGAGTTCGTTTAACCAACAAATAAGACAAGTAAATGTAACAAAGGAAATGACTATTAGATGAAGGCTCTTTATGGTATATATGTCCAACTGAAAAGTTAGCTAAAAGCTAAAAATTAATTTATTTTGTTTTTTAATGCTACTGACTCTATTAAAATGTAGTAACTGAGGCTCAAACTCACTCCAACCCAGATGCCATTAGACATTTAGACCACAAGGTTAGTTAAATTAGTTGATTAGATAAAAGTTAAAATCTATTAAATTAACTAATTGAAGGTACATGTGTTCGATAAAATTAAATGTTAAAAAGTTTCTAGTAAAATTCTTTCAAAAAAAAAAAAAGTTTCTAGTAAAATTAAATGTTAAAAAAATCTTATAAGGGTTAAATGACAAAAAAAAATGTATATATTACTAATAAATTTGAAAAAAATTTAATAAAATAAAATAAATATTGTACTATATGAATGAATGAGATAAAAATATATATTTTACAAAGGAAGGGAGAAGGTGAAAAAAAAAAAAAAAAAAAAAAAAAAAAAAAAAAAAAAAGAGAGAAAAGAAAAAGGAAAAACAACAGAAAAAAAAACAAGTAAAAATGAGAAAAGGAGGAAAAAAGATAATCTTAATTAAAGAATAGTAGTATATGTTATTTTAATTGAAAAAAGATAATTTTAATTTCAATTTATTATATTGACTATTAGGGTCCGTTTGGAAAACAGAAAAATGACTTTTGAAAAATGTTTTCCTGAAAATGATTTATTTTCCTTCCTAGAGTTTGGTTGCATTTTGAAAAATATTGAAATGGATGGAAACTGAGGAATCAAAAGCAACGACGACAACGAAGGCAACCATGTTTTGAGTGTTGGCGAAAAATGACTTACGCCAAAATTTGGCATAAGTCATTTTCCGCAAAAACGCATACATTTTCCCCAGTCAACAAAAATATTTTCCGTTGACTGAATTTTCCTACTACTCCCACAAATCATTTTTCGGATTTCCAAACGGACCCTTATTTTAATATGAAAAATGTTTTTTACCCCATCATAAAGGTTCACCTCATGTGACTTATAATCATGCCTATAAATGAAATATTAAAGTATTTCATCAACAAATACTGTTAATTAACTAAAATATAATACGGAGTAAATGGGGAAGATAGAGAATTACCATTTTAGAGGTTATGTCGAGCTGGAGCTGGAGCTGGAATCCACAGTTTCTGAGCTTTTCTTTGACCTCTTTCGCAGACTGAACAGCACTTTCACTCATGTCAACCAATTCCATCACCTCAAGGGTATAAACATTAGCAAAAGCTTCTGGAATACTTTTTAGGGAGCTACATTTTCGAAGGACTAGACGTTGTAAAGCTGGGAAGCTATTTTGTGTGGCCTTCCAAGTTACTAGGTTCGTCCTTCCAATGCGTAAATATTGAAGCCGTTTGAAAACAATACTATTTAGATCACAAACCTCTCCCTTGAATGCATAGTCATCCAACTTGAGCACCTCAAGCTCCTCCAACTTCCCCAATATGGACATGTCTTTCCAATTAAATACTGTGCCGGAGAAGGTCAACTTTTTTAGCCTAGGTGCTTGCTCGACCCTCCTTGGGAACGTTAACACTTTATCACTCTTGCCATAGAGCTTCAAGTTTTCAAGGCATTTTAGCTTTTCGAAAAAGACACAACTACTTTTTGATTCATTTAGAAATTCTGATAAATCCCCACGAACATATAATTTTTGGAGATTGGGGGTCTTTCGAAAGATATCTTCTGTGCAACTTCTTGGCAATATTGTAGAAAGTGTGCGGATGTTTTTTCCTCCAGAGTCAGTTGTGCTTCTTTTTGGAGGAAAGGGTAATTGCATAGAGGTGTTGGTGTGTAAATGCCTTAACCTTTTCATGCTCCATATGCCTTCATCAATTTGTAGTTCCCTTGCTGTGGTCTCGATCACTAAAGTCTCCAATCCATGAAGATTTTTGAATGATTTGGGGAGAGAATCGAGATTATTGCCTTTGATGGCAAGATACCTAAGGAGATGTAAGTTAAAAAGCTCATTCCTTTGCAACGTTAACTTGTTCGAGAATTCAATGTTCAACACCCTAAGAAGTGGAAAGGTGTTTGCTATGATTTCTAATAATTTCTCTTGTGTAAAATGAGTCTCACCCTTTTGAGAGGAAAACAAGAACAAAGAATGGATATGTCTGCCAAATGGGAAAATCCTCTCTTGGTTGTAGGATTTGATGAGCTCATCAAATTTTGTTTTAGTAAAGGAGTGGAAACAAAGACGACGATTTAAAGAAGTATTCTCATGAGGAGTTGAAGAAGTATTCTCATCTAATCTTTGCCCCCCATCCATTACATGGAATAAATTTATCCTTGCAGCTTCACTTTTGCAAAACTCATGTAATGTGTTGTGGATACAACAAATTTTTATTTGCCCATTTCTTCTTCGTTTCACCACCCTCACAAGATTTCTATCCACAAGATCATTCAAATATTTTTTGGCTTCAACTTCTGCATCTAAAACATACCCTTGCTCATCTTTTGCTGGAATGAATTCTTCAACAATCCACAAACGAATTAACTTCCAAACAACAATCTCATGTCCCAGGGGAAAACATGCAAAATATAAGAAGCAATTTTTCAGCTCCTCATGAGGCAAATCATTGTAACTCATCTTTACTCGGTCACGGTAGATTTGACCTTCTCGATTAATTTCTAAAAAAGGATTTTCAGCAACCCGTTGCCAGTCAACAATATCCCTACGTTGTAGCATACCGCCGACCGCTACTAAAACTAGTGGTAATCCATTACATTTATTTGCTATTTCTTTCCCCACATTTTCTAATGATTTCTCGTTGCATTCCTCTGTACCAAAAGCACTATTTTTCAAGAGCAACCAACCATCCTCATTGCTTAAATTTTCTAAATTATGAGATTTCCAATTAGAATCAACTACATTGCCATATGGGGAGGTCACCAACACCGTACTCCCTTTCAAGTTTGTAGGAAATACAACTTTAAAAGAATCCCAATCTTGTTTTTTTCGTACATCATCCAATACAACAAAGTACTTTTGATTCTTTAGAAGTTCACATATTTCACGTGCCAACCCTTCTTTAGTCATCATACTAATGTCCTTTGTACCACTGGTAATTTGATAGAGGATGTCAATGAATTTTTGCTTTCTATCAAAATCGTGTGAAACATGAACCCAAATATACTTTTCGAATTTTTTGTGAGTGCATTGATCCTCAAAAATCATCGAGGCAATTATGGTTTTTCCAGACCCAGTTATCCCCACAATTGGGATGACAATAAAATTATTGGATGATGCCTCTATGAAATCCTTTATGGTCTTCAAATCATTTTCAAATCCAAATACCTTGTCTTTGTCTACTGTTGGTCGAACCTAAATAATTGAAGAAGGATGATTAAAAATCTATACTAACCAAGTGTTAATTAATTTTAGGAATATATGATGCTGCAAGATGCTGTTGCCACTTGTCATAATCTTAGACTTTTTGGCAGTTACATTCTGTTATCTCTCTGTCATTTGCTTTCCCTCTCTCACTTTGTACATAAGTTGTTGACTGCTGTTGTTAAGCTCAATAAGAAAAAATTCTTCTTTTCCCTCTCAATTTCAATACATCGCAACAATTAAGGTGATAAATACAAATATTCAATTAAGTTCGATCACTTCCAAGTCATTATTAGTATGTACTGTGTACTCTTCAAATGCTCAAACCATCTTTTTATTTGAACAAGTTATAATTTTACTTTAGAACACCTCTCTCTCTCTCTCTCTATATATATATATATATATATATATATATATATATATATATATATATATATATATATATATATATATAATTCAGTTTTAACCTACTGATGAATTTAAGGACATATTGTAACTAATTTGTCAAGCACCTTAAGCTTGTGCTCAGTCGGTATTTATGTGACTTTCCTTGAGGGACGATTATAGGATTAGACTCTTTAGGCTACAATAGATATAGAAAGTATGTGAATACTACCTTGTAATCGAGTCGATAGTACTAAAAAAATGGGATGTAACTGATTTTTATTAAAATGATGAAAACATATTATTTCATTCAAAACAAATTAATATAATGAAAGTAATAAAGAACACACCCGGCCCATTATTGTCTAGCTTGGCTTTGGCAAATTATTATATGGACTCTGGTCTATCTTGCAAGGTGGATTTAGGTTTAAAAATATACAATTTACGTACTGAATGCTTGAAATTTATATACTGAATGCTCACAATTTTACATACTAAATGTTCACAATTTACATACTGAATGTTCACAATTTGAATTTTGAACATTCAGTATATAAATTGTGAATATTCCGTATGTAAATTGTGTATTTTTTTTATTAGGACTATAGTACTTGAGTTAGACTAGAACTCTATTTCGTATCTTTATATTTGTATCCTCAGACTTTGGTATTGAATACAACACACAATTCCAATCCTCATATGATATCAGCTTCCAGGTTTTCTCTCATGGTAGCTCTCAGTGTTAATGATGACGGTTCTGTTCGCGACTCTTCTGAACGGACAGTTATCGAGGCTCCGCCTGTTCCCGTTGGCAACAGCCTTTCATCGGCTCATCACTTTGTCTCCCTCAAACTGACCACTCGCAATTTCTTGTTCTGGAGGACGTAGGTGCTACCGTTCTTGGAGTTTTTGGAAGGTCAGGGCCTTCTTGGCTATGTTGACGACACGGTGCAGTATCTGTCTTCCCCGCCGACGGCTGCCTCAACCGCGAACAGTGGTGTGGCGGTGGTTGCTTCGGAGCTCTCGTCGCAACAGCTCCTGTGGAGACGCCAAGACAAGGCCATCTTGTCGGTCCTCATCTCGTCGCTTTCGGAAGAAACTTTTCCCCTAGCAGTTGGCCTGACTACGTCGAGGAAGCTATGGCTCGCCATCGAATATGCTCTCGATTCTTCGACGAGGGCTCGGGCCTTGCGACTGTTCGGTGAGTTGCAGGCCGGCAGGTCGCGTTGGACGATCAAAGCTTGTATGTCTTTCGTGTCTTGCGCCCTGAGTTTCATCCGTTAGTGGCAACTTTGACGCGAGATGCTCCTGTTCCGTTGACCAAGGTGGCAGACTTCTTGGTGTCGCAGGAGTGGATTTGTGCGGATGACGGTGTTGGTCTCGGTGCACCGGCCGCTATGACTGCGAGCCATGGTAGACGCGGTGCTTCGTAGCAGCGCGGTGGCGGTTGGGGTGGTCAGTAACAGCGTGGCTGTGGTGGTCGCGGCAGAGGGAATAGGGGGCATGGTCGTGGGCGCTCGAATTCCTGACCGCGGTGTCAATTTGCAATAAGCATGGCCACATTGCTTTTTTGTGTTATCAACGTTTTTCGACCTCTCTACCACCCCAGGCAAATGTGGTTGTTTCCGGTGATGACATTAATTCAGGTGGCCCTCATCAGTGGTTCCCTGACACTGGTGCCACGAATCATGCTACACCTGATTCCTCTCTGATGACTTCCGCGACAAGTTATGATGGCCCGGAGACTCTACAGGTCGGCAATGGTACATGTTTGCCTATCATTAATGTTCGTTCTGCTTCGTTAACCATTGATTCTAAGCCTTTTAGAATGTGTGATGTCTTGCATGTCCCTAATCTCTCTTCTTCTTTATTGTCTTTTTAGTGTTTTGCTAAAGATAATAATCTTTTCTTTGAATTTCATCATTTGTGTTTCTATGTGACGGACATTACGACCAGGAAGGTTTTTTTTTTAAAGGGCATGCGTCTGGAGGCTTTAGGTCTGGCCCACTCCGTGTCCAGCTCCTGCTGCTTTTATTGCCGCATGTTCGTCTTTTGTTTGGCATATGCGGTTTGGTTATCCTCATTCAAGAGTCATGCGTCAAATTTTAGAATCTTCACCGGTTAGTAAATTTAATTCTAGTGACCTTCCCAATATTTGTTCGTCTTGTCAATTGGGAAAGTTGTCTCGTTTTCCTTTATCTCGTGTTGAAACTGCTACTACGTAGCCTTTGGAATTAATTTATTCTTATATTGGGAAAGTTGTCTCGTTTTCCTTTATCTCGTGTTGAAACTGCTACTACGTAGCCTTTGGAATTAATTTATTCTTATATTTAGGGCCTTGTTCCATTACTTTCTGTTAATGGCTTTAAATATTTTGTATTGTTTGTGGATGATTATACACGTTTTATGTGGTATTATATTATGCGTGCTAAGTCTAAGTTATATGCTACTTTCGATAGGTTTCGGTCACTTGTTGAACGATCCTTTTCTCGCAAGATTATTTTCTTTCAGTCTGATTTAGGGGGAGAGTATAAAAAGCTTGGTTTACACTGGATTCTCTGGGTATTCATCACAGGCAGTCTTGTGCGTATACTCACGAGCAGAACGGCCGGGTAGAGCCCAAGCATCGCCATGTTGTTGAGACGGGTCTAGCGTTAATGGCTCAGGCGTTTAACCCATCTCGTTTTTAAGACTACGCGTTTGAGACCATAGTGTACTTAATTAACAAAATGCCTTCCCGTGTTCTAGCTGATGAGTCTCATCATTCTCGCTTACATCGTTCTCCTCCCTATTATTCTCACTTGCGGGTGTTTGGGTGCTTATGTTTTCTGTGTTACATCCTTATAATCGTAACAAATTATAGTTTCGGTCGTCTCCTTGTGTCTTTCTAGGGTATCCTCCGTCTTTTTGTAGCTATCGTTGTTTGGACACTAACACTAATAAGATTTTTATCTGTCACCACGTGCGATTCGATGAGACAGGTTTTCCCTTTGTTTCTCTTGTTGTGTCTCAGGTTGATCCACCACAATTGGACCCGTGGGCTGCTGCACCGGTGCCCGTCGCTCAGGATGTGGCGTTTCCGGTTGATGGTGCTACTAGGCAGCGTACTGTGGATGATGGCTCGGCTGGGCATGCTGCGGTATCGGTGTCCAGCGAGCACACCGCCTTAGACCAGCTAGCCGATGGCAGCAACGTTTGCCACGAAACCGAGGACGCCGGGCGGCAGCAGCTTTGCAACCCCGGTCACATGTTATGGCTACACGGAGTATAGGGCTTTATGATCATGTTGCTCTAGTTACTACCGCTGCTCCCGAACCCACTTACTACTCTCAGGCGGTCAAGTTTCCTATGTGGCGCGATGCAATGGATTTGGAATTCAATGCCTTGGTTCATAATAATACGTGGCGATTTGTCCCATATAAATCAGGTATGAATGTTGTAGGCTACAAGTGGGTATTCCGAACCAAGAGAAAAGTTGATGGTCCGATTGAGTGGCATAAAGCTCGGCTGGTTACAAAGGGTTTTAATCAGGTCGCTAGAGATGACTTCTTTGAAACTTTTAGTCCTGTGGTTAAGCCCACTACGGTACGTCTTCTCTTATCCTTGGTTGTCTCTCGTGGTTGGGCTATTCGGAAATTAGACATTCATAATACCTTTTTGAATGGCAATCTGGCTGAGACTATTTTTATGCGACAACCACCCAGTTATGAAGACAAGACGTTGCATGATCATGTGTGCCTGCTTCAGGGATTTCTTTAAGGTTTGAAACAAGCGCCTCGTGCCTGGTTTACACAGTTACACGACTTTTTGGTTGCAGTTGGTTTCTCGCCCTCTAAAACTGATGTCTCTTTCTTTATTTATTCCCGTGATAATATCTAGCTTTATTTTCTGGTTTATGTGGATGACATCTTAGTTATGGGCTCTGACTCGGATCGTGTGGTTGGTCTTGTTAATAAATTGGCTTCGGAGTTCAAAGTTCGTGATATGGGGGTTCCATCCTTTCTTTTGGGCATTGAGACTGTCCCGCTCTCTGGTGGAATGCTTTTGTCGCAACAGCGCTACATGACGGATATTCTAAAACGAGCTGGTATGGTTGATTGCAAGCCCGTGGCCACGCCGGTTTCATCAGCTAAGCTCACGGACGAGACTCCCGTTCCCTATGCTGATCCCACGCAGTATCGTAGTCTGGCTGGTTCCCTTCAATACCTTACGGTCACCCGTCCAGATTTGTCCTATGCGGTTAATCGTCTGTGTCAGCACATGTATGCACCTACTACTACAGACTGGGCCGCTCTCAAGAGAGTTTTGAGGTATGTCAATGGGACTTTGCATCTTGGTCTTCGTATATCTCGTTCTAGTTCTCTTGATATTCATGCTTACTCTGATTCGGATTGGGCTGGTAATCCGGATGATCGAAAGTCGACTAGTGGTTTTGCTGTGTTCTTGGGTGGCAATCTTATTTCTTGAGTATGCCGGAAGCAGCGGACTGTGTCGCACTCCTCAACTGAAGCAAAGTACAAGGGATTGGCTAATGTATCCGCGGAGGTAACCTGGTTGGTTTCCTTGATGAAGGAGATCGGTTTTCCTCCTGTCTCGCCGCCCAAGCTGTGGTTTGACAATTTGAGGGCTACTTATTTATGTGTCAATCTAGTGTTTCATGCTCGCACGAAGCACATTGAGATTGATTACTACTTCGTTCGTGATAAGGTGGCTAAAAAGGAGTTGTAGGTCCATTTTATATCAACTAAAGGTCAGCTGCCAGACATTTTTACTAAACCTCTTTCATCTTTACGTTTTAATTTACTCCACCGCAAGCTCAATGTTTTGGCTAGCCAACCTTGTGCTTGAAGGGGAGTATTAGGACTATAGTATTTGAGTTAGACTAGAACTCTATTTCGTATCTTTATATTTGTATCCTCAAACTTTGGTATTGAATACAACACATAATTCATATCCTCATCTTTTTTACCTGCAAGGTGGATCCAAATCCATGGTAAGTCTTGCTTAGCTTTTGCTATAAGATCAGAAGAGCATAGAATGTTTGGCCCACAAAAACTGGAGAAAAATCAACTGTTGGAATTGCTATATATAAACTACTTAAGAATCTCTAAGCCTAATTAACACACTGTACCCCACAATTCATTTCTTCTTATCTACCAGAAATCTCAAGCCTTGCCTTTCTACAACTAACACTTTCTAAAGCATAATCTGCGCAACTTACCCATCAATATAATTATCCCATAAATTCGATCATGTGATACAACATGATCAAGTATATATTTTAATTGCTTAAACCAATAATTAAATTTGAAATATATATAATAGGAGGATAACTGTACTTATTATGCTTGGTACGTACCTGGAGAGTTAGCAGAGCCTTGTTTTGTTCATTGATTTTGTACGTCATGAGGTGTAGAAGTTCTTGTCCGTGCTCTAGCCGAATCTTAGCCAGGTTAGCCCTTATGGACTGGATCTGGCTCGCTAATTTATTGATCTTTCCACAAAATGGAATCTTATCCCAAGATTTTGAGAAGACATTACATGCTTCCCCTTCAGTGCAAAGTAGTCGGCAATCGTATCCTGGGCTTCATTCACAACATTTCTGAAATTTTTGACAACAACTCTCAAAACCTGGTGATCAGTTGCCCATGAGTTCTTGGAAGCTTCTAAAAGCCTGGCGCTAAAGATTTCGATGTCGGAGGTGAGATCCTTTATATCAGAATTTATGCCACGAACCAACTTCACATTGTATGCTACAGTTTGTACCAACGCGTTTACTCCCTGGGCTACCTGATCCTCTAGCACTTTGTCCACCACTATCGTCATTGCTCTCAGCTCTCTCTCTCTCGGAGTGAAGACATAGGAAATGCAATTATGCAAGTGATATGTGAGAGGTGCAAATTCTATTCTTCCAGATATTTAGAGCAGATCAGATACGATAAGATCTGTGAATGCCAATATGTGAGAGGTGCAAATCATCATTTGTCTTGTTGCTCCAACTTGCGCCAGTTGCTGTAGTACGGACTTGGACCCTACGTCCCTACATCACATGCATCTTTTTTGCATTCTGATCAGACACAATCAAATTAAAGCTCTTTGAAAAGTCTATATACTTGAATTAATTAAAACATCCTCAAGAAGTCTGGTAAGTGTGCTTAAAAAATAATAATAAAAAAAAAACAAAATTAAAATCTGAAAAAAAAAAAAAAAAACATATTTACACGCCCGACTGGCATTGTGAGGCGCATCTCTTCTCCTTATGGAGTCACGGTGGGGCTCACTCACTGTCAAAAACCTCATATTTGCTGGAGAACCTCACCCTATCTCTCTCTTCACACTCTCTCATTCACATCATCTATCTTTTTTCTCAAACACCATAATAAAACCACTATTAGGGAAGCTCTTAAGTCTTTGGTCAGTAGTAATTATATTTTCCCTTATCCATAATTTACCACAGAAAAGTCTATCGTCAGTTGATTGACAGAATAGTGTCAAATGGGTGTTTAATTGACAAATTTAAAACAATTTGATGATCAAATTTGTTCAAATTAAAAATTAGAGACTAAATTGACAATTACAAAAACAATTGAGGATAAAAAATAAAATAAAAATTCTCATGAAATTATTTCAACCATTCAAATGAGATGATTAGACAAACAAAGTTGAAAATCTAGGAAAATATAATGTGAGAGGTGCACGTCTTGTTGCTCTAGTACACTGGCTTTTCGAGACTTGGAGCCTACCTCTCATGAGTCTTCCATCACATGCATCTTTTCTGCATTATTCTCATTTTTTTTTTTATATTAAGTGGAAGGGGGAGACCCAAACAGTAACTCAGAATTACAAATGCTTAGGCTATGAGACGCCAAGCTGAAATGCCTTCGCTGTCATCCTCTAGAACATTTCTAATCTCTTGTACTGGTGCATCAAGCAGGTGGATGCCTTTTGGTGAATTTCTGGCAATCGCAGCTAGTCTATCAGCTACACCATTCTGCTCCCAGAGAATTAAAGAGACTTTCCAGTCTGTGATATTATTTAGTTCCCTCCTACATGCACTGAGGATATTCTGCACTATGACATTGCTTGTCCTGCCTTCATTGATGCCCAATACTAAATCTTTGGAGTCACTTTCAATGTCCAAGTTGGACAGCCCTTTTGATGTCCCAAACTGAATGCCTTTTAATAGGGCCCAGGCCTCGGCTACTAGTGGCGAACAAATATCAATTCCCAGTGTGAAACCACCAAGCCATAGTCCGTTGCAATCTCTCATGACTCCTCCCCCTCCAGCCTTTCCTGTGTTTAAGTCCACCGAAGCGTCTATATTGATTTTGACACAACCTTGGAGAGGTTTTACCCACTTCTTAAGGCCCCAGCTAGGGGTATCCTGGGAACACCTAATCCCTGCAGTTTTAGAGAATGTCGTGACAACATTTTCAAGCTGGGCATTAATCCATGCTATCTTATAGGTAATAGGGTGGAAAACATTATTAAAGATGGCGTCGTTTCGCCATTTCCACAACCACCAGCATGTGAGGGCGAACAGGGAATTGTTGCTGGTCAGACATCTGCTAGTAGTCCCTTTAATGCCGGAGTCCATCCAATCTGGGAAGGCTTTGCATGCATTGTCCTTGTAATGTTGGGGGGAAACGATCATCCATACCTCCTGTGCTAATGGGCAGGTTCTCAATACATGTTCGGTGTCTTCGATTAGATTCATGCAGTGCCAACATTTATCACAACTTGTGAATCCTGTTCTCATCCTATTGACATTCGTCATTATCTTTTCATGTCTAGCTAACCATAGAAAGAAGCAGATTCGGTTAGGTACCTTTAACTTCCAGATGTTATTCCATTTCGCCGCATAGAGAGATGAAGTTTGAACAGATTCTAGTTCATAGGCCGAGTTGATTGTAAACTTCCCGCTGGCTTCAGATTCTAGTTCGGACGGAATTACTTAATAGTTTCTGGAGAGTCGACCTTCGGGATTAAAGTGATTAAGGTGTCGTTGCTTTGATCTGGTAACTTGCCTTCTTTGAAAAACCCCAGTGCAAACTTGGTTAAGGAGGAACCAACTGTATTCCACGTATTTTGGTAGAACGCGGCATTAAAACCATTTGGACCTGGGGCCTTACAAGGTTCCATTTCGAACAAAGCTCGCTTGACTTCCAGTGTTGTGAAGGGATTATCAAGCTCAGGCTGCTCAGAAGCATTCAGTGGAGGGAAATAACCTTTCGGGCAATAATGACCTTGATTATTTGGATCTTCTGAATATAATTCTTTGTAGTAATTTCTCACGTGAATTCCAGTTAGCCCATCGTCTGGAATCCATGCTCCAGTCTCATCTTTTAATTTATAGCTTTTCCTGTTACTGTTCTTTATCATCGTGGCAGTGTGGTAATAGTGAGTGTTCCGATCGCCTGACGTAATCCATTCCTCTCTTGATTTTTGGAACCAAAGGATCTCTTCTTGATAGAGGATCTCCTTCAACTCCAATCGTAATTTCTTGTCCAAACGTAAGAGGTTAGCAGTAGCTTTTCTGCACAAGCTGCTTTGTACCCCTCTTAGCCTTGCTAGAACTCGGTTTTTGCGATGGAATATTATTCCCGAAAACATTTTTGTTCCATAGTTGTAATGCAGTTGCCATGGTTGCTTTACATCCTTCAAAGTCGTCATCTGATTTCCATGATTGCTTTATAAAATCCTGAAAATTTGAGTGTTTGGTCCAGGCAAGATTGAACTTAAAACTGCTGCGAATAGGCGGATGCTATAAGGAAGAAGCACATGTGTCTATCAGTAGCGGGCAGTGATCGGAGGCTATCATCGGGAGATGCTCTACTCGCGCTTCCGGGAATCTTATCCTCCAATCCCCATTTGCTAGAGCTCTATCCAATCTTGCCCCTTTGAAGGTTGTTGTATTAATACCTCTCATCCAGGTGAAGGGTGACCCCGTAAAGCCGAGATCGATTAAACCTTCTCTAAAGATCCAATCGGAGAAGTCAGTGCACCTTGCTGTATTGAATGTGTCCGAGTTGCTTACTTCCTCCTTCTTTAAGACCGAGTTGAAATCTCCTACCGATAACCAAGGTCCTTGCAAACCAAGATCTTGACTAGATAAATCTGCAAATAGCTTCCTGCGCAATTGCATGTTGGGGCTGCCATAAACAACCGACAAGAGCTAGGGGTCAGAATTAGCTTCCTTAACCTCCAATAACAGAAATTGAGGGTGTGTTTGTATGATATCTATAGTCAGATAGCTTTTCCATAAAACCCAAATTCCCCCGGAAAACCCAATAGCCTCTATCCTAACCCATTCAGAAAAACCAAAACATGAACAAATGCCATTTGCCTGGCTTCCTGACACCTTTGGTTCTAAGAGGCAGACTATGGCTGGTTTATGCAACCTAACAAACTGGTTGAAGGTGCGGCGAAATGCTCCCGACGCCGCCCCTTGACAGTTCCAAATCAAGCTAATCATAAAAACTAACTAAAGGCAGATGATCGCTGATTAGCGAAAAGAAAAAGGATACGCAGAACACCAACAAGTGGTATTCAGGGAATGTACATTATTTTTATTATGAGTGTACATTATATTGAATAATGTACATACAATACAAAAATAATGTACATTTAATATATTAAAAATGTACTTTTTGTTATAGTTTACATAATATTGTATGGACCATGGTCCATACAATAATTTGCCCTCTAGTTTAACCCCAATTTAAGATATTTAATCTGACATAAATCTTCAAATATACACCGATAATGTTGACTATTATGCGACTGGATTGGCACAATTACGCGAATAATTTAGGGGGGCCCCTAAGCCAGAATACATCAATAGTCATCATTGCGACATTTCCTCAATTATTTGAGCTAGTGATTTTTGTAGCTTTTCGCACGATATTATCTTCTTAGTAGCTCAAATAATTGATTTTAAGTTATGCGAATTGTTTTTTTTTTTTTTTTATAATGTTACTGACTCTATTACATTGTAGTATATATTCAAACATATTTTTTCAACCCAATGAAGCACAAAGAGTCAACCTAATGAGCAAGTCGTTTTTTTAAAAAAAAAAATACTATGTTTACTCTTAAATTTTATGGAGTACTTTATTTTTACTCATTTTTATAAAATTTCAATATTAATATTTTGTATTGAGACTCACAAGATGAAGATAACTAATTATCAATTATCACATTGGAAGAAAAATGTAAGAAAGGTTTCAAATGAATGGCTCAGATTGATCAGATTTTAATTTTTCTTTAAGATTTACTAATTTATCCTTAATGAATATGATTATCCGTTAACTTTTCCGTTAAATATTATCTTTTCCGTTAATTTCTGTTAGTTCACCGTTAACTTACTCATTGATTTCAATAAGAAAGGTCATAGGTTCGAATCCCATCCCAATCAAAGTTGGCATAATTAGTACTCTATTTTACTCTTATTAAATTATTATAAATAATAATTTATTAGCTACAACAAAAAATAATACATATGCATTTCTTTAATTTAGAATTATGTGTCTACAATGTCTTTATTCAAAAAAAATTATTCATTATCAATAAATTAAATAAGAGAAATAATTTCATTAGTTATATTGTATTTATTTTTCCAATATAAAAATTCTTTACATTCAAATTCATCAATTGATTATATTCTATACATTGTCCCTACAATATCTTTATTAAAAAAAATTATTCATTATCAATAAATTAATTAAGAGAAATAATTTTATTAATTATATTGTCTTTATATTTCTCCAATGTAAAAGTTCTTTACATTCAAATTCATCAATAGATTATATTCATTACATTGTCTATTATCTTTTTTGTGCACTATTTTTTAATTAAATATCAAAGTTATAATACAAAATAATGTTATATATTTATTTACCAAGTATTTTATTAATACCATGAAAAAATTAAAAAATATATATATAATTAATAAAGCCAATCATATTAACTACTTGAGAGATTTAATTTGTTGACAAAGAGAGTATTCAAATCACACAACAAATTGAAGTGAGAACTACCTCGCAATGTTCTTGTTTGACAATCAGTATTTAACGGTTAGCGTTAGCGGATTATATTAGCGAATTTGACCACCGAATTATATCAACGGTTGGTAAAAAGATATTTGAAAAAATTAGTTGTTTAGATTAACATGTAAAATGACCTAAGCGTATACATAATAATAATAATAATAATAATAATAATAATAATAATAATAATAATAATAATAATAATAATAATAATAATAATAATAATAATAATAATAATTGTTTTAAAAAAATAATAAAAAAATAAAAATATATAATTAAGCCAATCATATTAACTACTTGGGGGATTTATTGACAAAAGAGTATTCAAATCACACAACAAATTGAAGTGGAAAACTATCTAGCAATGTCCATGTTTGGCAATCCGCAGTTATCTCCCCAATATTAGTATATATTCAATATTTTATGCCATAATTTTTATTTGTTTTCCATTATGTTCCGTATTTGATTTCTACCATACTTATACAATTATTTTATTGACAATTATAATCAGTCATTTGACTATATTATCTTGCATTTGTAAACTTAGAATTGTCTATTTAAATAGCCAAATTTAACATTCAATTATCTATGCATGAATAATTCCATATAATCTTGCGTTGATATACTTTAAAGTACTTATTTTAAAAAAAAAACATTGGGCATTATCCCAATCGCGTAAT
Source organism: Ipomoea nil (assembly GCF_001879475.1). Taxonomy (NCBI): domain Eukaryota; kingdom Viridiplantae; phylum Streptophyta; class Magnoliopsida; order Solanales; family Convolvulaceae; genus Ipomoea; species Ipomoea nil. The sequence continues at coordinate 9,756,649 of NW_017617471.1, forward strand.
GCGCGTAAAAAACTAGTAATAAAAATAAAAGAGTAAAATTTGAAATTTCATATTAGAGCATTCACATTAGTTTAATCCCGGTGCGATTATTGAGTGGTTTTTGTAAGAGTGATTAAGAAAGATAAAAAAATGTAGGAGAAACAGAAAAATTAAATATAAAATATATTTTGACTTAAAAAAATTAAAAAAAAAAAAATCACAGTCATTTTCCGCCTGCTAGGCGCGCAGCTCCGCGCACCTACTGTTATTAATGCAATCATTTAATTTTTTTACTGGACCCCACAATTATGCAATACTTGCAGGATAAATAACCCCTACCACTCTAGTTTACAATCATTATTGGTCCACACAAGTTGTATGGACCATATTTTGTAGGAATAAGGGTCAAATAGGCTACTGAACTGCACACGAGAATGCAATTAGGCCATTGAACTTAAAAAATCTACAATTGGGTCCCTAAACTAACCAATTTTATTCAATTTGTCCATTTTTCAAGTTTATCAAGTTGCTAACAAGTTACCCCTCCACCTAGGATGCATATGTGTCATTTTTTAAAAAATAATTTATTTTTAAATTAGTTTTTTTAATATTTAATAAATAAAAACTAAAATAATTTATTTTTAAATTAGTTTTTTTAATGTTTAATAAATAAAAACTAAAATAATTTTTTTTTTTGAAAATAAAATAATTTGTTAAAACGTCGTACATGGCTTGGATTTTATTTAAAAAAAAAAACAAATTATTTTAGTTTTTATTTATTAAACATTAAAAAAATTAATTTAAAAATAAATTATTTTAATTTTTATTTATTAAACATTAAAAAAATTAATTTAAGGTTTTCAAAAAAAAAATTAAATTTTTTTTTTTTAAATGCCACACATGCATCCTAAGTGGAGGGGTAACTTGTTAGCAACTTGAGAAACCTGAAAATGGACAAATTGAATGAAATTGGTTAGTTTAGGGACCCAATTGTAGATTTTTAGGTTCAGTGGCCTAATTGCATTCTTGTGTGCAGTTCAGTGGCCTATTTGACCCTTATTCCTATTTTGTTTATTGTAAAATAATGTACATTCAGTACAAAAATAATGTATATTCAGTATAAAAATAATGTACATTATATTTAAGGAATGTACATTATTTTTATTATGAGTGTACATTATATTGTATAATGTACATATAATACAAAAATAATGTACATTTAATACATTAAAAATATATTTTTTGTTATAGTCCACATAACATTGTATGGACCATGGTTCATACAATAATTTGCCCTCTAATTTAACCCCAATTTAAGATATTTAATCTGACATAAATCTTCAAATATACACCGATAATGTTGACTATTATGCGACTGGATTGGCACAATTACGCGAATAATTTAGGGGGGCCCCTAAGCCAGAATACATCAATAGTCATCATTGCGACATTTCCTCAATTATTTGAGCTAGTGATTTTTGTAGCTTTTCGCACGATATTATCTTCTTAGTAGCTCAAATAATTGATTTTTAAGTTATACGAATTGTTTTTTTTTTTTTTCTTTAAATGTTACACTCTATTACATTATAGTATATGTTCAAACATATTTTCTCAACCCAATGAAGCACAAAGAGTCAATCTGATGAGCAAGTCGTTTTTTTTTAAAAAAAATACTATGTTTACTCTTAAATTTTATGGAGTACTTTATTTTTACTCATATTTATAAAATTTCAATATTAATATTTTGTATTGAGACTCACAAGATGAAGATAACTAATTATCAATTATCACATTGGAAGAAAAATGTAAGAAAGGTTTAAAAAAAAAGAAGAAAAATGTAAAAAAATAGAAATAGAGAGTATAGGTAGTAGATTCATATTTCCTTTTTTACATTTTTATTTGCAATTTTTTATGGGTCTCGAAATTTAACCCATTAACCTCCACTATCTCAGTCAATTGTAGATTTCCGAAGTCTTGTCTGAGTTTTTTTTTTTTTTTTTCCAAGTCTTGTCTGAGTTTTTTTTTTTTTTTTTCCAAGTCTTGTCTAGACCAATCAATTTACAAAAAAATATATTCTAATTTTTTTTTATTATAATTCAAAATATTAAAGTTATAATTATAATTATAATTATTATATTTTTAAAATTAAACATGACAAAAGTTAATTTAATTAATAATTATAAAATTTCAATTCAAATAATATGTTATTAAAAATACATATTATATTAAAAAAATAACATTGAATAATTTTAAATAATATAATATCTCCAACGGAGCTGCAAAACGCCATAATTCAAAGCCAAAACATCAAATCTGCAAATTTGCGTACTCCAAAGGGAGACGTCATCCCTGCATAAAGTCATTCTTTTTGGCGTTAATGAATAGTGTCGCGGCACTGTTCATCCACAGCAATGGAGAATGGGGAGAAAAATTACCTTTTTGTCCTTGCTTCTTTTTCTAATTTCAAATGTATCATTTATTTGTTTTATATGTAATTTTTTATTTTTTTAAATATTTATGTTTAAAGTTTGTATTATTAAATATAAATTATATCATTTTAAAGATCTCGTTGAGACGATCGAAACAAGACTAATGTTGAATATATATTAATTAAAATTTCAAATACATCAAACATAATTAAATGTACTAGATGTTGTATACTATATCATTATTGTGGAATAAATTAAATTTTCAAAAATATTGTTAAATTTGATTTTTTTAAAATAATTAATGTTATAAAAAAATTAATATTAATAAAAGTTATTATTTACATCACAAGTTATATTTTATATTAAACTAATTAAGTTCAAACTAAATTATATTAAACTAATTAAATTCGAACTAATAATTGATAAATCAAATTATTTTAGTGTAAAAATTTAGTGTTTTGGTGTAAATAGGTTGGATATGGATAAAAGTTAGTCTAAAAATATGCTGAGAATATTCGTTCTGATGTGACATTCAGTGAAAAAATTTAGTATTTTGGTGTTGAGTGGGTTGGAGATGACCTTAAAAACTAACCACCATAAAAAAAAATAAAAATTAAAGAAGTCACTAGCTGACAACCACTTTAAAGAAATAATGTAAACAAAAAAATTAAGAACATTTTTAAAAAGTTGTCCATCACATAGCTTAGAAACCAACAGCCATAAAAAACAAAAATTAAGGGGTCGTTTACTTCATTTATCCGTTTTTCCATTTTCAGTTTTTCATTTCTCCATTTCTCTAGTTTTCCTTCTCCATTCTTCCAATTTTTCATTCTCCAATTTTTTAATTTTCATTCCTTATTCTTACAATTTTTCATTTCTCTAATTTTCTAATTTCATTAAATACAATCATCCTATATAAGATTTGTACATACATTTCTATAACAAAGTTAATAATAATAATAATATAATAATAATAATAATAATAATAATAATAAGTACTCAAAAACAAAAAATAATAATAGCAACAATAACAAATCTATGTGCATAAGGATGATGAAAAAGGAAAAAAAAAAAAGAAAAAAGAAAAAAAAAAGAAAAAAGATATAATAATAATAATAATAATAGTAATAATAATAATAATAATAATAATAATACAACAACAACGACAGTAATAACAAATTTGTGTGCACAAAAAGAAGGAAAAGGAAAAAAATATTAATAATAATAATAAAGATAATAAAATAATAACAATAACAACACCAATAGTAATAACAATAACAATAATAATAATAATAATAATTATTATTATTATATTATTATTATCTTTTAAAAAAATATTATTATTATTATTATTATAATGAAAGAAAAGGGAGATAAATAATAATAATAATAATAATAATAATAATAATAATAATAATTATTATTATTATTATTATTATTATTATTATTATTATTATTATTATTATTATTATTACTACTACTACTTTTTTTACGCGCATTGCGCGATTGAGATAATGCCCAATGTTTTTTTTTTTTAAATAAGTACTATAAAATATATCAATGCAAGATTATATTGGAATTGTTCATGCATAGATAATTGAATATTGAATATGCATATTTAAATAGGTAATTCTAAGTTTACAAATACAAGATAATATAGTCCAGATTGATTATAATTGTCAATAAAATAATTGTATGGGTATGGTTGAAACCAAATACGGAAATAAGGGAGAGCAAATAAAAATTAGGGCATAAAATATTAAATATACACTAATATTGAAAAGCTAACCGCTGGTTGCTAAACAAGGACATTGCGAGATAGTTTCCCACTTCAATTTGTTGTGTGACTTGAATACTCTTTTTTGTCAATAAATCTCTCAATTAAGTAGTTAATATGATTAGCTTAATTATATATATATTTTTATTTTTTATAACAATAATAATAATAATAATAATAATAATAATAATAATAATAATAATAATAATAATAATAATAATAATAATAATATAATAATAATAATAATAATAATAATAATAATAATTATTATTATTATTATTATTATTATTATTATTATTATTATTATTATTATTATTATTATTATTATTATTATTATTATTATTATACCCTTAAGTCATTTTACATGTTAATCTAAATGGCTAATTTTTTTAAATATCTTTTTTTCCAACCGTTGATATAATTCGCTAGTCAAATCCGCTAACACTAACTGTTAATTATCAAACAAGGACATTGCTATGTAGTTCTTATTTCAATTTGTTGTGTGATTTGAATATTCTCTTTGTTAACAAATCCCTCAAGTAGTTAATATGACTGACTTTATTAATATGTTTTTTTAAAATTTTTAATTTTTTCATGCTATTAATAAAATACTTGATAAATAAATATATAGCATTATTTTGTATTATAACTTTGATATTTAATTAAAAAATAGTGCACAAAAAAAGATAATAGACAATGTAGTGAATATAATTAATTGATTAATTTGAATGTAAATAATTTTTACATTTGAGAAAAATAAAGACAATATAACTAAAGAAATTATTTCTTTTATTTAATTTATTGATAGTGAATAATTTTTTTTAAATAAAGACATTGTACACACATAATTCTAAATTAAAGAAATGCATATGTATTTTTTTTTTGTTGTAGCTACTAAATTATTAATTAATTAGTTTAATAAGAGTAAAATAGAGTACTAATTATGCCAACTTTAATTTTATTGGGATGGGGTTCGAACCTGAGACCTTTCTTATTAAAATCAATGAGTAAGTTAACGGTGAACTAACAGAAACTAACGGAAAAGATAATATTTAACGGAAAAGTTAACGGATAATCATATTCATTAAGGATAAATTAAGAAATCTCAAGGAAAAATTAAAATCTGATCAATCTGTGCCATTCATTTGATTAAAAAAATTGACCGCCATTTTTTCTACCCATTATAACCCTAACTCTCTTGGGCTCTTATTAGTATAGTAGATTATTTATTAATTAAAAAGAAGATAAAGGGAAAAGGCGAAAGAAAAGGGGAAGAAACAACCAACGAAAAAGATCAACAGATATATGTGCAATCCAAAATTCAAACAGCAGAACTCTCCCAAATAAGCACTATTCACCTGTGTCTTTCTCCATTCCTCCATTTGGAAAAGTGCAAATATGTTTTCTCCAAAATTGTACATAGAGTTGGAAAATAGAGAAGGAGTATGTATTTGGTGTTAGATATACAATAGTCTAACTATATGAACTATAGTATACGAGAAACCTAACCTCGTATGATAGCGAAAGCGTAGCCGTGTTGATCTCCAGCCATAGTTGATGTTCCTGTTGTGTTGTCTCTTAACGGTAGACCGTCAGCCATGTTTTGCCTCAGACCTGACTCAGAACCCTAGATGGTGTATTGGTATCTACTGAGCGGTCTGAGTACCGTAACTGAATGTGCTATCTAATCCATAATCCTGTTTCCCATCAATCCAGGTTTATATTAGGCACAGAGTTTGGTTGACTAACAACTACTAGTTATTAAGTCCAACCAGACCACTTAATAAGCCTAGTCAACTTGCACCACTTAATTAAGGCCCTAATATATAATATATAATATATATTATTAGGGAAAATCTTACATTCTCCCACTTGGTGCAAGTACTAGCACAACCATCATCAAAGAACAAAACACACGAATCATAGTGATATGTCCTCTATTTAACCAGAGTAGTATCCATTATGATCACATGCATTTTAATTCTCCAACTTAGGTCCTTAATGAACAAACCCTATGTTTATTCTCGGTACCTTAAGGGATGTTTCTCAAAATTCATTATGTGCACAACTGAAGGAGAAAACACATCCAAATTGTACAAAAGAGTACACTGTATGATCTCTAAAACTTTATAAGCATGCCTTAAGTAGAGATATCTTAATGTTAGCATAATGCTAACTGTATTCTATGACTTCTTTATAAGTTAACTTTAAGTACTATCTCTAATAGCTAAGAGCTTGGAGTTGACACGTCTGTCACTCCCACTCATCAAAAATAGCCAAAAGATAGTCAAGTCACAGAAGAATTCCAATAACTTAGACAAAAAACCAAAGGTCTAAGTCCATAAATTTGGAATCTTAATCATACACCATAACTTCCTAAATAACTTCAATGTCCACTTTAAATGAACTGAACATAATGAGTCTTACTTATATGTCTCACAAAATTGTTTTGAGCCTTAAAAACGAAATGACCCAGGATCAATTTTGAAGAAACTAAAGACTCTATTAATCACTGAAGAATTTATTAAATGACAGTGCACCACAAGTTAAATGCTTTTGTTCTAATAAATTCCTTAATATTGTTGCAACATTTTCATAAATATGTTGTACAACCAAATGTTCAATAATTTGAACTTATGAATTTATATGAACAAATACAAGATTAATACTTGTGAAATATTTTGGACTTATTGTTTGACATACAATCCAGCTTGAGATGTATGGAGACAATAATTAAATCCAAAAACTTTAGTGGAGTATCTTAATGATCTTTTTCTAAATGATCACTCCCACTGATTAAAATATTCTTCAGCGAAATTAATAAAGTGAACTTAATAACATACATACTCATAACTGATTTATTGACCAACTAACAAATGAAGACATAATTCCCCACCATTAGTTGGACATACTAAATAATCAATTTTTGGTTCCAATTAAAGTCCAACTAAATAATGAAGATATAATTCCCCACCATAGTTGGACATACTAAAATAAAAATACACCTTCCAAAACCAAGTTAGAATTTGGCTCAAAAGATACATTTTATTATTAATGGAATCCAAAAGATGTATGTCAAATCACGTAACTTACTACAGTTAGTCCGAAAAACCGAGCAAGATCCGTGGATCAATTAATAAAAGTTGCTAAATTTTGGGAAGTGACTGAATACATGTTTTGCCAATGCAAACCATGAAACTTAGAATTATAATTGAACTGAATTTATAACTCTAAGAAATTGTGATAAAATCATTATCTAATGGGTCGAAGGATTTATTGACATAAAACTTGCCTGTGGGCTAAAGTTTTAATTCTATTAAATCCAATTAAGAAACCCTTATGATAATATTTTTCACAATTACTAAAGAGCCAGAAGAATCTAGTGACATAAAACTTGCCTGTGGGCTGAAGTTTTACTCAATTAGATCCAACTGAAAAATTTTATTTATGATGAAACTATTATCAAATGAGTTGAAGAATCAAATGACATAAAACTTGCCTGTAGGCTAAAGTTTTAGTCAATAAGATTCATTGCTATCATTATGATAAAAAACTTAAGAGATCATGTTCCTTTTCTTAATCCCTGTGGGCAAATTAAGAAATATGACCTAAATTTACATCATAAAATTAAACTTCATGATAGAATTGAAAATTATTTACAAATAACCATAAAGTAAATAAATTGATTTATTTCTATCGTTACTGATAAAACTACTAAACTACATTCCGATACATAATTGCCTGTGGGCGAAATTATGACCGTAGTCCAGTATTTCATCCTGATTAATTATACAAATATAACGAAATTGCTTGTGGGCTAAATTTCATCATATTACATACAATTAATCACAAATGATATGTCCAAAACTTTATGTGATCAAAATAAAATGCTTAATATATAATTTTAACAGATTAAGGATGCTGTGGCTACTCCAAAACCAAATTAAAATTATAAGATCACTAGACAATTATCAAATTCTTGCCTAAACTTTATGTGATTAAAACTTAATAATCTTAGGTAGCTGAATATGCTGTAGCATTTCCTTAATTAACCAAGATTGAAAACTCAAGATATTTCAGTAAATTAAAGATGCTTTGGCTATTCTTTAATAAACCGAAATAAAATCACATTGGCAATGAATACTTAAAAATTTTGACAAACAAATTATACCAAATTGTGATGGGAAAAACTGAATATACTCCAAGGAAAGGTGGTTAGAGACTAAGTCTCACTGAAAACCAATTCCTTAAATAGAGTATCAATTTAAGGAGACTAGTGGCACAAGACGTTCTTAAGTCATGGCCATTAAAAATAGTATGTCTCCCCGATTCATATATACTTAATGTATAACTGTTTGGGAGTATGAACCTAAAACTGTAGGGTATACACCAGAAAACTGTAGGGTTCACCTATGATTAAAGCTTAAATGGTGAACTAAATTAGCAGACTAAAGTTTATGCATAAGTCCAACTTAAATAGAAACTAATATAATTCCATCTTAAAATTATGCATTGCTAAAGGCATAATAAAATTGCATAATTTAAAACATAATATTATGCTTAGGACGAATATGCATAAAATTAAACATTAAACTCATATATTCCAAATAAATTGCATAACTTAAAGCAATTTACAATATGAGATTTTAAAGTATAAACTTAATATTCAAACACCGATGAGTTCAAACCAAAAGAGACCCAACATTTTGAATAATAATGTACTGAATATATACTTTAAATTTTTTTTTTAAACTGTAAGCCCATGGGAAAATGTTTTAATGCATAAAGATCAAATTCATGAGAAATAACTGAATTTACAATTTCAAACAATATCAAACCAAAAGGATATGCTATCATTTGTAAAACAAAATCTCACAAACCCTAATTGCATAATTAAACTTAATATTATGCACTTAATGTGATCGAATGCATAAAACAATCTAAAGAGTATGAACTAACTAAATGATATGAATTTAAACCAAAATATTCATTTATTCATACTTAACCAAATATGGACAGTCATAATTCAAAGAACTAAATGAATTATGGAATTAATGGCAAAAGTCAAATGCCTAGAAAATATGTTTTTCCAACATTACTAAATTGATTCAAAATCACTCTCCATAACTCAGTTAATAATAATATTATTATTATTAATGGCAAAATTGCAAATAACCAAAATAACAATAAATAGCCATAATAATATTATCACATTAAGTAGGAGACTAAATATGGAAAAACAATGGTTAAAACCGCTAACGTTTATAAACGTTTTCGGATAAAATTTTAAAAAACTTAATAAAATTTGAAGTCCGAAAAATATTAATGTCAAGAAAATTATTTTCTATACTGGAATATTGTCACATAAATTTATTTGGAAACAGTTCAAGGTGCATAACTGAATACCATAACAATATTAATGTCATCATTAATTAATTATTAATAGCAATAAGTAACATTATAATCACTATTAACATTAATAATAATGACAAATCAAAGTATGGTAATGCACCTTTTAAATGTTTCCATTTTCTAAAGATAAAATATGTGACTAGTCCAAATTAGCGGTTAACTGTAACTGTAGCACTAATTATCAATAATAACTGTAAAAGATTATTAATGGCTAACCTTAATGATGCAAACCGCATCTCTCCATTGCGCTAACAACGATGATGATCCACAAGAGAAGAAAAAACTCCAAAGTTCTCCCATCTTCACTGTCGGTGTCACTAGCCTCGATGCAGCGTCCAATGGTACATTTAAAATTTATTGGTAGGACTTAATTACCAACATTAATAGTCATGTGAAATGAAGTGGTAATCATGCCAATGTACCAAATATAGCAGATTACCATGAAATAATACTTATTATGAAAGGTAATAAAATAAGATTAGTCCCTAAACTTAATAACAGTAATTAATAATGCCGAATTTTAACTTAATAAATGGCAAAACTGTAATTAAGGGATGCCAAATACTAATCTCAATTTATCACATAATAATTAACCATGACTATTATGATACTTAGGGAGACTGTAGTTAAGGTAATAACCAAATTACCATTAAACAAACAATATACCAACTATATTGTTTTTGCCATAAAATTAAAGACTTAATATTATTATTAAGGCCCTGAAACTATTGATAGATTAAAAAATTAATCAACTTAAACAATAGTTATAGTTCTTAATGGTCAAAATAACAATTAAATCCTTAATGTCTCTAAACAGGCCAAGACAATAATTATAGCCTTAATCACTCAAATTAGGCTCATAAACTTCAATGGCCCAGTGAATTATAACATGAATAAAAAATGGTCTAAATACTGAAATAGACCCAAAACTTAATATTATTACCAACGATGAATACCAAAATATGGTAGTTAGTAATAATTTTAACTTAATAAACATGTTATAAGGGGCTATAATTATTATTAAAATATCAATCAAAATGGTGGGATCCATACTTTAATGACCCAAGATAGGTCCCAAATAGCATGTTCAAAATAGGTTGTAAAGTCCCAGAGACACATAAAACTAGAATGTGCTCAAAAATTAAGGGGAAACCAAAACAAGCTACTTTAGTAGGTCACAATATCTAAAATTGACCTAAGGATCCAAAATTGAACGATATTTGATAATGAATTTATGAATTAATAATATGTTAAATCCAACCTTAATGCATGCTATTATGAATGTATAATTATAATAATAAAATGATTATAAATATACGTAGCATCCTTGGATTTACATATTAATATATTATTAATCCATATTTTCTTAATAAATTGTAATACTTGAGACAATTTAATATAAACCTCAATATTAAATTAAAATTCAAGCAGCAAATTAAAAACTTAATATTTGCCCAAAATTGAATGATAATTTAATAATAAATTAATGAGGAACTAAATTGAACAATTAAGCTAGAAGAAGTCTAAATATGATGATAGAAAACAGCTAACAGGACCAAATAAACTATATAGGCCCAATTTCTTTTTTTTTTTTTAAGTATTGGACCAGGCCTGCCCCAATGGGCATGACCCGGCCCAAACTTTAAGTCCATCATCATCTTCTTCACGCAGCCAGAAGCAGCCCTAGCAGCGGAAAAGTCCAGCAACTCGCCGGAGGGCCGCCTGAAGAAGGGGAGCAGCGGCGAGCCGGGAACCAAGCCCTCCTCCGCCGACTCTCCTCATCGCGACGCCGCCACCGTCACCGCACTGCCCACTGTCGTCACCAGAAGGACCGACTCCGTCCAAAATCGAGGAGCAGCGATTGGAGCACAACGGCGTCGCCTAAAGCAGGGGAGTGACAGAGACATCGCCGGAGAATCCAGCTCGCCTCCGTCGGCTCTCCTCGTCGCGACACCAGGTCTGCCAACGCCGCCCATCGCACGCGATAACAACGATGCAGATTACCGCTCGCAGTCACGCTCGAGAGCTCGGAAAACAAAACAAACAAAACTTAGGCAGAATTGAAGAAGGTGATAGAATACCAACGACACTATCAAATAATTTTTGCCATTTTTGCTGAATGCGACATTAAATTTCAACCGTCCAACAAAACAATTACAATTAATTCATTCGAAATATACATACTAAATTACTCAATTATATCCTAACCAAAAGACATATTTTATATACATATTTTGATGAATTTATGATGAATGTAATTGTAAACCAAAGCATATACAAAAACTTATGTATATAAAAGCAACTTAATATTGTTTTAGGCAATACAATCAACCAGGCAGAGATTATAAAAGGCTCTGAAACCAAATGTTAGATATACAATAGTCTAACTATATGAACTATAGTATACGAGAAACCTAACCTCGTATGATAGCGGAAGCGTAGCCGTGTTGATCTCCAGTCATAGTTGATGTTCCTGTTGTGTTGTCTCTTAACGGTAGACCGTCAGCCATGTTTTGCCTCAGACCTGACTCAGAACCCTAGATGGTGTATTGGTATCTACTGAGCGGTCTGAGTACCGTAACTGAATGTGCTATCTAATCCATAATCCTGTTTCCCATCAATCCAGGTTTATATTAGGCACAGAGTTTGGTTGACTAACAACTACTAGTTATTAAGTCCAACCAGACCACTTAATAAGCCTAGTCAACTTGCACCACTTAATTAAGGCCCTAATATATAATATATAATATATATTATTAGGGAAAATCTTACATTTGGAAGAAGAAATTTAGTAAATAACTTTTCCAATTTTTATATTTTTCACTTCTCAATTTTTCCATTTTTTTGGGAAAATCCTTCATTTTTCTAAGTTGGTAAACGACCCCTAAACATTTAAAGAAGTCACTAGATGATAACCACTTTAAAGTATTCAATGGGCACATTATTGAAACGCGCTCAGTGAGAATAGGCGTGCTAACATATGACTATTTTTCTTTTAAAAAAGAAAAAAGAAAAAACTCATTTGAAGGATAAAATAATTTTAAAAAAGCCTCTCCCCCAACTGTTAAAAAAACCACTTCCCAATTTTTGCATCAGACAAAACTCCCCAATAAACACTCATTCTCTTTGCAATTTTATGGTATATGTATTTTGTTGCTTTATTTCTGCATCAAGTTTCCCTATATCATCACTGCCTAAGTAGTTGCGATACTTAGGTAATTTTATGGTGTACGTATTATGTTGCTTAATATTTTGATTGTTGGAGGCTTGGAGCCTACCTTTCAGGACTCTTCTAGTCTTCCTTCATATCTCTTTTTTTTTTTTGGCAAGTGAAATAATGGCTCTGTTTGGCTTGCTTAACTGAAAAATTAGTTAAATGTTGAAAACTAAAAAATTAGTAGCTAATAAGTTAGTTGATTGAAATTAATATATTTGGTAAAATTAGCTATTGAATAAAATAATAATAAGTATAAAAAGATATTTTTATAAATGTAATATATATATATATATATATATATATATATATATATATATATATATATATTCAAAATGAGTTAATATTCAATTTATTCATTGACTATATATGTATTTTTCTCTGATTTAGTTTTTAAAGTTTTTTTTCTTTTTGAGCTGACTATAGTGATTTGTTTTATTTAATTCTTGATTCTAACTGTCAATAACTCAATTAGATAAAATTATCAAAGTTTAGAATTCAATTAAATAAACATAAAACTAAATTAAAAATAATTATTACAATGAATGATGACTAAATTGTTTTAAGTTTAACTCATCAATTTCATACTAAAATTTAAAAAATATTTGCAGTTCGTTTACTGACAGAAAATTGTTCTCTGTTTTCTGTTTTCTAATTTTTCAGTTTTCATTTTCTGTTTTCTGTTTAGAAAACTTGTTTACTAACACTTATTTTTTCAATTTTTTTTAAAGATTAACGTTATAAAATTAACACAAGTTTTTTTTGAAAGGACATAAGTTTAATTTTGAGTGATTTTTAGATCTTATATTTAAAATAATTTTACATATGTTTGGTTTAAATGGAATAAATTTAATTTACTTTTTTTTTTTTTTACTTTTAAGTCTAATATATGTAAGATTTTTATATTTGATAATTGAACAAAATTTATATCTGTATATAACATAATAACTAAAATATATATATATATATATATATCCGAAGCAATAACCTACAAAGTTCACCTAAAATGTAGTTTAGATAATATTAATATTTTTTGAACTAATATTTAAAATATTTTTTGAATATATTCATTTGAATGACATGTATATGAATATATAACTTTTACTTTGAATTCTATTATATGTGAGATTTCAATATCCGATATCTGGATCGAATTTGTATTATAATGTAACATAATTAAAAATATTCAAACTAATAATCTATTGAGTTCAATCAAAATCTAAAACACAATATAAAGTTTAATTCTTAATTTTGATAATGCAAATAATGTCTAACTTTAAAGTGTAATCAAATAAGTTATGTTTAAATAAGTAAAGTAAATAGAAAAGATAGAAGATAGTAATAAGTAAAATAAAATGATAATCAATGTAATCATAGTAATGTGGTTATATAGTGACATATAACTAAATAGACGATAGATGGTTCTGTTTTTCATTTAGAAAACAGTTTTTAAGAGTGTTCCAGTTTTCTAGAAATTATTTTCAATTTTCAAATTAAAATTGAAAACTGTGCTAGTAAACAAGTTTTCTGTTTTCTATTTTCCAGTTTCCAAAAATTTTAGTTAGTAAACAACCCCTAGGACTCTCATTATGTACTCTAAAGTCTAAAATTTTACTCACTCTTATAAATTCTTAATGTATATACTTTTATGTAGAATCATATGTTAAAAATAACCTATCATTATTTATCATATCAAATAATAAAAATAAAAGAGTAAAATTTGAAATTCCATATTAGAGCATTCACATTAGTTTAATCTCGGTGCGATTATTGAGTAATTTTTGTAAGAGTGATTAAGAAAGATAAAGAAATGTAGGAGAAAAAGAAAAATTAAATATAAAATATATTCTAACTTAAAAAAATTAAAAAAAAAAAATCACAGTCATTTTCCGCCTGCTAGGCGTGCAGCTCCGCGCACCTACTGTTATTAATGCAATCATTTAATTTTTTTACTGGACCCAACAATTATGCAATACTTGCAGGAGAAATAACCCCTACCACTCTAGTTTACAATCATTATTGTGTGGACCATGGTCCACACAAGTTGTATGGACCATATTTTGTATATTGTAAAATAATGTACATTCAGTACAAAAATAATGTATATTCAGTATAAAAATAATGTACATTATATTCAGGGAATGTACATTATTTTTATTCTGAGTGTACATTATATTGTATAATGTACATACAATACAAAAATAATGTACATTTAATACATTAAAAATGTACTTTTTGTTATAGTCCACGTAACATTGTATGGACTATGATCCATATAATAAATTGCCCTCTAGTTTAACCCTAATTTAAGATATTTAATCTGACATAAATCTTTAAATATACACTGATAATGTTGCTCTAGAACAATACAACTCGTAAAGTTGATATGTCCCATCAGGCCATCACACTATTATGCGACTGGATTGGCACAATTACGCGAATAATTTAGGTGGGCCCCTAAGCCAGAATACATCAATAGTCATCATTGCGACATTTCCTCAATTATTTGAGCTAGTGATTTTTGTAGCTTTTCGCACGATATTATCTTCTTAGTAGCTCAAATAATTGATTTTTAAGTTATACGAATTGTTTTTTTTTTTTTTGCTTTAAATGTTACTGACTCTATTACATTGTAATATATGTTCAAACATATTTTCTTAATCCAATGAAACACAAAAAGTCAACCTAATGAGCAAGTCGTTTTTAAAAGAAAATACTATGTTTACTCTTAAATTTTATGGAGTACATTATTTTTACTATTTTTATAAAATTTCAATATTAATATTTTATATTGAGACTTACAAGATGAAAATAACTAATTATCAATTATCACATTGGAAGAAAAATGTAAGAAAGGTTTCAAAAAAAAAAAAAAAAAGAAAAAATGTAAAAAAATAGAAATAGAAAGTATATGTAGTAGATTCATTTTTTTTTTTTTTTTTTTGAAAGCAGTAGACTCATATTTCTTATTCTTAACTTTTAGTTATCTTTAAAGTCCCCAACAGACACATTATTGAAATACGCCTAGTGGGTGTAGGCGTGTTATCACATGATTATTTTCTTTTTTTCTTTTTCTTTTTTAAACTCATTTGAAGGAGAAAAGAATTTTGAAAAAGCCTCACCCCCAACTGTTAAAAAACTCTACCCAATTTTTGCATCAGAAAAAACTCTCCAAAAAACACTCATGCTCTTAGATAATTGTATGGTATAAGTATTTTGTTGCTTTATTTCTGCATCATGTTTTCCTATATCATCACTGCCTATGCAGTTGCGATACTTAAGTAATTTTATGGACTATGGTGTACATACTCTTTTGCTTAATGTTTTGGTTGTTGGAGGGTTGGAGCCTACCTTTCATGACTCTTCTAGTCTTCCTTCACAGTTTTTTTTTTTTTTTCAAGTGCAATAATGGCTCTATATGGCATGTCTAACTGATGAAAAATTAGTTAAAAACTGAAAGTTAAAAAATTAGTAGCTAATAACTAATAAGCTAACTAATTGAAATTAGTGTATTTGGTAAAATTAACTATTGAATAAAATGATAAATATAAAAAGACATAAAAGCACACACGTGCGGTCACACACAAATAAAAAAAAAATGGAACTTGATTACCTTGGATGATTACTGTTGGAGGATAAAGAAAGAAGTTAGAGGGCTCTTATGTACTTTCCATAAACTTTATGTTGTAATCGCCTAGCTCCACCATTTATATTGTAAGCTTCCATATATTTCCGAAAGGACTTTTACTTCAATGAAACAGAACCTTTATTCTCTTGTCTAATACTCCCTCCACTTTGCTTTCGTATCTCTTCCTTCATGGTATCAAAGCCATCACGGTGGAGCTCCATGTCTTAGGAGAGTGTTGAATAGGCTAAGAAGATAATCCATGTTTTACAAAATCTATTTACATTTGCTATTATGATTTATTGATGCTCTTGAGTGATTCTATGCATATTCTTGTGATTATGTTTAGGGTCAGATTTTAGGCTGTGCAAGCTAGGCTACCGCACAGGGGCCCCAATTTTAGAGGGGCCCCAAAATTTAGAGGTCCAATATTTAATTTTTACCTAGCTAGTTTAAAATTAAAAATTAAAAATTTTCAATTAAACTTAAAAGGTTCTATGAAGAGAATGGTAAGAATGTGTATTTATTATATTTTAACTTGGAGGTCAAAGGTTCGAAACTTGTATATATTAGTTTTAAAAATTGTGATTTTGATAGGGCCACATTTATTTACAAGAACGTGGCCACAAAAACTTAAAATACGGCCCTGATTATGCTTTTGGTAGAGCTTGTATCTAGGATTCTTGATGATATTTATTGACCTATTCTATGCATTCAAGTCCCTTTTGTTGTTAATGTGAGTTTTGAGGTGTTTGGACTTGAACTTGAGCATTCTTGCAATTTTTCCCAAAGTGGAATTTATCCTCCTTGTTCGGTACCCGCGGGCAGACTGGCAGGCAGTTTGTCACCCGCCAGTCCACCCGTTGGTACAAGGCTGTAAGGTGGCGGGGGGGGGGGGGGGGGGGGGGGGGGGGGGACTGGCAGGTGGTTGACCACCCGCGGTACCACCCGTTAGTACGGGGTGTTTTTTGGCGGGTGGTTTGCCTCCCACCTGAACCACCCACTGGTATGATGTTTGTTGGCCTTTTCAAAAGGATTTATTCTTCTTCTTCTTATCAGATTCCCTTGCTATGAGATTCTCTTATTGATCTCCCTCAAACCTCATCATCTGATGCAGAACAGATGCGAGAGGGAGAAGCGGGGATTGATCTACTAGAAAGGTATTCGTGAAAAAGAGCAAGTTAAGACATATCTTCTCGCTTTAGCTCTTCGCCCGTGTATTTGAGTGTCTTGATTGATGTCTCATAAGTCTAGAACGATGTCTTAAGTATCCTTGGTAGGATTTGAAAATGTTGAATTGTGTTTATGATCCAACTTTGTGATTTGTTGGATTGATGTGAAGACTATGATGTTCGTATGAGCCTTTATGATTATCTTGATTGAATTGCATGCTAGCTACGTTGTTCGTTGGTACTAATATGTGCTTTCCTCGCATTGATATTGCCTATTCTTGATGATGATTGGTGACTTATGTTTACCAATCGTTGTGGTATTTTGATTTGGAAGTCTTTCGTTATTGTGGCAATACCTTGGAATGTTCCCTTCGTGTTCTTTCTTGAATTCCTTCGCTTTTCTTGATTATTCCTTGAATGGGCTATTGTTGAGCCTTGATTGTTGTGTCGATGACTATGTGTTATGATTGTTATGGGATTGGCGGTAATGAGCTTTGCTCAAAATGAGATCGGCGGTATATTATCACGTGATAATGATATATGACTATATTTATGAGATCGGCGGTAAGATTGGCTGGGAGCTTAGTCTCCATGATGGTATAAGGTTGGACTTGGCGTACAGGGTTGGTGTGAAACAACATTGAGCTTGTCTTGAAGAAGCGTGAACCTGGGCCCTGTGAGCGGCTTGGTGAAGATGTCTACTAGCTGATCTTTGGTCGACACATAGTTGACGACGAAGTCTCCTAAGGCAACCTTATCTCGGACAAAATGGTAATCAATCTCGACGTGTTTCGTCCGGGCATGAAACACGGGATTTGCACATAGATAAGTCGCTCCAAGGTTGTCACACTAGAGAGTGGTTGGATGAGAAGAGTGTAGACCTAACTCTCGGAGTAAAGAGACCACCCACGTGACTTCTGCAG
Organism: Ipomoea nil; assembly: GCF_001879475.1. Taxonomy (NCBI): domain Eukaryota; kingdom Viridiplantae; phylum Streptophyta; class Magnoliopsida; order Solanales; family Convolvulaceae; genus Ipomoea; species Ipomoea nil. The sequence continues at coordinate 9,775,180 of NW_017617471.1, forward strand.
AGACATCTGCTAGAGCTTTATACTCTGCTTCTGTGGACGATCGTGCTACTGTTCGTTATTTTCTGGATAGCCATGAAATCAAGTTGGTACCAAGAAAAACAGCATACCCGCTTGTGCTCTTCGACAATGTGTCTGTTACGGCGCTCAACTCGTCCATTTTGCTCAAGTGTGTAAGCACACGACTGTCGGTGATTAAACCTAGTGTTTGGAACATTGTGTGTAATTTTTGGTACTCACCCCTAGATCAGATTGTATACTTTTGATAGAGCGCGAGAATTGCCGCTCTACCAACACCCGGAACAACTCAAAACTTTTATAAACGTCTGATTTTACCCGTAACGGATAAAACCAGCAGAATCGAGAATAGTCGTCTACAAACAATAGAAAACATCGAAAACCAGTACTAGAGACTACCGGAGCCGGGCCCCATACATCAGTAAAGATTAAATCTAACACATTTGTACTGGAATTATGAACTCTATCTAATTTAAAACGTGACGACTTGCCGAGGTGACAAGCCGTGCAAGACTCCAAAGACTTTTGTTTATTTGGTGAAACTGGACAGTTTTTGAGAATACGGTTCTGAACGACACCGTGCCGATGACCTAGCCTGCCGTGCCAAATATCTGAAGTGGCCCGGGAACTGACGAACGCAAATTGAGTGTGAGAAAGCGGAAGCTTGTACAATCTCCCGGAGGTTGGCCCTTTAAGCAGAGTTGCCCTGGTTTTGGAATACTTCACAATAAAACAGTCGTTATGAAATTCAAAATAAACGCTGTTTTCTTTAGTGAATTTATTAACAGAAAGTAACGGGACGGAAAAACTCGGGAGATGTAACACATTAGACAAACTTAGAGATTTTGACACGGACGGGATCGATGCATGACCGACACGTGAGATAGTCAAACCTGCGCCGTTCCCGAGTCGTAGGACATCGGGGCCGGTGTATTCATCGGAGTGGGACATCATGCTTGCATCCGGCGTGGTGTGGGCGGTAGCACCGGTGTCGGGGTATCACCCGTCCGATGAAGCTGCCGACGGCGTAGCAGGTAGATCGCCGGCAGTTGCAATGTGAGCTTCAGCAGGCGGTTGCGTCGTGTATCGTTTAAAACAATAGACCGCCGTGTGTCCCTGAGCAAAAAATATATTAATGTCAAAGGGTTCAAACCTTTGACCTTTACTATTACCAAACATGTGCACTGCTAACTAATCTAACTAACTTCTTGTTAACATTTAATATTTTTTTTATACTAATACTAAAACATGTAATATATATATATATATATATATATATATATATATATATATATATATATATATATATATATAGAGAGAGAGAGAGAGAGAGAGAGTTAATGCCATTTTTGGTCCTAGACTTATTGAGGCATTGACACTTTTCATCCTCCATAATAAAAATTGCCACTTAGTAGACACTGTTATTGGTCGTTGGACAGTTTTGATCCTCCGTCAATGAAGCCGTTTGTTGACCGTGAATTAGAAGGGATTTTCTGTCTTTTTATGTCTTATTCTTCTAATCTTGTTTAGACCAGCGCTGCTGTGACTCCTGTGAGGCGAGATGGCGAGACTTGGCGGCTAAGTAGTAACCGTCGGTAGTGAGTAGCAGCGAGGTTCTTCTCCAGCGAATTGTGGGTACGGCGGCAAGCATACGATGCAGTAACTCCTTCCGGCGACGGACCAGTAGAGCAGATCTGGCGGTGCAGCAACAGATCCGGCGAGGTTGGGGCCTTCACCGGTGGTTTTTGGTTCCGGCGAAGCAGAGAGGGCAGCAGGTCGACGAACCCTCCTATGGTAAATAGCAGTTGTAGTTGTAGATGGCGTGATGTAGAATTTGCACCTGTAAGTCCTCCCTTCCATATTGACCACAAATATCCTTCACATCTCTATCTCTCTCTCTCTCTGACCACAACTACTTGGTGCACAACCTCAAAAACTCTGTTATTCTACCTGAAATTCATTGAAGTTTCAAGCTGAAAATGTGGAATCCGCCGCTCCCAAAAAATCGCATTGTGTGAGGTGTTGGAATGGCCGGTGTTGACTTCCTGGCTGCTGTAGCTTCATTCCCCAACCCGGATGATAAAATTCAGAGCACCAGCTTTGAAGTTAAAGGAGGTGGTAACACTAGCAATGCTTTGATAAAACCCGGATGATAAAATTCGTCTTGGTCTTAATCCAAGGATCATATCTAAGGTTGCTGATGACTCGCATGGCGAAAGAATACTTGATGAGCTTGAAAGGGATGGTGTTGATACATCTTTTATGGTGGTGTCCAAAGGAGGAAACTCACCATTCACATGTCATTGTTGACAACCAAAAAAAAAAAAAAAAAAAAACTCGCACGTGCATTTTAACTCCAGGATATCCACCCATGATATCTGAGGGTCTACATACCCAAATCAAAATTGTCTTCAGCGCTTGGAGTAAATATTTTCTACTTAGATGGAAGGTTGTATGAGACTGCTTTGATTGTAGTGCAGGAGGCAAAAAGAGTAGGGGCATACCTATTATAGTTTATGAAGAAAGATTAAGGGAGGGGTTGGGTGATATTCCTGACTTTAATTGCTAGTTATGTTGTATGCTCGATAAAATTTCCACAGGCATGGACTAACGCCCTTTCTATTCCAACTGCACTTGTTTCTATTATCTTGAGATTGATGTCAAATGTAAAATTCGTGATTGTTAGTTGGGTGAAGATGGTTTCTTAATGTTAGAAAGGACTGAAGCAGATAACCTCAGTTTGAAGAAATGGATGTAGCAGTGACCAATGGATGGAGAAATACAAGGATTAGAACATAAAAAGACAGAAAAACTCTTCAAATTCACGGTCAACAAACGGCGTCATTGACAGAGGATAAAAACCGTCCAACGATCAATAACAGTGGCTACTAAGTGGCAATTTTTATTATGGAGGATGAAAAGTGTCAATGCCCCAATAAGTCTAGGACCAAAAATGACATTAACTCTCTCTCTCTCTCTCTCTCTCTATATATATATATATATATATATATATATATATATATATATATATATATATATATATATATATATATGAGGTCAGTGGTGGAGCCACATTCAACTTGCAGGGGGCCTTGCCTCCCCCCCCCGCCCCCCCCCCCCCCCCCCCCCCCTCCCCTCCCCAACCATTTGTTTTTCTTTTTTTATAATTAGTATTGTAGTTTTTTTTTTGCCCCCTCACTAAATATTTGTTATTTTGCCCCCCTCCAAGCAAGCTTCTAGAATAACTTTGTGGATTGCTAATTTGCTATCTAGTTAATTTTTTTAATTTGTAAATGAAATACATAGCAGCTGTGTTTATTATAATAATATTTTTTTAATTTGTAAATGAAATACATAGCAGTTGTGTTTATTATAATAATAAATTATCATTTTGCTACCAAAATCTTTAAATTTCTGCTACTTTAATCTTTGTCTTTTTAATTTGCAAATGAAATACATTGCAATTGTGTTTATTAAATAATAAATTGTCATTTTACTATCAAAATCTTTAAATTTCTACTACTTTAACCTTTTTTTTTTAATTTACAAATGAGATACATTGTAATTGTGTTTATTATAATAATAAATTGTCATTTTTCTACCAAAATCTTTTAATTTCTACTACTTTAATCTTTGTCTATTTTTTTTTTTTTTTAGTTTTAGTTAATTCAATAGATTTGTCAAAAAAAAATAATAAATAAATAACACTGCGAACATCGGAGGTTTGAGTTGAAATGAAAAAGACACAAAGAATTGATCTATTCTTTAAAATAAAGAATTATGAAATTCAACATCTCATGTAAATTCATTTACAAGTATTGAGCTATTGAATTCTGGAAGACATCTCAAATTTTAGTAGATTTGTAATATAATGATGTATTTTGAAAGATGTTAAATAAATATTAATATGTTTTATTATTCCCTCTTCAAATTGTGATTGGCCCCCACACCCCAAAATTCTGGCTCCGCCCCTGTATGAGGTGGGGGTGGGGTGAAGGGTAGCTGCCCCTCCCCTTTTGGCTCCGTTCCTGCCGTATTTATTAACAGTGTCGATTTTTATAAAAATCGACGTTAAACTTTTTTAAATTTGTATTTTATTTAATGTTTTAATGTCGATTTTATAATATCGACATTATATCCTATTTTTTAGTAGTGAACGGTTTCAAGAGGATGTGGTTGCAGCTCAAATGCACAATAGGCAAGATGGTACTAGCAGTACGCTGTAAAAGAACACAGAAAGTTATGCCATGTACTTGGCCCATTTTGTAAGGTGGATCCATATCAAAATACATAATTTACATACTGAATGTTCACAATTCAAATTGATATTCAGTATGTAAATTGTGAATATTTTGTATATAAAATTGTGAACATTTAATATGAAAACTGTGAAAATTCAATATATAAATTGTAAACATTCAATATATAAATTGTGAAAATTTAATATTCTGTATATAAAAATTGTGAATATTCAATACTTAAATTTTGACACATTCAATATATAAATTATCTAATTTTAGATTTGGGTCCATCTTATAAGATGGATCTGAGCCCACGGAATAATTTGCCAAAAAATATGGATTTTGCAAGTGGTGGCAGACTGGCAGTCCTGGACGTGGCTGTGTTCATGGTGCAGAAATGCAGAAGTATTTTGTCTTTCTCTGGAGCAGCTAGTACTGGGCCTATGCAAGGAACCGCCAAGGATAAATGCCAATCTTCAATGGGCCACAAGAGGCTGATCTTAAACGTAAGAAACCTGAAGTTTCTTATTTGGATCTTGAGGTTTGTATCATCGATGAAGACTTGTGTTCTGTTGATGGATCAAAAAACTCTTTAGAGGCAGGTCATGTGGCACAGACCCGCATAAACAAATGAGTTTTCTAATTTGGAAGTGTCATGAGCTTGACAACGGCAAATTATATGGTGCCTCAGGGCGCACAATGCATTGAGAGTCTTGGTCCAAACTGACGTCGTTTCGATAAGTGGATAATGAGTTATGCGACAGACGCGTTTCGTCTGTCCAATTCTGTTATAGTTTTTCTTATGTGTATTATGTTTATAGTTTATGTGTATTATGTATTATGTTAAATTATGTGTATTATGTGAGAATTTTATGTGTATTCTACTATGCAATTCTGTACATACGAAACAAAATTTTTTCTTTTAGAAGTTAACGGTAGAAACAGGAAACGGAATTTCCAAAAAAAAAAAAAAAACCGTTAATTAAAAGATACAGAAATGCATAACACAAAATACATACACATGTTTTCTATTTTACTTATTCTCAGATGTGATTTATGTAAATAATTTATGTCCTATACGCACATAATTTCATGATACAAGATATAAATTTGTAAAATAAGACACAATATATTTTATGTTATACAACTACTAATCAATTTCATGTACAGAATCCTTATGCTTAATGTACAGAATTGCATAACATGATGTACAGAAACGCATAGCACGAGATACATACACATGTTTTCTATTTTACTACGAGATATATACACATGTTTTCAATTTTACTTATCCTCATATCTGATTTATGTAAATAATTTATCATATAGGCACATAATTTCATAATACAATACATAAATTCGTAAAATAAGACACACAATATGTTTTGTGTTATACAACTACTAATCAATTTCATGTACAGAATCCTTACACTTAATGTACAGAATTGAATAACATAATATACAGAAACGCATAACACGAGATACATATACACATGCTTTACAGGAATTTTTTTTTTCAAAAAAAAACTTATATAACGCGAATTGAACAAGTAATCGTTGTTAAAAACTTAAAATTAAAGTTCAAAACGACGTTATATAGGACCAGTTGGGCTTTAGTGACTGCTCTAGTCATAGTGGAGGCCTAGTTGTATTTTGGAGGCAATTTATATGGTGCACTAGGGCGCACATTGCATTGTGCACCCTGGTGCAAAACGTCGTCGTTTTGTTTTTTGTTTTTTTTTTTTTTTTTTGAAATTCCGCTTTCCGTGTCGGCTGTTAATTTCTTAAAAAAATTCATGTTTTGAAAATGTACATAATTGTATAACATAATGTACATAATTGTATAACAGAATACACATACTTTTTTTTGAAAAGATAATAGTATAATACACATAATCTAACATAATACATAATACACATAAACTCTTAACATACTACATATAAACTCTTAACATAATACATATAAACTCTTAACTCTTAAAAAAAAAATTCATGTTTCGGATGTATATAATTGTATTAAAGAATGTACATAATTGTATAAAAAAAATATACATAATTGTATAACATAATATACATAATTATATAACAAAATACACATACACTTTGTCGCGTAACTCCCCACACAACTTAGAATGATGTCGTTTTGAGAGACGCAGAACATACATTGCTATGTGTGCCGTGGTGCAAGGTATAATGATTGTATTTTGGACCGATCAGACTCGAGTCATAATCCAATCTTACACCAAAACCATATAGACGCCCATGTCCTTAACTCCTTATTGAAGGAGATTCTACCTAGTGGAAATTTACTGGTTTCTAAGGTAATCCTGAACGGCAAAAAGCTAGAGGGAGTCATTTCATCTCTTGACTGAACTTTATCCTCAAAACTCTCTCCCATGGATCATAATGGGAGATTTTAACGACATTAGAAGATCAGAGCTGAAGTAAAAAGGGGAGATCATCCGCATCCCAAGGCCTAAATAGCACTCAACTTGTTTTAATTCCTAAGAAATCTATTCTTGAAAGTATGGGAGATCTTAGGCCTATACCCTATTGCAATGTTGTTTATAAAGTGGTTAGTTGTTAAAGTTATGGCTAATAGATTGAAAAAAGAACACTGTGATATTTGAGTCCGAGAGTGCTTTTGTACTTAATTGGTAGAATTATCTTTGAAAATGGTTATGGTTGCATTTGAAATGAATCATTATCTTAAAAGTAAATGGCAGGGGAAGGATGGATTTGCCACTATAAAGCTAGACATGAGTAAGGCATTTGATTGGGTAGAATGGACATTTCTTCGTGTTGTTCACTTGTTCTTACTAAACTAGGATTCAGGATTCAGCCATTGGTGGGTGACTATTTATGAAATGTGTAACATTTGTAGAGTATCATATTTTGCATATGGGGAGTTGTTAGGACCTATTAACCCTCACCGTGGCCTTAGACAAGGAGACCCACTGTCTCCCTAGCTTTATATTCTGGTTGGAGAAAGCCTCAGTGCCATGATTAGAGAAGTTGAATCTAAGGATATTTTACATGGTATCCAAGTGGCTAGAGGAGCCCCTAAAATTACTCACCTCCTATTCGCTGATGACATTTTTCTTTTTCTGCAAAGCATCACCTCTAGAAAGCCAAAATCTCAAAGATATTCTTGAGAGTTATACAAGGGCCTCAGGGCAGGTTGTTAGTTATGACAAATCCTCTATCAACTTTAGTCCCAATGTCAGGGATGATTTAAGAAACTTGGTGGGCAATATTCTGGGAATTAGAAGTATGGGAAATACTTGAAATTATCTTGGCCTACCATCTCTCGTGGGAAGAAATAAAAAAGAAATTTTTGGCTTAAATAAAGTCAAAATCCACAATAGAATGCACGGTTGTCTGTTGGAGTCATAAATTTCTTTTCAAAGCTGGCAAAGAAATCCTCTTAAAATGTGTGGTCTAAGCCCTACCATCCTATGCCGTGAGTATCTTCCTATTGCCTAAAGATCTTGTGAAAGAAATGAGAGAATAATGAATGGATATTGGTGGGGGCAGATTATGGTAGCAGAAAAGGTATTAAGTGGAAGGCTTGGGGAGCATTTGTGCAAACCTAAGGACTGGGGGGTTTGTGCATCAGAAGAGGAATCCATTTCTCATATTTTTATCCACTGTCTAGTAGCTCATTCCTGTTGGACCATCTCATATCTGCAAATCTCCTCTACAAGCTTTGCCTCTTTCCCAGATTTGTTAGTCCATAATATCAAAACTCTGGGAAAGTTTCAACAAAGCCTCCTTATGATGATATGCTGGTACCTTTGGCTAGCTTGAAATGATAAGTTGCGGAAAAATATTCACACTGGATGACTCTTAATTTGTATTATATTTTATCCCATTGCACATTTCAATATGGTTTATTGAGTTTTCGAGCTAAAAGATATTTTTTATGCTCAATTTCATTCAAATGCACATTTGAGGGAGTAAAAAATAACCCTAGGCACCGACTAGGTCGCCTAGTCGGCTAATTAGATATTGTTCCATTTAAAAAAAAAATAAATTATTTCACTCAAAATGATGTGTCATTTTAAGCAAAATAATTCTAAATTGTTCAAACTCTAGATGTTTTTAGGTTAATATCTAATATTTTAGTATTAATTATAAAATATTAAATAATTTATAATTATCAATTCTTAAAAAATTTTAAAACTGTAAACAAATTTTTTTAAAAAATAAAAAATACACGGATTAATCGCCGTCTAATTAAGCGCCCCAAGCACCTAGCAATTTTTTCAACCATGGTATATAGTTTTAAACTTAGTAGCATATAAATAATTGGACCACCAATTTTGCATGATTTGGGGACCAAGATCTGGCTGGCATGAATATGTTGACACATACAGATTGTTCCAGGGGCATGGACAATATATACTGCCAGACTCCTCCCCTTAGCTTTTTGGTGCATTATATTAGCTGCTGCAGCAGGTAACAAACTTGTGCCACAAAATATACACATTACACCAACCTATTGCACAACTCTACAAATCACAAATCTGATGCATATATAGGTGGGAATGTGAGATAATATAGACAAAACCAGCATGAGGATCCCGTGCTCTTGCCCGCAACTGGACAACACTATGGGAAGCCAGGCCGGGCATCAAGTTTCATTCGTTTTGCTGCTTTTCAGAGCAGATAAATACAAACCAACTTCTCAGCATCAAAGAGAAAACTGCTAGGAGATCAACATAATATATGATCGTCTTCCAGCTGCCATATGGAAATAACTGCTAGGAGATCAGATCGAACAAAATAATATAGTTACAAGAAGCATGAACCATGACTCGAGTTAGTATTGTGGCCTTGAGGATGAATCCCCATTAAATATGCCAACACACTAATTGCATATTGAAATAAATGTTGGAACTGTAGAAAATGGTCCCAAGTAGTAAAGAGATCTCTACTATAACACACTACACTATAACTGTAATCTTGCATTCACTTTCAGCTCCATTTTTCTTGCCTAGGCCCAGTTTCGTTGACCAGGTCCTGACATGGTGGTTAGTCACCATTAATATATGACGTGTATCAATGGTGGATATTGGTCAAGTCCATGAAAAACTGGTTCTCCGCTTCTAGCTAATCCTCTAATGAAAATTTGCAATAAAGAAAATAACAGATTAACAGAGACCTAATACAGACTTTGAAGTTATAATGATCTGAGTTTTGTAAACAAAACAAACTTTGAAGTTGTAATGATCTAAGTTCAGTTGCTGGTGGAAAAGAGGTCCCTTTGAATAAGACCATATAAACAGAAACCAAAACAAAACTAGAGGATAATTAGCAATAATTCTTTGAATTCAAAGGTTATTTTGTATGAACAACAAATGATGCAAGAGAACTGAGACTAATTTGGATATGCTGGCTTTAGTTGCAGGCTAAATGGCACACATTTTAATCATACACATTGAGAGGAAAAAGATTCAAGAATTTGTGCTGAACATGGTGGAAATGACTTAGAATCAATAGAATCCTTCCTAACCAGGCATCAAATTTAAGGCAAACATTCTGCAATAAATTCACAGCCAGAAGTTAATCTATACTATACACAGACACACAGTAGTCTGAACGATATTAATTCAGGCAAAGTAGTGAAGTCAAAATCATACCGAAATCCATAACAATCACTTCACTTAGTGCAGATTTCTTCACAATTTTTTGAGCTTGCAACATAAATCTGCAAGAAGATCACAGAATGGTGATAGACAGCTTATAATTAGTTGAACTGAAAAAAGGAAATAAGTGATTGGTATTACTTAAACATAAAGAATAAGTTGAAAGAGGGGAAATTACAGCCTGTACAAGCATTGTTTAGAATTCAGACTCTAAATTGGCTGCCAATACATACAAAGAAACCTTTGCAATTTCCACAACGAAATAATTTACTATAATTTTCCAAAGGAATTAGGCAAATGAACAAGAACTTCAATTAAATAATTTACAAGTAAACGATGAAAAATTGTCTCTGTATCTGATCTCTTTGAACTAATTGAGAAATTGAATATATGACAAAACAATAAAGTTTAAATCAAATTACATACTCAACAAATGACAACTCACTAAAAGTATAATGTTAGCAAGTCAAGGTTGAATCCCAGAATCCCCTATTCATTCTTCCAAGCATACAAAAACAGTGAGAAATCAAGACTAGGCGACTGGGATTCCCGGAATCTCTGTGACCAGGACCAATGCTGTGTCTGGGGATCACAAAGAGGCTGACTAGCCCACAATTTCTCGGCTGAATGACTAGTCTTAAACATGAATACTGCATTCCCGAAAGTCGTACCAAAAAGCCAATTATGGACATCCCAAAACACTTCTACCTCAAGGCCATCGATCAAGATGGTATGATTACCCCGAAATTTCCACTGAAGCCGCTTCACCTTCATCATTGGCTTACGATCCACACGGATCACAAGGTACGGGTCACTGCCACCACTCGTATCACATTCAATAACGAGATCATGGATTTTACCATTATCGCAAAACTGAGCCTTTGTTCCAAAAATCTTCTTGCCAAATATGTGCTCTCTCTTGGCAATAAAAACAGCACCAGAAGCAGCAGGGGAAGCCCCGGTTTTCTTGAGAGCTTCTTTTATCATGTCCCCGAGAAGCAGAAGCATTTGCCTTTCAAAGACAATACACACATAGAATCCTTGCAACGGCTCCGGACCAGATCCAAACTTAGCTGATGAAAGGTCCCAATACACATCAATCTTACAAGAATATGCTTCTAAAGTCTTTGAACCTTTCTTCCTAGAGAACAGCCATGGCTTTATATCTGAAATATATAAAAGCGCAGCACACAGTGACGTTTGAAGCTAACGTTTGTAACACAAATGATATGTAACGCAGTTCGGGCAATCAACTCTAATCTGCGAGGCACTTCTCAATTTGAGAACTTGCCTAAATCCACTAAAAGTTCAATATTTAAAGTACACTGTTAGGAACCTGAGATTACACAATAGAATGATCTTTCCTACCAAACTATTGAAACCTAAACACATGTACTACTTTCTAGGGGAATTTAATATCCTATTCTCAAAGACTCTCGTACCTCACAATTAGATCTTGAAAGCTTGAGTTCTACAAGAAAGGACAACCCCTATTTATAGTAGCTATTCCTAACAGATTCGTGAATAATAAAGTTATTCATAATCAGACTAGAACTAAAAACTTCAATAACAATTTCCTTTAGAACTAGTACTCTTCAATAACTACTCTTAGGCTTGGTATTCCTTTATAGATCTGGAATTCCTTTTGCACATAATTTTGACAAAACACTTTGAGTCAACAATCTCCCCCTTTGTCAAATTTTTGGCAAAAACCTTGATCTCATAGTGGCTTGATTTCCTATTCTTCTCCCCCTTAATTGATTCCACATATCTCTGAGTGCTGTCTTGAATCTTTGTTTATGACTTCATCATTATTTTCTTGTTTTCTTGACAGCCACAAAAAGAAAACTTCGTTGAACATGATCCGGTCGAAGGTGGCTATTAGAGTCTAAATTGAAGGCCAGGATGGACAAAATACACGGCCTTGAGATTCTGCCGAACGAAGGCCGGATTGGAGTCGAAAAGTGAGCGCAGAGCTGAAATTCTGAGGAAGATCTCATTCTTCTCTACGTCGGTGTGGAAGTACAGCACCGCGTACGGTCTGTTCTCGAGGTCCGGGAAAATCTTCTCCCGAAGGAACTTATTCACGATTTCAGCAAGGAGATGCAATTTCTTGGACATCTTGCAACTGTACTTGAGAGGTAGGGACCAGGTCCATGACGATATTTGAGGGGTCATCATCCTCAATGCGAGCTGGGTTCGAGAAAACACCTGTGTTGGAGAGCTTTGATGTGGAGCCTCTTCTAGGTAATTTTGATCTTTGCCTGATGACGTGTTTTCACCATTGATGTTTCCTTGTGAAGATCTGTGATCTCTGGGGGACGATGATCATGAAGACTACGAGGACCATTTTTCCTTTTAAATTTTCGATTAATAACATCTTGGGCCATGGCATTGGGCCGGATTTGGGTCTGTTTATGAATGACATTTGGAGATAGGGCCCAAGCTCTACACTTCTTTCACATGTGACACATCCCAATTTCAGAGCTTAATATTGCATATTTGTTACTGTCTAGTGCCTTATTAATGTTTTTTGCATTCAAACTTAGATATGTGGCAGTAGACTCCTCTAATCTTTGTTCCTTGATTGAGATCTCCTATGATATTTTCCAAAGGATGATTTTTCTGAATTTTTAAGACAGTAGAATGACTTTTATCCTTTTCTTCATTTGGTTCTGTTTCTGTTCTGCAATTCTGCATATCATTAGTCATGGGTGTTAGAACAGTTGTTTCAACAACTCTTGGATTTTCGTCATCATCAGTGGTTATTGCTGGAGTTACATCATCAATGATCACACTGTTTGATGAATAGCCTCTGGATGCTCCTTGGTCATGAAAATTTATGTGTCCCTTACGTTGGTGCCATAATTGTGTTTGACTGATGGTTGTCTGTAAACAAGATAGATCACTATCCCATATGTAGCATTTGTTTGTGGACCTTTTTCCCATCATGACACACTCGTGATTCTGATTAAACACATTGCAACTGTCTCTAGAAAATTCTACTTTGAGTTCATCTTCACAAAGCTGACTTATGCTGATTAGATTTGCTTTTAGGCTTTGTACTAAAAGGACTTTTGGCAATTTAGGCAGCCCATGGACATTCAAGGTACCATTTGCAATAATTTGTCCTTTTCCACCGTCTCCAAAAGTGACATGCCCTTCATTTTTGTACTGAACGTTCTCAAAATTTTCTGAATTTCCAGTCATATGCCTTGAACATCCGCTGTCAAAGTACCATATATCTTGCTCTTTGTTTGTTTTGGAAGTATATGCAACATTTTGGTCTTTTCTTACCCAGATTTTCTTACTATTATTTCTGTTATGTGATGGCCATGCTCTGTTGTTTTGCCTGTAGTAAAAGTCATTTTGTCTTTTGTAGCAGTGAGCTTTGATGTGTCCTAGTTTGTGGCAATAGTAGCACCTTATTCTTCTTCGGTGTCGGAAGTGCTGTTGTGACACTTCCTGTGTCTCGGTTTGATGATTCTCACTAGTGTCTGTGCTTGGAGTCCTGGGTCTTTCGGTAAGCTCCTTGATTTCTTGTAGTAGTTTAGCTTCTTTGTTTTTGAAGTCTAATAGTTCGTTTTGAGCTTCTTTGTATTGTTTCTCTATTCGTTCTTTTTCATTCTTCAAATAGTGATTATCTTCCATGAGTTCCAAATTTTTCTTGATGATTTGTTCCCACTTGGCATTTAGTTGAGTGTATGCCTCTAGTAACTCTTGCATGTCAACGCTATTGTTGCTTTCATGACTAGCGGTGAAGGCTACGAAATTTGTGTTGCTGTCATCTTCTTCACTATCTGAGTCATCGCTTAGGGTTGATATATATGTTTTATTTTTCTTTTTCAAGTATGTGGCACATTCTGATTGGATGTGTCCAAAACCTTTGCATTCATAGCATTGTATTCCTTCTGTATTTGAACTGTCTTTTCTTTTTGAGATAGAATGATTTTGTCCAGTTGGGAAGTCCCCTTGATTGATTGAAGCACTTTTGTTTCTAAATTTGTTGAATTGTTTGAGAACTCTGTTGAAATTCTTTGTTAGGAGAGCGATTGATTGTTCTATGGTTTCAATATCAATTTCTGGACTTCCTTTCTGCTTTGATTGGAACGCAATTCCTTTGTCATTATTTTTCCCTTTTTGCAGTATCTCAAGCTCATATGTTTGAAGATTTCCCATTAGATCACTCAGTTTGTAGGTGTTTAGATCTTTGTTTTCTTGAATAGCGGTGACTTTCATTTGGAATCTTCCGGGTAGTGAGCGTAGTACCTTTTTGACGATCCTTTGTTCGGGTATAGGTTCGCCTAAGTTGAATGCATCTCCGGATATACTTAAAACTCTGGCACTGAATTGGGTGATGCTTTCTTCCTCTTCCATTTTCAGGTTTTCAAATTCAGTTTGTATCATCTGAAGCTTAGATTGTCTTACAGTTGTGTTTCCCTCATGATGATCGCACAATATACTCCACGCAATTTTGGCTATGCGAGTTGATGCAATTAGTTTAAAAGTGTCTTCGCTTACTGCTCCATATATTGCATTCATAGCCTTTGAGTTAAAGTTATATTCAGTTTTCTCTTCTTCGCTCCAATCAATTCTAGGTTTTGCATTTCCTTTGTCATCGACTGGAGTTTTCCATTCGTTTTCTATTGCATTCCAGACGCCTTCTCCTTGTGCTAGAATGTATATCTGCATTCGAGCTTTCCAGTAGGAGAAGTTTGTGCCAATAAGGGCAGGTGGCCTAGTGCTTGACAGTCCTTCTCTGGGAAACTCCATTAGGATCCTGCTAATAACTTAAGCAGTTTGGCTCTGGTACCAATTGAAATATATAAAAGCGCAGCACACAGTGACGTTTGAAGCTAACGTTTGTAACACAAATGATATGTAACGCAGTTCGGGCAATCAACCCTAATCTGCGAGGCACTTCTCAATTTGAGAACTTGCCTAAATCCACTAAAAGTTCAATATTTAAAGTACACTGTTAGGAACCTGAGATTACACAATAGAATGATCTTTCCTACCAAACTATTGAAACCTAAACACATGTACTACTTTCTAGGGGAATTTAATATCCTATTCTCAAAGACTCTCGTACCTCACAATTAGATCTTGAAAGCTTGAGTTCTACAAGAAAGGACAACCCCTATTTATAGTAGCTATTCCTAACAGATTCGTGAATAATAAAGTTATTCATAATCAGACTAGAACTAAAAACTTCAATAACAATTTCCTTTAGAACTAGTACTCTTCAATAACTACTCTTAAGCTTGGTATTCCTTTATAGATCTGGAATTCCTTTTGCACATAATTTTGACAAAACACTTTGAGTCAACAATATCAACCTTACATAGGCACTGGTTGGTGTTATCATCAATTCCCACACTTAGGCCCTGCCCCATCAAATTCTTACTCCATGTAACGTTTAACAGGCAAGATTTCCCACGCAATCTACACTGATATATACAAGTCACCAAATTCTGAGCAGCAGCTTTATTATTAGCACTTGATGATGAAAAATCAGCAACTTGAACACCAGTTTCCCCAAAACAAGAAGGGAAATCCCTCATTTCTTACAACACTTTTTCCTCTTTTCTTCCCCTTTCTCCCCACTGATTTATGCACATACAATAGATTTGGCATCTTCAATTCTTTTTTTAAAAAAATCGTAATCTGGATAATTACATTCATTATACAAATATATAATGTAATTTTAATATATTGGACTTCCACATATAAATCTAGGACCAAAAACGAAATTAACTCTTTTAAAAATGTACTAATTTTTATGGTCGACATAATATTTTGCCGAAATTCAATAATAAATGATTTGAAAACTGATAAAAACGAACACCGAAATGAAACGTTTAAAGTGTGTGTAATTTATTTCAGTAACATGCAGTACATGTCATACTGTCAAGACAAATATGCAGTACATGAAACAAAAACGATAAATAACATTCACTCCTTAATTGACTACATACCACAATACCATATGAAAGTAATCACAAATTGAAAATACAAATATAATCTCAGCTCCGAATTCAACAATATGAAATCACTAACACACACTTAGCTTAATTGGCTTTCAACATCAATAATTCGCTCCACTCATGCTTTGCTTGGGAATTCATCCAACATCCAACCAGAATTCTGAGCAACCATAATAATAAATTTAAGTTAAGCTCAATCCACTGAAAATAATAATAATAATAATAATAATAATAATAATAATAATAATAATAATAATAATTATTATTATTATTATTATTATTATTATTATTATTATTATTATTATTACTGAAAAAAATATTAAAAGAACAAGTTTTAAAGACTTTGACTGACCTCTAGATCACTGACAGACGCATTCTTTGCATCATGAAAAGGAAACGAATCAACTTTAATTCTTTTTATTTCAAAAAAGCAATTGACATAGCTGATCGAACAATTAATCATCATCAGAAACCTGAAGAAAAATGTACAACTAAGTTAAAAAGAATAATCAAATAATATATTTAAAATAATCTAATTAATTCAATATCTTATATTTTGCTGAAACTTAAAATGAAAAGAAAGACATTAAATTAATTGGTTTAGATATAAGAAACTAACTTCAAGGCCTTGCTTGAGGACCACATGTGGTTAAAATGAAAAGAAAGACATTAAATTAGTTGAAAGCATTGTTCCGACCACTTTTGGTATTCGAAAAAATTTTTGTTGCTATTTCCGATCACTTTTTGCTTTCGATTTGATTTAAGATCACTTTCTGGTGGTCGGAAATTCAATAATTTCCGCTAGTGACAAGCACTTTGAGCCACAGTAAAAGATTATGTTATATATAACTTTTATGTGTAAGATATTTGCTAAAGAATATATGCTTACTATTTCTTGTGACAACGTAGAGGTGTTGGGGTGGTCGAATCTACTGGTGTTGACATTTTCCTCCCAAATTGATTGCTTATGTACCTATAGAAATAATAATTAGCGAGAAAACAATTCAAACTCTTCTTCTACCATAGTATTACTTCAAGGACTATAAATAGATAAATTATTATAGGTTGTCCATTACTGAACAATCAAACCAAGACCGCTAATAAGTGTCTCTCACTGAAAGTCGAACTTAGAACCTTGAACCTTGTGGTAATTAAATCAACCGCTCGACCAACTTTAAAACAATTTAATTTCTTTTTAATATTACAAAAACTTTCTAGTAATTAACAATTCCTTATCTTGTAAATTTGCAACCTATGTTGGCATATATATCATTTTTTTCTCTCTCGAACAATATCTCGATCAAAACATATATATAATAATTAAAACTTACAATTCATGTTATAAATTTTCAAAACATACAAAAACTTAGAGACAATTTCATCTAATAGAAAATATTTCTATTCAAATTAAATTGAAGATCTATTTAATATAACCCAATCCAATATCTAATATTTTTGAGGACTTTATCATGAAAACAAAATTTTTTAAATATAAGAATCCAAAAAGTTATTTAATTTCCTTACCATATGATTTCTTATGCACCTGTAGGAATAATATATTAATTGAAAGAAAATTTTTCTAAATTCTTCTCCTATCATTCAATTAAATCAAAAGGGTTTTTTTTTTTTTTTTTTTTTCAAAAACAAAATTTTCTATTAATTCACAATTCTTCATTTGCTACATAATTAACATATTTTGCACCCTCTGCTGATATATATCACTTACATATTTTGCACCCTCTGCTGATATATATCACTTATTTCCTCAAACAATATCACTAAAAAACATCAATCTCATATAATTTACATCTAATGTATGTTATACGCACTTCGGAATTCAAATCCCCCTTAAAGTTATGTTGTATATGGTTAAAAAGTCCAAGATAATATACTTACGATTTCTTGTGATGAAGTAGAGGTGCTGGGGTTGTCAAATTTACTGATGTTGACATTTTCCTCCCAATTTGATTGCTTATGTGCCTGTAGAAATAATAATATATTTAACAAGAAAACAATTCAAACTCTTCTTCTACCAAAGTATTACTTAATAGATAAACTAACATAGATTGCGCATAAACGAACGGATCAAATCAAGAAGGTTAAAAAGCCTAAAAGGCGTCTCTCACTGAAAATCCAACTTAATATAATCTTGTTGTTTACTCAAACTTCAAAACAATTTTTTCAATATTTCACAAACTTTCTAGTAATTAACAATTCTTTACCTGGCAAATAATTAACATATTTTGCAACCTATGTTGGCATATATACATAATTTATTCCCTCAAACAATATCATCATCGAAACATAATATAATAATAAAACTTACAACTAATATTCTAAAAAAAAAAAAAAAAAAAACTTACAATTAATGTTATAAATTTTCAAACATACAAAAACTTAGTTTCAATTTCATCTAATAGAAAATATTTCTATTCAAATTAAATTGAAGGTCTGTTTAATATAACCCAATCCAGTATCTAATATTTTTGCGGACTCTATCTTGAAAATAAAATTGTTTTAGGTTTTGTTTGGTAAAGCTTATAGTTTATTTTAAGCTACAAATAAGCTATAAGTTCTATATGGTAAAACATGTAGGCCCTGTTTGGTAAAATGGTTGTTAGCTGTTAGCTAATTGTGTTAATTAGAGGGTATAAATAGTTGATAATAACATTAGCTGATTGTAGAAAAGTGTTTGGTAAATTAGCTGTTAGTTGATAGTTGTTTGATATAATTTCTTTTCTCAAAAAGCTAATTGAAAAAGTTGCTTCGAGTAGCTTTTTGAATTTGAGCCTTTTGGAGTTGCAAAAAGTTAATTAACCAAACATTTATATTGATATTTTAACTAAATCAAACAATTAATAGTTGTCAAATAAGCCAAAATTGGCCTATAGGCCAATTTTTTTTACCAAACAGGGCCGTAGAGTTTAAAATAATAGCTTGTTTTGAAATGCTACTTGGAGTGGCGTTTCAAAAGAGTTAATTTCCAAAATGGTCCTCTGACTATGATATTTTCTCAAATTGGTCCCTTGACTTTTAATTTCCCCAAAGTGATCCTTCGACTTTTGAATTTTAAGCCAAAATAGTCCTCTGTTAGCTTTGACGTTAAGTTGGTGTTAAAATGAAGGGTAAAACTAGAAATTTAAGTTTTGCACTCCAATTTAAAACAATATGTGATTCCTTTTAGCAATTTGCGCACATATTTCTTCGAATTAGATTTTTGCTCTCCTAAATCTCCAATCAAAATGTGGGATAAACAAATAGAAAGCCATAAATCTTTGACTTGGGAGGTTTGTGGATGAAGTTGAAGGCGAACTTTTTTAGCCTTCTAGTTGATTATTCCGCATTTTAAAAAGAAATAATCAAATAATATATTTAAAATAATCTAATTAATTCAATATCTTATATTTTGCTGAAACTTAAAATGAAAAGAAAAACATTAAATTAATTGGTTTATATATAAGAAACTAACTTCAAGGCCTTGCTTGAGGACCACAAGCACCTTGAGCCACAGTAAAAGATTATGTTATATATAACATTTATGTGTAAGATATTTGCTAAAGAATATATGCTTACTATTTCTGGTGAATACGTAGAGGTGTTGGGGGTGGTCGAATCCACTTGTGTTGACATTTTCTTCCCCATTTGATTGCTTATGTGCCTGTAGAAATAATAATTAATGAGAAAACAATTGAAGTTCTTCTTCTACCGTAGTATTACTTCAAGGACTATAAATAGATAAATTAATATAGGTTATTCATAACTAAACAATCAAACCAAGACGGCTAATAGGTGTCTCTCACTGAAAGACGAACTTGAAACCTTGTGATAATATTACAAAAAATTTAGAACCTTGTGGTTATCACTCGACCAACTTTAAAACAATTTCTTTTTAATATTACAAAAACTTTCTAGTAATAAACAATTCTTTATATTGTAAATAATTAACATATTTTGCAACCTATGTTGGCATATATATCATTTTTTATCTCGAACAATATCTCAATCAAAACATAAATATAATAATTAAAACTTACAATTCACGTTATAAATTTTCAAAACATACAAAAACTTAGAGACAATTTCATCTAATATAAAATATTTCTATTCAAATTAAATTGAAGATCTATTTAATATAACCCAATCCAATATCTAATACTTTTGTGGATTATCTTGAAAAGAAAATTGTTTAAATATAAGAATCCATACAGTTATTTAATTTCCTTACCATATGATTTCTCATGTACCTGAAGGAATAATATAGTGAAAGAAAAATTTTCTAAAATCTTCTCTTATCATTCAATTAAATAAAAAAGTCTTTTGAAAAGAAAACAAAAACAAATTTTCTATTAATTCACGATTCTTTATTTGCTACATAATTAACATATTTTGCACCATCTGCTTACATATATATCGCTTATTCTCTCAAATAATATCTATCACCACAAAACATCAATCTCATATAATTTAAATCTGATGTTATAAGCACTTTGGAATTCAAACCTCCCTAAATGTTATGTTGTATGGTTAAAAAGGCCAAGACAATATACTTACGATTCATTGGTGTTGACATTTTCCTCACCATTTGATTGCTTATGTACCTGAGGGAATAACATATTGATGGTTAAAAAGTCGCCACTCACCAGGTCGCCAGTCGGTGTAAACCCGTACATAGGAAAGTTGCTACTCACCAGGTCGCCAGTCGGTTTAAACGATGGACTGTGGCTTCGCCACTGCTCGTCGTCGGTTACTCCCTCCTTGCCAGTCGGATAACACCCGTCCATTGCAAAGCCGTCAGTCGGTGTAAACTCGTAAGACGGATATATGGTTCTCACCATCTCGCCAGTCACTTTATGCGATGGACTGTGGCTCGGCGACTGCTCGTACATAGGAAATTTATATATTAAATGTTTAAGATTCAAATGGTGAACATTTAGTATATAAAATTGTGAACATTCAATATACAAATTGTAAACATTCAGTATAGAAATTGTGAATATTTAATATATAAAAATTGTAAACATCCAGCATGTAAATTGTGAACATTCAATGTATAAATTTTAAATATTTAAGGTTTCTTGTGATGAAGAAGAGCTGCTAGAATTATATGAATTTTTCAATCCACCGAAGTTGTTATGTACCTATACAGGATTCATATAAATCCAAATTCTTCTTCAATTCTATCACCTCAATTAAATCAAAAAAGCTAATTTTAAATTTTATATATATATATATATATATATATATATATATATATATATACACATGGTGGGGTTCAAGTGAAAAGAAAGCCCCATATAAAACGTGCCAGTACATCTCAGCCATTCACAAACACATTTTAAAAAAATCACTACATGCAAGTCACAATAATGTACACTGGAAGGAGAAACAATGTGCTCTGGAATGCATAAGAATGTGCAGTGGAAGGCAAAAATGTGCACAGATGTAACACCTGTAACAGTCACCCACTAAGTAAGATTAAACTCAGAATTTAAAATTGAAATTAAAACAGTATTAATTCCGTAACAGATGAGAATTGAAATTAAAACAGTATTAATTCCGTAACAGATGAGTTTAATCTGTACAACTGAACTTTCGGGTCTGTACAACAGGCTGAACTTTCGGGGGGTGCAGGTGCACACGGGAGCATAAGGACCAACAACACGAGAGTACATCTCTCGTGCGTGTTGTGGTGCAACCCGAGAGTTTCCGGACGACATTCGTGCTCGTGCGTGTTGTGGTGCAACCCGAGAGTTTCCGGACGACATTCGTGCTCGTGCGTGTTGTGGTGCAACCCGAGAGTTTCCGGACGACATTCGTGCCCGCAGGTGCCGACGCACGCGAGCTCGGGCTTGAATCAAGCCTTTCGATCTCCTCTAGTTGGATTTTGATCTGCACCCCCCCCCTCCCCCCGCGCGAGAGAGCCTCTATGCTATACAATTCTACAAGCTTCAAAAGAGCTCATGTATATAAGGGGTCAAATCTTGTTTCCAAACCAATGTGGGACAAAGTCCACTATTTTCCCTTCATTTCCCAACTCAAATGGGTCTACTTTGAGAATCAATATCTCATTCACCCATTATCCGTTTTGAGCGTACAATATATCAATCTCTTCGTCTTACTACGAAGAATTCGAATCCACTTAGACCCGACCCAAATCGGAAGTGGACCCCACTGATAATTGTACCACAAAATAACCACTTAATATGCCATTTTAAGCTAATTTTTCCAAATATATATATATATATATATATATATATATATATATATATATATATATATATATATATATATATATATATATATATATAATTGCACTCGGGTGCGAATGAAGCGCGACATGTGTCCAGATCTAATGGATTAAAGAAAACGCGGTGACATTTTCGTAAATAATTGAACATCGAAGTGCAAGTAAAATGTATTACAAGTGCATGTAAAATGTATTATAGGTGCAAGTAAAATTAACACTGAGCATTAATACTAAGTGCACCTATAGTTATAAGTAGTTGCGCCTATAGTTATAAGTAGTTGCACCTATAGTTATAAGTAGGTGCAGCTAGGTGCATGAATGTTTGCGGGAAGTGAATGTTAACAAGACAAAATTACATGCACTAGCTTATAGGTGAAAGTAGGTGCACATATAGTTATAACTTATAAGTAGGTGCACCTAGGTGCATGAATGTTTGTGGGAAGTGAATGTTAACAAGGCAAAATTACATGCACTTATAGGTGAAAGTAGGTGCACTTGTAAGTGATTTTACCTGCACTTTTTACTTGCATAGGTGCACCAACTACTTGCACATATAACACATCTTACATGCACCGAAGACACGTGTCGCGCGCTGATTCATTCTCATATTCTTTCCTGGGCACTTATTCGCACAAGAGTGCATCCCTATATATACACGGTTAATTTCCGTGTATGTAGAGTGTGTATCTTGTATAATGTAAG
The DNA here is from genome assembly GCF_001879475.1 of Ipomoea nil. Taxonomy (NCBI): domain Eukaryota; kingdom Viridiplantae; phylum Streptophyta; class Magnoliopsida; order Solanales; family Convolvulaceae; genus Ipomoea; species Ipomoea nil. The sequence continues at coordinate 9,798,023 of NW_017617471.1, forward strand.
CTGTAGAAATAATATAGAGAGTAGAGAAAATAGCTCCCAAGGATTTTCTATTCATTGTCTAATTTAGAGAGTAGGGAATGGAGGAGAAAAGGGGAAGAACGTAACCCTAAAATGAAAGGTTGAGACCCTTTATATTGGCCCAACGATTGGCGGGTTTGACTTTGATCCGTTGACTCGAATCGTTTAACCCCGATCTGAATACAAAGTCAGAGCATGAACGTATAAGGAGGTCATACTGGGGAATACTCCGCATCAATATCTTATTTCTCTCCAGGGAGAGCGTTCTCACCTGAGAGCGCCTATATATATATATATATATATATATATATATATATATATATATATATATATATATATATATATATATATATATATATATATATATATAGGCGCTCTCAGGTGAGAACGCTCTCCCTGGAGAGAAATAAGAACGCATGACGGTTCTCCAAGTGTCCAAATCAACGAATCAGATGTAATTTAAAAAAAAAAAAAAACGACGCAGTGGTATTTTCGTAAATAATTCAAACTTTGGTGCAAGTAAATGTGTCATAAGTGCAAGTAGTTGGAACACTTTTGCAAGTAAAATCACTTACATGTGCATCTATTTTCACTTACAAGTGCAAGTAATTTTACATTGTTAACATTCGTGCACCTAGGTGCAACTACTTAAAATATTAGGTGCACCTAGTTATAACGTTAGGTTCACTTAGTATTGATGTTCAATGTAAATTTTACTTAAATACATTTTACATGAACTTATAATACATTTTACTTGCACTTAGATGCACTATATTAAAGTGCTACTTGCACTTGGAATACATTTTACTTGCACTTTGATTTTCAATTATTTACGAAAATATCACAATATTTTTTTAAAAAAAAATCAGTGTTTCTCATCCGTTAGATTTGGACACGTTGACAGATGACATGTGCGCATATTCTAATTTAACTAATAAAAAAATCTAAGGACTATCTGCGTTTGTTGTGCACATACAATGGACGTAGATAGTCCATTTATTTTTTTAAAAAAAAATTAATAGTAAACTTTTAATTATAAAATTGTCATCACCTCACTTTACGTGTTCAGTTTCTATACACCAGACACAAATTATTAAATTTTTATAATCATTTTTGTACTAGTGAATTTTGCACCATGAAAAATACTTATATCCATATAGTACTTTTTTTGTGAAAGTAAATTTATGAAATTTTAACACAACTTACATTTTCATGTTGTATAGGAATTTAAAAATGATATGGAATTGATCTTTACTGTATAATAATAATATAACCATAATCGACTGATGCTCACCCTTATTTGCATTTAATAAAAAATGTCGAGACAATATACTTACAATTTCTTGTGACAAAATAGAGGTGCTAAGGTAGTCGAATCCACTCGTGTTGACATATTCATTCTCATATGCAGGGCTATGTACCTACAGAGTTTTAATATAAATTCAAATTCTTCTTCTATCACTTCAATTAAATCAAAAGTTTTTTTTTAAAAAAAAAAAAAAACATAGTAAAATAAGCCTTTCTAGTAATCACGATTTTGTATCTAATAAATAATCAACTTGCTTTAATTTGCAACCTCTGCTGCCATATGTTTCACTTAAATAATCCCACCAACAACCACCAACAATCACTAACAGCTAACAGTCATTTATCAAACAGGGACAAGGTCTTTTGAAAAGAAAACAAAAATAAATTTTCTATTAATTCACGATTCTTTATTTGCTACATAACTAACATATTTTGCATCCTCTGCTGACATATATCACTTATTTCCGCAAACAATATCACCACAAAACATCAATCTCATATAACTTACATCTAATGCATGTTATACGCACTTTGGAATTCAAATCTCCCTAAAGATTATGTTGTATGGTTAAAAAGGCCAAAGACAATATACTTACGATTCCTTGTGATGAAGTAGAGATGTTGGGGTGATCGGATTCACTGATGTTGACTTTTTCCTTCCCTTTTGATTGCTTATGTAGCTGTAGGAATAATATATTTAACAAGAAACAAATTCAAACTCTTCTTCTAACGGAATATTACTTTGAAAATCATAAATAGATAAACTAACATAGGTTGATTGTACATAAATGAACGGATCAAACTTAGAAGGCTAAAAGATGTCTCTTAATGAAAATCCAATTTAGAATCTTGTTGTTAACTTCAACTTTAAAAAAAAAATCAATATTACACAAACAATCTTGTAATTAACAAATCTTTACCTGGTGAATAATTAACATATTTGCAACCTACGTTGGCATATATACTTATACATCATTTATTCCCTCAAACAATATCACATCGAAACATAAATATAATAAAACTTACAATTAATGTTATAAATTTTTAAAACATACAAAAAATTTAGTGCCAATTTTATCTAATAGAAAATATTTCTATTCAAATTAAATTGAAGATCTATTTAATATAACCCAATCCAATATCTAATATTTTTGTGGACTCTTATCTTGAAAATAAATTTGTTTTAGGTTTTGTTTGGTAGACTTTATTTTAGAGCATATAGCTTATTTTAAACTACAAATAAGTTATAAGTTCTATTTGGTAAAACATGTAGAGTTTAAATAATAACTTATTTTGAAATGCTATTTCAAAATGAGCTCCCGACTTCATCACTTTTTTTTCTTTTTTTTTTTTCTTTATTAATTTACAAAATTCACACCATCTAACCCTCATAAATCAAAATCATAATATCTTACTTCATCATTTTATGTCTTTTTAGTAGTTTTTACACTTATCATTAATTCAACCATTAATTTTACTAAATTCTTTAATTTCAATTAATTAGCTTATTAGCTACTAGCTTTTCAGGTTTCAGTTTTCAACTTTCAATAACCTTTTTAACTAAGCATACCAAACAGAGCCTATATAATATAAGATATTGTAACCATACAGTAATGTGATTTCCTTACCATATGCTTTATTATGTACCTGTAGGAATAATATATTGAAAGAGAGGTTTTCTAAATTCTTCCCCTATGGCCTATCATTCAATTAAATCGAAAGGTGTTTTGAAAAGAAAACATGAACAAATTTTCTCGTAATTCACGATTCTTTATTTGCTAAATAATTAATATTTGCAACCTTTGCAGACATATATATTGCTTATTTCACAAACAATATCACCACAAAACATCAATCTAATAGAATTTATAATTAATTTTATACACACTTTGGAATTCAAATCTCCCTAAAGATTATATTGTATGGTTGAAAAGGGCAGAACAATATACTTACAATTTCTTCTGACAAAGTAGAAGTGTTGGGGTGCTCAAATCCATTGGTGTTGACATTTACCTCACCATATTCTTGATTATGTTCCTGTAAGGATTAATATAACAAAATTCAAATTCTTCTTCAATTCTATCACTTCAATTAAATCAAAAGATTTTTTTTTAAAGAATAAAAATATTAAGCAAACTTTCGAGTAATTTACAATTCTTTTCTTACTAAATAATTAACATGCTTTGCAACATCTGGCGTATCTTTCACTCATTCTCTCAAATAAATAAATAATCCCACCACCAAAACATAAATCTAATAGAACTTACAATTAATTAATGTTACAATTAAAATTTCAAAACATACAAAAACTTAAAAGACAATTTTGCTCTATGAAAAAGACTTCTATCCATATAGTAATTTTTTGTGAAAATACAAATTTATGAAATTTTAGCACACCTTACATTTTCATGTTGTGTAGGAATTTAAAAATAATATGAAATTGATCTTTACTGTATAATTTTGAAAAAAAAAAAAAAAAAACCTTAAAAGCTTCAAAAAAAGATAAATATAATAAAACTTACAATTAATGTTTTAAATTTTAAAAACATACAAAAACTTAAGACAATTGCATATAATAGAAAAGGTCGATATAATATACTTACAATTTCTTGTGACGAAATAAAGGTGCAAGGTAGTAGAATGCACTGGTGTTGACATATTCATTCTCATATGCTAAGTAATGTACCAGTAGAGGATTAATATAAATTCAAATTCTTCTATCACTTCAATTAAATCTAAAGTATTTTTTTTTTAAATAAAAATAAATAAACATAGTAAAATAAGCCTTTCTAGTAATCACGATTTTGTATCTAATAAATAATCAACTTGCTTTCATTTGCAACCTCTGCTGCCATATGTTTCACTTAAATAATCCCACCATCAAAACACAAATCTAATAAAACTTACATTTAAAGTTCTTTTTTCATGTAAAATAAAGTATAAATTTATGATGTTTTAGCACACCTTACAATTTGAAGTTGTATGGGAATTTAAAAATAATATGAAATTCATCTTTACTGTTTAATTTTGAAAAAAAAAAAAAAAACCCTTAAAAGTTCCGAAAAGATTATGACCCTGTTTGGTAAATGGCTGTTAGCTGTTAGCTGTTAGCTGATTGTGTTAATTAGAGGGTATAAAAGTTGATAATATTAGCTGATTGTAGAAAAGTGTTTGGTAAATTAGTTGTTAACTGATAACTGTTTGGTATAATTTCTTTTATGAAAAAGCTAATTGAAAAAGTTGTTTGGAGTAGCTTTTTGAATTTTAGCCTTTTGGAGTTGCAAAAAGTTAATTAACCAAATATTTATATTGAAATTTTAACTAAATCAAACAATTAATAGTAGTCAAATAAGTCAAAATTGGCCTATAGGTCTTTTTTTTTTTACCAAACAAGGCCTATAAAAGTTTGGAAATATTGAAGTTGGAGACTTACCGTTGCTTGTGACTGAAGAGGAGTGATGAAGACGTTGAATGCATTTATTTTGACATTTGTTTTGCCATGCCTTTTCACACAAATCTCTCTTGCAAAATCAGACACTCTTTCACACACGTTATACAGTTCCATCACTTTAAGGTTGTCCACATTAGCAAAATCCTCTGGAATATTTTGCAGGGAAATACAATTCCTGAGAATCAGGCTTTCAAGAACTGGAAAGCTTTTATCTGAGTCCACAGCTGTCCAAGTTATGAGGTTCATCTTACCCATGCGCAAATACTTAAGCCCTTTGAAAATAACATCACTGTTTAGATCCCAAAGTTTCCCTGAGAACGCATTGTCATCCAACTTGAGCACCTCAAGCTCCTCCAGTGATCCCAATACAGTCATATCATCCCACTGAAACAATGTACCAGACAAGGTCAACTTTCTTAGCCTTCTCAAAAACTTATCAAACACTGTGACCTTCAACTCTACTTTCTCAGAGTTGCCATGAAGCTTCAAGTTTTTGAGGCATTTTAGCATTTGAAGATTGTTGATTAAACAAACTTTTTGCTTTGTCTCAAGAAATAGTTCTGATAAATTCCCCCGAACACCTAATTTTTGGAGTTTTGGGGTCTTGTTGAAGATCTCGCTTGTGCAACTTGCTGGTGATATTGTACAAAGTGTGCAGATGTTTGTTCCTCTAGAGCTATTTTTGGGAGGGGAGCTGGGTAATTGCATAGAGGTGTTGGTGTGGACATGCCTTAGCTTTTCCATGTTCCATATGCCTCCATCAATTTGTAACCTTGGTTCCGTGGTATTGATCACCATAGTCTCCAATTCACCAAGATTTTCAAATGACTTGGGGAGGGAACTGATATCAGCTGTTATTGCAAGATACCTGATTTTGCTTCGGAAATAAAGCTCATTTGGCAGCGAGCTAAATTTGAGGGATTCAATATTCAATACCTTAAGATCTTCAAAGTTTTTTAGGATGGTTTCCAACTGCTCTGGCGTCGAATGAATCTCACTCTTTTGTGAGGAAGACAGCAACAAAGATGTAACATATTTACCATCTTGACGTGGACCTCTCCTTTTGTTGAAGAGATTGGAGAATGAATCAGATGGATTGTTTTCTACATCAAATATGTTCATAGTGTAGTAGGAACAAAGACGATCGAAATAAATTCTTGCAGTTAATCTTTGCCCCTCATCCATTACATGGAATAAATTTATCCTTTCAGCTTCACTTCTGCAGAACTCATGCAATGTGTCATGAATGCAACATATTTTTATTTGACCATCTGCGCTTCTTTTCTTCACCATCACAAGATTTCTATTAACAAGAACATTCAAATAATTTGAAGCTTCAACTTCTTGATCTAAAAGGTTCTCATCATATCCTTTTGGAATGATTTCTTCAGCAATCCACAAACAAATTAACTTCCAAGCAACAATCTCATGTCCCATGGGAAAATATGCAAAATATAAGAAGCATTTTTTCAACCACTCATTATTCAAATCATCGTAGCTCAACTTTACTAGCTCAAGGTAGCTTTGGTCTTCTTCGTTAATTTCAATAAGCTGATAATCCGCCACTCGTTGCCAAGCAGGTGGTAAAGCATGAGTTATACCTAGGATACCAGCTACTAGTACTAGAGCGTGTGGTAATCCATTGCACTTTTTTGCTATTTTTATCCCAAGCTCTTCAATTAATGTGTCACACCCTCCCTCTATACCAAACACATTGTTTTTTATTAGCAACCAACCATCATCATTGCTCAACTTTCCTAAACTATGAGATTTCCAGGTAGAATCAACTACATTACCACTCCAAGTGGTTACCAGGACTCTACTCTCTTTCATATTTGTAGGGAATGCAACTTTTAAAGAATCACAATCTTCTTTTTCCCGCACATCATCCAATACAATCAAGTATCTTTCACCCTCATCTAATATTTTCTTTATTGTAGCTTCCAACACATCTTCTAACACCGTGCTAAAGTCTTCCGTTTGGTTAGAAATTTGATGCAGAATGTCAATGAATTTTTGCTTTCTGCAAAAGCCTCGTGAAACATGAACCCAAACACAATGGGTGAAATATTCCTGGATTTCCAGGTCTTCAAAAACATTCAAGGCAAATGTAGTTTTTCCTGTCCCAGCATTCCCCACAATTGGGATGACAAAAAAATCTTCGGATGCTTCCATTAATTGAGTTTTTATGGTTTTCAAATCATCATTAAAGCCAACCATCTTGTTTTCGCGAACCTGAAAAATTATGAATATATACTAATCAAGTGGGGCGGGAGGATGCCAAGGATTCACTTCCCAATCATTAGTACAATTGAAGGAATATAACTAACAATGGGATTGAAAGAAGCACTTAGATAAACAATAGCTTTTTTTTTTTTTTAAAGGATAAAAAATAGCTTCTTTACACGCAGTTCGATCAAATAATCTTACGTTTCTTAGCTCCCCATAATTCACATATATCAACAAATTTTATAAAGATTTATACATATGCATACTCATCAGCTTAGAAAATTAAACAAGATTATAATTTTTTTCGCAAGATTATTTGTTCTAACACACTTATACTGAGAAAATTTAATTTCTTGACTTTATTCATGCATTATGATTGTCATGGGTTGAGATAAAAGTCTAGAAATGGTAAATAGACTTGTACATAATTTTAAAACTTATTCTCAATTTTGAAGAAAATTCTTTTTGAGATAGACTAAAGGGTGTTAATCTCTCATCATAATATTTTAAGACTATGTTGAAGTGTTAACTAGATAGTCAAAATACTTTAGAAATTTGTAGTGATAATTTTGATGCACAAAAACTTTTTAAGAAAGAATAGAAAGATGAATGAATGTAAAGTGATAGAGATAGATTTATAGTTGTTCGGAAGTTGTGTAATTTCTCTACTCCACTCTTCTCCGATCCTTTATACACTAAGGAAAGCGCAAGTCACTATCGTCCGAGCTGTGAGATTTCTTAAAATGTCGCGGGAAATCTCTCTCTGAGTCGCTGGTTTAGTTACTTCCTCCGTTCGTTCTTTTTCTCTTGTTCTCGTTAACAAGCCTTTCCCTCTTGTTCTTGTTAACAAGTCCCCATTTGTGTTTTTTCTGTTCTCTCCAATCTTCTGGTTGGCCCCCTACCTGTCTCTCTTCATTGATGACTCACATTTATGGCTGTTATTAATGACGAAAGGAAATTTGGTGAGCATTCATTATCAGGACGAGGGTTTAAGAGGCCTTGCCTACACACTGTTTCCCCACCACATATCGCTTTCTTGCATTCTATCAGCAAAGAACACCCCCCAACACCCATCATCATACAACACCCCCCATCATCCAGAATGGCTTCCAGTAGCAAAGGCAAAGGAACCCTTGAAGAACAATATGCCAACCTAAACATCCAGAATGACGATGAAGAGGAAGTCGACCTACCTTACGGCGACGCGAACGTGGAAGAGGTGGAGTCGTTCATGGTGGTCGGTACTCTTATCACGGAAAAGACTGTGAAGTTCAACTTCTTCAAAGACACCCTTGCAACAGTATGGAGACCAATGAAGGGTCTGGTAGGAGAAGAAACCTCTACGAATCTCTTCATCTTTTACTTTTTCCACGAGAAAGACAGACGTAGAGTGCTGGAAAACGGTCCATGGTCTTTTGAACAAAGCCTTTTAGTATTGCAAAAGCTTGAACACTCCGAATTACCATACTGTGTTGACCTAACGAAAGCGGAATTCTGGGTCCAGATTCACAAACTACCCCAGAAACTTGCCAACATGCAGATGATTGAAGCTATAGGTGCGACATTCGGACAGTTCATAAAAGCTGATCTTACTAATTTTGATGGCACTCTGAAGGCGTTTGTGAGAATACGTGTTCGCATCGACATCACTAAACCCTTGAGAAGGAAAGTCAAGTTTAAACAACCAGGAAGAGGAGCCATGACACTTGAATGTAAGTATGAACGTCTCCCGACGTTCTATTTTGTGTGTGGAAGAATCGGCCATGCTGAAAGTTTTTGCCTAGTCCAGAGTGAGGAGACCACGATGGCCTATGGGCCGGAGCTGAGAGCGGCTGGCCGCTGGAATCAAAACAGCGGAAAAAAAATGGGTGCTTGATCAGTTCCCGTCCAAGATAAATCCACCAGCCGGAAGTAACGTGGATGACCGGGACTAAGAGACAGAGATGGAACGAGAGTCGAGGTACGAGGTACCCAATGGGCAAAAGGAATGTGCACACGGTTTTTACCCCACGGATATTGCTCAGGCTGGTGACAAGCAGAGGCAGATGGCAGGAGTCAGCAAAGTATCAGGTAGCGTATTTAATTCAGCCCCTAACACAGCTGGCCTTAGACCCCAAAGTCAAATATATGCGGCTGAGATGGAAAAGTTGTCTATTAACCAATTTAATGAGCTAGGTTCTACTAAGATGCTTATCCCCAGTCCTTCCTTCAACATGGACCCAACCTTCCAGCCCGGTTTGCAAGGCCCAGTTATAAGTGGCCCTGACCAGAAGAAAAAAAAAAAAAAAAAGAGGCCCGGAGCACTCCGCTTTGACCATTGATTTAGAGTTGTTCAAGGCTGCTACTGATCCGAGTCTCTCAAAAAACTTGCTAGAGGCGGGACCTGCGTCGCAGACCCGCCTAAATCAATGAGTTTTATCTCTATGAACTGTCAGGGGCTTGGCAACCCAACGACGGTTCAAGTTCTAGTGGACATGGTTCACACCAAGAGGCTGGTTCATTTATTCTTGATGGAAACTAAACTTGGTTCGGTTCAAATGGAAGATATTCGTAAAATTTTGGGCTTTGATTTTTTATTCATAGTGGATAGTGTGGGCCTTAGTGGATGCCTAGCTTTGATCTGGAAGAAATCATTAACTATAGACATCTCAGACAGTTCCATTAATCATATTAACGCCATCATCAAGCCATGCTCTCACCCCTCCACCTGGCGTTTTACAGGTTTCTATGGGAATCCAAAGAGACAGAAGGAAACTCACCTGGAGCCTTCTCAAAAATTTATCTCTCGCCTCATCTCTCCCTTGGATGCTTATGGGCGACTTCAACGATATTCTTCTTCCTGAAGAGAAAATCGGAGGTGCCCGTCAACCGCAGTGGTTTATGCAAGGTTTCAAAGAGGCAATCGACTTCAGTGGGCTAAGGGATTACCATTTCAAGGGCTATCAGTTTACTTGGGAAAAAGGCAGAGGCACATCTCAATGGATTAGGGAAAAACTGGACCGTATTCTTGTCAACAATGCGTGGCTCGACAATTTCGAAGGAGCCAAAGCCGAATCTTTTGAGGCGCCGTCTAGCGATCACATCCCTCTAGTTGTCTGGTCGTCACCCTCAACATGCACAAGGAGAAGAAGAAGCTTCAAATTTGAAAATTATTGGTTGAAGGAAGCTCAGTGTCGTGAAATGGTGCACCAAAGTTGGTCTAGTTCAGAAGGTCTTCTACTAAGCACTAGATTCGAACTGTGCAGTCACGAAATTTGGAAATGGGGTAAAGATTGTTAGTGTTTTTAATTGTTCAAAAACCCCATCTTATAATTGGCAATATTATTATGGCATACTAAGATAGGTTTAGCGTGTGTTCGTCCAGCTCTACAGACGACTGATCAATCAGAAGCAACAGCAGAAGGACTGACACTGAAGATCTGATTTAGGAAGCTGATTTCTATAAGGTTGTACGCGGTATAAGCAGACAAGTTTGGAAAGAAGATCAGCGTATATTTTCTGGAAAGGTATGGACCTAATCTTCAAAGATTACATTCCTCATTTACAGTCCTACCTTCTACAATCAAAGATATCCATGGAGAGTGTTTATTGATGGATCTATAAGTACTCTTATTCGACAAGAATTAGGGTTACGCTGAATGTAAGAAGAAACACTCCACATCTGCTATACGAGACTAAATCTTTGATTGTCATGCATCTTCTCAACACAACATGTTCATGGTGATTAAGATGATGAACTTGAGAAGAATCACTGCTGCTTAAACAAAAGGACACTGTGATCACACTGTTGTGGGAACAACTGTATAGAGCGTCATTGAAGTGGACTGCATCAGAGTGGGCTCTCCAAGTGAAGGGATTTCATTGGACTTCTGTATACATGGCTCTCCATCTTCAACAATCCACTAAACCTGTGTAGACTGGGTATGTACCTTGTGTGGGGAACTTGGGTAAGATTATTGTATATCTACCTTTGTACATTGGATTATGATTTAGTGGATTGGACGCCTATGTGATCGTCCCCCAGACGTAGATACACACTGTATCGAACTGGGTAAACATTCTGTGTCTTTGGCTTTGTGCTGTTATCTTCTCTTTAATCTTCTCTATGATTTATTATTACTGACTGACTTCATCGCTGAATCAGTCAGTATATTTCGTCAATTGATTAATCCAGTTAATCTGTTTGAAAAGAGGGAATGCAAAATTACAAAGATTTTAACAAGAACATGCAGCCTCAAATTGATAATCTCAAAAGTCTCTTGGGAATTCTCAGACCCAGAACGGATGATATTGGTATGAAGGAGTTCTCAGAGACCTAGAACCAATTCCTTAAGCTACTGGATAGACAGAATCAACTTGGAAGCAGAGGGCGAAATTGTTCTGGCTAAAGGGGGGCGACAACAACACTAAGTTCTTCCACAATGCAGTTAATCAGAGGAGGAGGAACAACGAAATCATGAGACTGCGCAATCAAAATGGTGATTGGGTTCAGCAAGGCCCAGAACTGAATTATCTGGTAAGAGATTATTTTTCCAATATTTTCACTTTGGAAGCTGGAGATTGCAATCCTGTTATTAACAGTATAAACCCCACCATCACTAGCTCCCAGAATAATTTGCTCTTAAGGAAATTTACTGTCTCTGAGATTAGGAAGGCCGTGTTCGGCATGCATCCCGATAAGAGTTCGGGTTTTGATGGTTTCAACCCAGGTTTCTTTCAATCTTACTGGGATATTTTAAGTGAGAGTTTGGTTAGTTTCTGTAATAATTTTCTGTGTTCTGGGAAGCTCTCGAAGGATATTAATACCACGCAGATTGTACTTATACCCACAAAAACCATTCCGGAGACAATGGCCGACCTCAGGCCTATCGCTTTAGGCTCTGTAGCTTATAAAATTCTTGCCAAGGCCATGGCCAACAGATTGAAAGCCTTATTGGATGGTTTAGTCTCTGAAAATCAAAGAGCTTTTGTCCTAGGCAGATTGATCACCGACAATATAATGTTAGCTTTTGAAATGCAACATTTTATGAAGAGGAAAACTCAGAGGAAACATGGATTAGCATATCTCAAATTGGATATTAGTAAGGCCTATGACAGACTAGAATGGCCTCTGGTGCGCAACATCATGATCAGAATGGGATTTGATGCTAAGTGGATAGAGCTAGTCATGGAATGTGTAACCACAGTGTCCTACTTTGTGCTCAATAAGGGTCAGGAAATTGGTCTCATCTTACCACAACGGGGTCTAAGACAAGGAGATCCTATCTCTCCGTATTTGTTCATTTTAGTGGAAGAAGGGTTTAGTGCTATGATCAAGGATTATGAGCGAAAGGGATATATCCATGGCATCACAGTTGCTAGGAATGCACCATCTATCATCCATTTATTCTTTGCCGACGACAGTTTTATCTTCTTCAAGGCCACTGATGGGGAAGCAAACAACTTGAAAAATCTTATTTCGGACTATGAGAAGGCATCAGGTCAAAGTATTAATTTGTCCAAATCCACGCTGGCCTTTAGCAGAAACATATCTGGACCTGTGAGGGATAGGCTTAGCAATATTCTGGGCATTGACTATAGCAGCAGCAATGGAAACTACTTGGGGCTCCCTATGATGATAGGAAGGAACATGACTGAAATTCTTAGCTTCATCAAGCACCGTATTGTCAGCCGGATTCACGGGTAGAACCACAGATTCATATCTAGAGCGGGAAGGGAGATTCTTTTGAAATCTGTTCTTCAAGCTCTCCCTACTTATGCCATGGGAGTCTTTCTTATGCCAAAGGGATTAATCAAAGCTGTTGAGACCCCACTATGAACTCGTATTGGTGGAAAGGAGGCGGGGGAAATAGTACTGTTATCATCTGGAAGAGATGGAATTTTCTGTGCAGGCCAAAAAAGTGGGGAGGACTCGGGTTTTGAGATTTTCATAAATTCAATATAGCCCTATTGTGCAAGCAATCTTGGAGGTTAACCAACAACCCCGACTCGTTGGTTTCCAAAGTCTATAAGGCGAGATACTACCCTAACTCATCCTTTCTTGATGCCAAAGTGGGAGCCAATCCGTCTTTTATATGGAGCAGCTTGATGGCTACACAAGATATCATCCACAAACACTCAAGATGGAGAATTGGAGATGGGGCGCGGACGAATATTTGGGGTGCCAATTGGCTGCCGGATAACAATAACCCTAAGGTTTTGTTTTTTCCTTACCCGTTCATGGAGAATTCTAAAGTGGAAGATCTTATTGATCCCAATACTCATGATTGGGATGAATCCACCATTAGGAACATCTTTATTCCTAGAGATGCTGATCTAATTATGAAGATTCCCTTCAACAAGTGCAGGACAAGATTAGTTGGGGCTTAGAGGATAACGGCAAATTTGTGGTTCAAGATCATTTTTTTAAATAAACGAGGTTCATTATAAAATTGAAGTTCGCAAACTTACCCATAAATTCCATATTGATGTAAGCGAATATGCAATCTTGTATTGCAATTATTGAAACAAATAATTTGAAATATGATAATTTGGGAATAGATTTTTTGGTACCTTGGGAAGTGGCAGACCACTACTACGTTTGTTGTAGTCCTCCTGGAGGCGTCGAAGGTCTTCTTTGTGGTCTTCGCTAAGGGTTTTCACTTTTTTGTTAATGGACTGGATCTCACTCGCAACATTATTGAGCTTTCCACAAAGCCGAATCTTATCAAAAGCTTTTGCCAATCCATACTTCTTCTCCTGTGCAAAGTAGTTGTCAGCCGCATCCTCGGCTTCACGCACATGTTTTACGAATTTGTTTACTATTAGTCTCCAAACACGGTGTTCATCTTTGGCGAGTGGGCTCATGCTAGCTTTCATCAAGCTCTCACTAAATGTTTTGATTTGGAAGGTCATGTCCTCTATCTCAGACTTCTCCATAATAATGTCAAAAACCAGGTTGACATTACTATTGTCTTCTACGGTTTGGACTAGCCTGTTTACCAATTCCTTTACTTTCTCAATCAATTGCGGTCCACCTATCTGTGAAGAAATACGAAATTGAATGTGATATAGCTATAGACATAGAGACATAGTGGAACATGCTCATATACACACAGACGTCACACACATATATATCTACAAACCGTAGTCGAATTTATCATATAGCATTTACTCTTTTTTTTTTTTTTTTTTTTTTTTTTTTTTTTTTTTTTTTAAATACTCTCTAAAATACTCTAAAGGAGAATTAATTGAATATTTAAATATTGATTTTTTTTTTTTTTGTAATTTCTTATGATTTCTCTTAACTTACCCTATATTTGATTGATTACCTAAACACTGCTTACATAATTTTCTTTTAGCTACAATTATGTCGCTTGACCACAAGATTTTTACCATAATATTTACTTTTGTCCATGTTTAGGATTCATATGATTTCTTTTGGATTATCGAAATTATGAATTCTACAATTATAAATTTTATGAATTTTTTAAAATTTATATACTATTATTTTAAAAAAAAAAACTATTTCAATAAAATGATTTTAACATTGAGTAATAATATTGGATATGATACTTATTTCTGTGTATAACGCGTTGAAAATAAATAGTGGATAGATAAGTTAGGTGGAAGTTTGTAAGTAATAATAATAATAATGATTATAGATTACATTATGTGTGCTTTTTATTTGGAAAAAATAATCTAAAAAACAAGAAAAAACTATTTTACAAATCTTTTGTTAGATTGGAAATAGAAAAATAATTTTCGAAATAGAAAATGAAAAAATGCTAAACAAATACATTTTCTATTTTTATTTTTCTAGAAAAATGGGAAAAAAAATTCTAGATACTAAACATACAATTTTTTTCTACAAAAATGGTTCCTCCCAATACACTTTTTCTCTATGTGGATTCAAGTTTAACTTTCTTCTCCTTATTCTAAATTGTTCTCTTTTTTTTTTTTTTTTCTTTAGTTTATTAACGGAATTAACCGAATATGATCATGTTTTATATTGCTGAAACAAATGTGAAATATGATAATTTAACAATAGCTTTTGTGGTACCTCGACAGTTGGTAGCAGAACATTGCGCCAGCACATTTTCGTGAGGAATTGAATGTCATTTTCGTGTTGTTGGCGAAACATAATCATCTTTGACCTAACAGACTGGACTTCACTCGCACAAGATTTGACATTTCTCTTATATCTTAGTACCAAAAACTTTGTGAGTAGAGTACTGGAAATTTTTAGAAAGATGCATTTCACAGCCGCATCCCGGGCTTCATTCACAATATTTTGAAAGCTTTTCAACATCAAAACATCGAGAGATGCAATTGAATTCTTGTAAGCTTCATGGAGCCTGGCATTAAACGTTTGGATTTCCAAGCTCATATCCTTTAACTCTGAATATAAGCCAGGAGGCCCACCACTCCAATCACTACAGCACTCTACAAATTCAACCATTTCCTTTACCGCTTTCTCTATCATCGTGCCTACCATCATTGGTCCCTTTCCCTGAAGAATTAAGAGATGAATTTAATTTCTGAGAGATGCAACTTAAATGTAGGGTTTTATATATATTTTCATGTTTTAAAATAAAACTTTTACAAATTATTATTTTTTTTTTAAAAATATTACTCCATCCATCCTATTTATATCTCTAGTTGAACTAATAATGTTTGTCTAAAGTTATTAAAATTTGATTTTTCATAAAATTAAATTTACTATTAATATATATATATATATATATATATATATATATATTTATTTATATATATATTTATATATATATTTATATAATTTATATATTTAGAAATTACATTAAAAAGTACTATTTCACAAACAAAAAATAAGTTAAAAATAATACGAAAATACTAAAAAAAATTGAGTTAGTTTAACCAATAAATAATTAAATACTAAACAAAATAAGTAAAATGTGACAAAGAAAATATTATTAGAGGCGGTTCTGTTGTGCCAAACTAAAAAGTTAGTGAAAGTAATAAAAAACAATAATAAAAGAAAAACTAGCTGATAATTGAAAAGCTAGTAAACAACTCAGCGCTTATTATGTCTTATTTACTTATTATAGCATTGGAGAATAAGTTTGAATATTAAAGCTTATTTTAAGTTGGTCAATTCTTGCGAAATAGAGCTTAGAACAGCTTATTAATTGTTTTCAAAAAAAAAACAAAAAAAAAAAAACAGCTTATCAATTAATAACTTAAAAGAAGTTATAATTCTAAAATAAAATCTGCCAAATTAAGTCTAAATATTAATTAATTGGCTTCCATATTAAAGATTATTTAATGAATGTCTTAACTGTTTTGACAACTAATGATTTTTCTCCAATAGATATCCCAATTGGAAACTTAATATTACATTTCACAATAGGACTAATTGTAGCTAATCAAGTATTATATTGAGCAATTAGTAATTTAGTATAAATAACCATATCAAGTAGATTGAGGAAATTGCATCCTATAATATAAAGTAGATTCTATGAAATTACGAGTGTCTATAGATCAAGGGAAAACAGACCAAGTCAATTGTTAGTTGAAAACCCTGTTAATGGCACATACAATCAGCTATTTCAAACACAATAACCATAGAGGTAAGCAACGGGGTGAATTATAATTTTATCCCTAATCATTTTATTATATTGACTATTAATTTTAATATAAAAAATTATTTTTTATCTCTCCTAAAATTTTCTTTCTAGTTATTGGATGCCCACGAATAAACTACTAATGAAAAATTAAAGTATTTCATGAAATAGTGTTAAATCACTAAAACAATCACTACTGGAAATTATGGAATTTCTGATCACCTGAAAGTGATCTTAAATCAAGTTGAAAGTAAAAAGTGGTCGTAAATAGCAACAAAGGTTTTTCCGGATACCAAAAGTGGTCGATCGGAACAAGGCTTTCGACTTGATTTAAGATCACTTTCAAGTGGGCAAAAATTTCATAATTTCCAGTAGTGAATAAATGGGGAATAAAGATAGACAATTAGTTACCATTTTAGGGGGTATGAGGAGCTGGAATCCACAGTTTTCGAGCTGCTTTTCTTTGACCTCTTTTGCAGACTGAACAGCATTTTCACTCATGTGAAACAATTCCATCACCTCAAGGGTATGAACATTAGCAAAAGCTTCTGGAATTTTTTTTAGAGAGCTACAGTTTCGAAGGATTAGACTTCGTAAAGCCGGAAAGCTATTCTCTGTGGTCAACTTCCAAGTTATTAGGTTCGTCCTTCCAATGCGTAAATATTGAAGGCGTTTGAAAACAACATCATTGCTTAGTTCCCAACTCTCCCCCTTGAATGCATAGTCATCCAACTTCAGCACCTCAAGCTCCTCCAACTTCCCCAATACTGCCATATCTTTCCACTCAAACAGTGTGCCGGAGAAGCTCAACTTTTTTAGCCTACTTGCATCAACGATTCCGCTTGGGAACGTTAACACTTTAGCATATTGGCCATAGAGCTTCAAGTTTTCAAGGCATTTTAACTCTTTGAATGAACAACTTATTTCCGATTCCTCTATAAATTTTGATAAATCCCCACGAACACCTAATTTTTGGAGGTTGGGGATCTTCCGAAAGATCTCTGTTGAGCAATTTGTTGGCGATATTGAAGAAAGTGTGCGGATGTCTTTTCCTGCAGAGTTGGTTGTGCTTCCTTTTCGAGGAAAGGGTGGTAATTGCAAAGAGGTATTGGTGTGCACATGCCTTAACTTTTTCATGTTCCATATGCCTTCATCAATTTGTAGTGTCCATGATGTGGTTTCGATCACTAAAGTCTCCAATCCACAAAGATTTTTGAATGATTTGGGGAGGAAATTGAGATCGCTTTTGATGGCAAGATACCTAAGGAGATGTAAATTATAAAGCTCATTTGGTAGGACCTTATCAAGCTCATTCGGTAGGACCTTATCAAGCTCAATGGAGAATTCAATGTTCAACACCCTAAGATGTGGAAAGGTGTTTGGGATGATTGCTAATTGCTCTTTACTAAAATAAGTTTGACCCTTTTGTGAGGAAAACAACAACAAAGAATGGATATGTTTGCCAAATGGGCATAAACTAGTCCTCCTCTCTTGGCTGTAGTGTTTGATGAGGACATCAAAGGAGTAGAAACAAAGACGGCGAGTTGAAGAAATATTATCATGAATTGAAGAAGTATTCTCATCTAATCTTTGACCCTCATCCACTACATGGAACAAATTTATCCTTGCAGCTTCACTTTTGCAAAACTCATGCAATGTGTCGGGTATACAACAAGTTTTTATTTGCCCATTTATTCTTGGTTCTGCCACCACCACAAGATTTCTATCCACGAGATCATTCAAATATTTTTGAGCCTCAACTTCTGCATCTAAAGCATACCCCTGCTCATCTATTGTTCGAATGAATTCTTCAGCAATCCACAAACGAAACAACTTCCAAACAACAATCTTGTGTCCTATGGGAAAATATGCAAAATATAGGAAGCAATTTCTCAACTTCTCATCAGGCAAATCATTGTAAGTCATTTTTACTCGGTCACGGTAGATTTGACCTTCTCGATTAATTTCTAAAAATGGATTTTCAACAATCCGTTTCCAGTCAGCAATATTCCTACGTTGACGTAGCATACCACCTACCGCTACTAGAGCTAGGGGTAATCCATTGCATTTATTTGCTATTTCTTTCCCCACATTCTCTAATGATTTCTCATTGCATTCGTCTGTACCAAAAGCACTATTTCTCAACAGCAACCAACCTTGGTCATTGCTTAACATTCCTAAATTATGAGATTTCCAATTAGAATCAACGACATTGCCATATGGGGAGGTCACCAACACCCTACTTCCTTTCAAGTTTGTAGGGAATACAACTTTAAAAGAATCCCAATCTTTTTTGTTCCGTACATCATCCAATACAACAAAGTACATTTCATCCTTTAGAAGTTCATATATTTCACGGGCCAACCCTTCTTCATTCATCATGCTAATGTCCTCTCTACGGCTGGTAATTTGATAGATGATGTCAATGAATTTATGTTTTATATCAAAACCTTGTGAAACATTAACCCAAATGTAGTTGTTGAAATTTTGATGAATGCATTTTTGGTCTTCGAAAATCTTCGAGGCAAATATAGTTTTTCCAGATCCAGTTATCCCCACAATTGGGATGACAATAAAATTATTGGATGCCTCAATGAAACGGCCCTCTATGATTTCCAAATCCTTTTTAAATCCAAATACCTTGTTTTCCTCTACTATTGGTCGAACCTAAATAATTGAAGAAAAAATCATTAAAAATCTATACTAACCAAAGTGCTAAGGTGATAAATACAAATATTCAAGTTCAATTGCAAATCATTATTAGTACTGTGTACTCTTCAAATGCTCAAACCATCTTTTAATTTGAACAAGTTATAATTTTATTTTAGAACCCATATATATGCAATATTCAATCTTAACAAGGCACTACACTAAATCCAGGGGCTATCTATTGCTTGTTCATTTAAATAGTTTGTCATTAGTGCAAATTTAATGCATTATGTTTGAATTTGACATATTTTAGGACTATCAGGCAAAACCTAGCTTTAAGAACCAAAAACTAATTCCCTTCCCACTTAATTCCCACCTAATTTCAAAGGTCACAAAATTCCCTTGTTTGGTTGAAAGGAATTGCAATTCCCCCATTGTAATGGAATTAAAATCCCATGTCCCCCTGTGATTTTAGTTCCTGGGATTTTAGGAAGAAAAAAAGATAGTGATGAGTCAAAATTACCCATTCCTTTTTAACCTAAAATTAATGCATAATAACAACAATGGACATTTTTGACTTTATATTACTTATTCCCTTTCAATTCTCATGTATACCAAACATTGGAATTGAAATTCCCAGTAATTCTATTCCTGTAAACCAAATACTGGAATTTAAATTCCCACTTTATTCCCAGTAATTCATCTCCCATGGAATTACAATTCCTTTCCCACATAATTCCCCCTATTCAACCAAACGCCCTGTAAAAGCAATCGTTATGCCATGGAACCGTGTTCACCATTCATGGTGAACATGGTCCCAACGGTGTTAGTGCACCGTTATCTTCTCTCTTTTTTTTTTTCTTTTTTTTTTCTCCTTAATTAATTGCTTGACTTTTCTTCTTCATTTTCACATTTCGCGGTTTCACTTTAATTTGAGGTGAGCAATGATTTCGGACATTCATAAATTATGAATCCATGCCTGCATATTCACTTTGGAACCATGCCTACACATTCCCGTCCGAAACCATGGTTGCTCCTCTGTAGCGCAAGCTTCTTCAACATTCATAAATTATGAATTTTCTGTTATGAGATTATGAATTTACAGTAAATTCATAATCTCATAACATAAAATTCATAATTTAATAAATGTTTTTCTTTTATGCGATTATGAATTATCTATTATGAGATTATGAATTTACAGTACATTCATAATCTCATAACAGAAAATTCATAATCTAACCAAACGCGCGCCGTTAACATCACATTCGTCATTTTTTTTTAACGTAAAAACGGCGCCATTTGAACACGTGTTCACCATTCGGCATAATTTGCGCTGTAAAAGTATATAGTCTAGTGTGGCATGGGTCTATGAGTGTATGTTAATGAAGTGTAATACAGATTTTAAGAAAATTGTCTAATTGGCCCCTAGAGTTCCTCAAGTAAATAAATAAATAAATAAAGCTCCATTAAAGCCCTGTAAATTAGCAAAAATGTTCAATTGATTCCTGACTTGTTTAGCAGGTTACTAATTCATGGCTGATGGGTGTCGTTTTTAAAATACTATTTTGGTACCTTGTGTATAGTACATGTATCAAATTTGGTTATTGACTATTAAAATTATCAAATTAGGTGCATGACTATATAATTTGTATCATTGACTATTAATATTTTAAAATTAAGTGTATGACTTTATAATTTGTGTCATATATGGTCATGTCGTCAATTTAATTTTTAATTTAAAAATTATTTTAATAATGTTTAAATAAAAACTAAAACAAATAATAATAATAATAATAATAATAATAAATAAATAATAAAAGCAAAAATTGGCTGCTGGCCACCACCCTTCCTTCTCTTTCCTCTCCTCCAGTTGAAGACGAAAAGGTCGGAGACCAAGAAAAATTGGTTGTTGGCCACCACCCTTCCTTCTCTAAACAAGTCAATTTGGAATCAATTGAACATTTTTATCGATTTAGAAGGTTTTAATGGAGCTTTTATTTTTAATTAAGTAGCTCAATTATACTATCTACTCGACTTAAGAGGTTAATTTAATCTTTTTCCTAGATTTTAATGATGTCAAAAATAATGTATTAGGGAAATAGAACCTCAAATAGTTTACTATCTCTTGGTTGTTAAAGCGAAACAAAAATTCATCAAATTAAGAAAATTTACTAAGCACAAAAATTAAGATAAGTCAATAAGTATGAAGATAGATCGAGATGAAGATTGATGGAAAGATGAAATCTATGAACAGAAATAAGTATGGGAATAGGCGGCAAATTATGCTGTCGACCTGATCCACCTTACAAGGTGACCTACCATTTTGAAATAACAATGTTGTCAGTGGCAGTGTTTTCTCTACCAATGATTTTTTTTTTTTTAATGAATATAGAGTTTAAAAATTGTGAATAGAGTTCAAAAATTGTGAATATAGATTAAAAATTTGTGTTATACTGTTGAATACATAGTTCTGTAATTGTGAATATATAGTTGTGTAATTGTAAATATAGAGTTCTGTAATTGTAAATATAGAGTTAAAAAATTGTTAATATTGAATTCTGTAATTTTGTATATTGAGATCTAAAATCATGAATATTCAGTTCTAAAATTGTGAATATAGAGTTAAAAAATTACGAATATAAAAGAACGAATTTTAAAGACAAACGATAAGTTAACGACATGGAAGGAAGTAATTTTTGTTCTAATTCAGAAGGCGTCGTTTTGAAGTAAAATGATGCCGTTTTGGAATAAAATGACGTCGTTTTGGACCCAGGTTCACCTTTGTAAGGTGGATCTGGGTCCATGGCATAACAATTGGGAATAGACCATGCCCCTAATTAAGGGCTAATTAGACCTTACTTGTTTAGTAAAAAGGTCAGGCTTGACCTATATCAAAGCTTATTAAACTAAACAGACCAGGACTATATATACCAGACTCAGCCTTTTGGCCTACAAGCCTGACATATATATATATATATATATATATATATATATATATATATATATATATATATATATATATATATATATATAGAGAGAGAGAGAGAGAGAGAGAGAGAGGAGAGGAATAAGAAACATTTACAGCTGTCCATGTGTCTAGACCAACGAATCAGATATAATTTTATAAAATGATGCGTTGGTATTTTCGTAAATAATTCAAACTTTGGCGCAAGTAAATGTGTTATAAGTACACGTAGCTGGTGCACCTTCGCAAGTAAAAAGTGCAAGTAAAATCACTTACATGTGCACCTATTTTCACATACAAGTGCACCTATTTTTACTTACAAGTGCAAGTAATTTACCTTGTTAACATTCGGGCACCTAGGTACAACTAATTATAACGTTATGTGCACTAAGTATTGATGTTCAGTGTAATTTTACTTGCATCTGTAATACATTTTGTTTGCACTTGTAATAAATTTTATTTGCACTTAGGTGCAATATTTTTTTTGGTAAGTTTGAAGCCCTCAAAGGAGAGCCTTATCGAACCCTTAGACTAGGCCTGCTGCAGGGAGTCAGCCTGAATGATATCATTGAGCTCCGCTGGAGCTGAGTCGAGTAAAAGCGTTCTCCAAGTGATATTCTGGCCATAATTCGCGAGCCAATCAGCGCATCTGTTTCCTTCTCTCATAATGTGAGAAATCTTGAACTTGCGAAACTTTCTGCTGAGGTCTAAGCAGTCCTTGACCAAGGTCACCACGGTTTCTTCACTGTGATCACCCCTATTCATCACGGCACCGCAGCTGCAGAGTCCATTAACCACTCTCCTAGACTGAGCCTTAAACCCTCCCTTAGGCCCCACAACTCCGCTGAGAAACTATCTGTAACACCGATTTTTGTTGCGAACCCTATAACCCAACAACCGTGATCATCCCGGACAATGCCGCCGGCGCTTGCTAACCCTGTGCAAGACTTCATTGCTCCGTCTATGTTGATTTTAACCCACCCCGGTTGCGGAGGGGTCCAGGTGACCCAGTTATAGCATCCTTGTGACGTTCCTCCATGTCTGATGATAAAGGCTCTTGCTTCGGACGCGAAAGTGCAAGCCAACTTGGCCACATGTACCGGAGTTTCGGAGTTGTTATTGAAAATCAGATTATTTCTGCACTTCCAGATCTGCCAAAGAGTATAAACAAAGGTGATGCTCCAAGGTGCACCGTCGTTAGTGACGATTTTACTATGAACATTACTCTCAATCCAGGCGTTCATTAGGAGGTGGTTCTTTAGAGTTTTTCCACCGTAGGTCTCAATAGCCTCCCAACACTCCCTTGCGAACTGGCAATCACAGAAAAGGTGAACAAGAGACTCCTCTTCATCTCGGCATCTTGCACATGTGCTGTCGTCAATCAAGTGTCTTCTCCTTCTCTCCACATTAGTAAACATCCTGCCTTTGAGCAGGAGCCAGAGTAACGTTTTTACTTTCTCCACGCAATTGAGCTTCCACAGCCATGGCCAGTTCTCGTCCACCGTACATGAAATAAGACTATAGGCAGAGGCCACAAAAAATGTACCTGACGTGCTGTCCTGCCAAGTGAGTGTATCGACAGTGGAGTCGTCAACAGGGACGGGGATGGCTCGTATTTTGTTCACCAGCTCCTCCCGCAGAAAGGTTAACAAGGCATCAACGTAACATTCCAACTACGGTCATCTTTGATAAAATTGCTAACTTTTTTATCGTAGAGGTTCTTCGGAATATCAATCTCCATATCAAGACCAAGGGACTTGTCATTGACCCACCAATCGGACCAAAAATCTAGGGACTTGCCGTCCCCTACTCTCCATCGTGCCCTAATTTCCACCCCCATGAGGCGTATTGTTGTACTGCTACTTGCACTTGTAATACATTTTACTTGTACTTGTAATACATTCTACTTGCACCTCGATGTTAAGTTATTTACGAAAATGCCACCGTATTTTTTTTTAAAATCAGTATTTCTCAACCATTAGATCTGGACACCTGCACGAATGTCATGCGCTCTGAGTTCTCTCCCGAACACTTAATGTATATTTCTTCAATTATTATGTTAGTGTTAGTGTTTTTATTTTTCTCCAAAAAACTCCAGCATATAATTGGCAATATTATTATGGCAAACTAAGATAGGGTTTAGTTTGTTGTCTTTTTACTGTTACAGAAGACTGATTGATCAGGTTCATCAACAGACGCACTGACACTGAAGAACTGATAAAGGAAGATGTTTCCAAAATGCTGAACGCAGTTTGAGAAGACAGTTTTGGAAAGAAAATCAGAGGATCTGTTTTGGAAGGTATGGACCGAATCTTTAAGATTGCATTCTTCACAAATTGTCCTACCATCTACAATCAAAGATATATTTGGAGAGTGTTCTTACCAAGAAAGTATAAGTACCCTCATTCGGTCATGAATTAGTGTTACGATTTTAAGAAGACGAAAACACTCCTTGCTATACAGAGTATCATATCTTTGATTATCATGCCTCTTCTCAAGAATATATGTTCTTGGTGATTATGATGAAGAACTTGAGAAGAACTATCGTTACTTAAACGAACGGACGCGAAGATCACTCAGTTGTGGGAACAACGTGGGACTGCGTCATTGAAGGGACTGCATCAGAGTTAACTCTCCAATCGAATGGATTTCATTGGACTTCTGCATGCGTGGCTCTCCGTCTTCAACAATCCACTAAACCTTTGTAGAGTGGGTACGTACCTCTTGTGGGGCACTTGGGTGAGATTATTGTTTCTCTACCTTTGTACATTGGATTATGAGTTAGTGGATTGGACGCCTCGGTGATCGTCCCCCAGATGTAGATACACACCGTATCGAACTGGGTAAACATTGTATATGTTGATTTATTATCTTCTTTAGTTATTTGCCTCTACAAACTAATCTGCAATCCATCTATCTGACTGACAATTCACGTCTCCGAATCAGTCAGTCCATTACACCAGTTGTTTATCTCTAATAATCATCTTAAACTGGGGAAATGCAAAATTACAGTTTGCATTGTAGTGATATACTTATGTATATTCTTAAATTATTTAGAAATACTTATTAAAGTTTTTAAAAACTTAACATATAGGCTTTAAATAGGCTCAAAGAAAGACTTATTTTGAAACTTTTTTAATGGCCTACCTATTAAACGGATTTTAAAAAAAGTTTCAGACCAGGCCAAGCCAATTGTAAACTCAGGCTTGAGCCTAATAAAAAACCTACATAAAGCCTACATACAGGCTTAATGCAAATTATAGCGTGCACCAGAGCGCACAATGCATTGTGCCCTGACCCAAAACGACGTCGTTTCAATAAGTTGGGGGAGTTGACGCGACGGACACCGTTCCGTCCGTCCAATCCCGTTACAGTTTTTTTTTTTTGTTTTTTTTGTTTTTATGTCTATTATGTTAAGAGTTCATGTGTATTATG
This sequence comes from Ipomoea nil, assembly GCF_001879475.1. NCBI lineage: Eukaryota > Viridiplantae > Streptophyta > Magnoliopsida > Solanales > Convolvulaceae > Ipomoea > Ipomoea nil. Next base: position 9,823,659 of record NW_017617471.1, read on the forward strand.
TTAAGAGTTTAGGTGTATTATGTATAAGAATTTATGTGTATTATGTTATAAGTTTATGTGTATTATATATTATGTTACATTATGTGTATTATGTTAGGAATTTATATGTATTCTACTATATAATTATGTACATATGAAATAGAAAAAAATTTAGAGCGCACAATGCATTATGTGTCTTGGTGCACGATATAACAATTACAAACTTGAGCTTAATAAAAACCCCATACCTTAAATTTTCGTAATTGACCTAGACCTAATTTTCTAAACATCGACTCGACTACACCTATTTCCATCTATCCCTAAAGACAAAGTTACAATTACGGAAGATCGGGACTAATATATATTGTAAGTTGAAAGTCAACAGGAAAATATTTGTATAGCTTGCTAGCTAGAAGACAACAGAAAGATGTATAGCAGAGAGAAGAGATGCATGCAGAAATCTTATGAAGCAGAATGATGGAACATGCCTAAAGATTGTGTACCACTACAAGCAATTTTGCATTTAGTGACAACACAAGTTGTCACCAAAATTATCAATTTGGTCACTAATAAAATTAGTGATCAATTTTTGAAGTCGTCACATGTTGTTACTATATCCTTCGTCACTATTATAATAGTGACGACTTTTGAAAAGTCGTCACAATTACTCGAGACTTTTGTGACAAATTTCACTTACACTAAAAGTACTATTTGAGTGATAATAATAGGGGTCACAATAAATTAACATCCTGTGACCAAATATGTCATTACAAAAAAATGATCTAGTGACAACACTTTAGTCACAATAATTGTACTTATTTTTTAGAATTATTGTTGATTTAAAAATTGTTAATAGTGACTTAAAAGGTGGTAACCAATAATTAGGCTGAACTCGAGGTCAACTCGATCAACCCCAACAATGGAGCACCCCCCCCCCCTCCCACCCTGCCCCGGGACTAGACATGGCTCGACCTATGCCCAGCCCATTTGGATCGGTTCGAACATGTGACCCCAGATCTATTACCAATTGATAGACTTTAGTGTTGCACTATGCTTACTCCCCAATAGGTCACCCATCCTGTAAGTCAAGCACGCTTAACCTTGGAGTTCTTTGGTTATCTGTTGTCATATCTTCTTAAAGCCAATTAGTGACAAGTATGAGCTTTTTAACATTTGTATTAAGATGAATTGAAACAATTTGACTTGCAGAATTGTTTGTTAGATAGCTTCCGTAAATTATAATGAACTTAAATGTCACAAAAAGAAACTAAAAAAAAATGAGCAATTATAAAATGTATTTAATTTTCACAATTACATTTATTTTAAGAATCACTAACTAGTTGCATTTTAATTGACCATAGTATTTAATATTTAGTTCACAACAAATTACTTTGGGACCAACTTGAATGCAATTTTAGTGGCAAACATTGACTACAACATAGCTTCACACAATATTCATCTATTTAATTATAGTGACAAAATCATTGTAACAAATAATTACTTATCACAATTATCATAACATTAGTGACGAAGCTTGAATTCAACACAATTATTGTTACATTTTAGTAATTTTTGTTAGGAAATAATAGACCATCACAAATTAAATATTTGTAACAATTTCATAAAAAAAATGACAATATGAGTGACAATAAATTTATTCTCACAATCGTATCTAATTTATAAGTGTATTTTTATTGACAAAAAGTGTTGTCACAGATATATAAAACAGAGTGACCAACAACTATTTGTCACAAAAAGTACCAAAATTTGTGTGTCACACTATATTTTGCCACAATTACTTCCGTTCTCACTATAATTATATTGCCGTCAAAAGACACATACATTTAGTGACAACAAATAGTGACAACTTAGGTTACGACACTATCATTCTAGTAATAGTGACAGCTTATTTGTAACAAATACTTAGTTGTCACAATTACCATACTATCTGTGACCAAAAAAATAATTGTCTAAATTATCATAAGCAATAGTGTTGAACTTTTTTTTAATCACAAAAAGAATATTATTTATGACTAAATTACGAAGTGTCACAAAAAATTTGTTACTAAATGTCTTAATTCTTGTAGTATACCCAATTCAACAAACTCAATTTTACCGAAAGGATAATCGTCACAAAAGACAAACAAATGTTTTGAATAATTTAAAGTACTAATCTATGACAACAGAACGTTTTAAAAAGCTTATAATTGCTACTAGTTTTTTATGCGCATTGCGCGATTAGAATAATGCTCAATTTTTTTTTTTAAATAAGTACTTTAAAGTATATCAAGGTAAGATTATATTAGAATTGTTTATGTATGAATAATCGAATGTTAAATTTGCATATTTGAATAGGTAATTCTAAGTTTTCAAATGCAAGATAATATAATCAAGATTGATTATAATTGTCAATAAAATAATTGTATAGATACGGTTGAAACCAAATACGGGACATAAGGGAGAGCAAATAAAAAGTAGGGCATAAAATATTAAATATATACTAATATTGAAGAGCTAACTACTGATTGCCAAACAATGATATTGCGGGGTAGTTCTCACTTCAATTTGTTGTGTGATTTGAATACTCTCTTTGTCAACAAATCCCTCAAGTAGTTAATATAATTGGCTTTATTAATTTTATTTTTATATTTTTTTCATGGTATTAATAAAATACTTGGTAAATAAATATATAGCATTATTTTGTATTATAACTTTGATATTTAATTAAAAAAAAAATAGGGTACAAAAAAAGGTAATAGACAATATAGTGAATATAATCAATTGATGAATTTGAATGTAAAGAATTTTTAAATTAGAGAAATATAAAGACAATATAACTAATAAAATTATTTCTCTTAATTAATTTATTGATAATGGATAATTTTTTTTTAATAAAGACATTGTATGGACAAAGTAACGAATATAATCAATTGATAAATTTGAATGTAAATAATTTTTATATTGGAGAAAAATAAAGATAATATATATAACTAATGAAATTATTTCTCTTATTTAATTTATTGATAATGAATAATTTTTTTTGAATAAAGACATTGTAGACACATAATTCTAAATTAAAGAAATGCATATGTATTATTTTTTGTTGTAGCTACTAAATAGTCTAAATTACTCCGTATTATATTTAATATTTAATATAATATAATAAGAGTAAAAATAGAGTACTAATTATGCCAACTTTGATTGGGATGGGGTTCGAACCTAAGACCTTTTTATTGAAATCAATGAGTAAGTTAACGGTGAACTAACAGAAATTAATGGAAAAGATAATATTTAACGAAAAAGTTAACAGATAATCATATTCATTAAGGATACTAGTTTTTTACGCGCATTGCACGATTGGGATAATGCCCAATGTTTTTTTTTAAATAAGTATTTTAAAATATATATCAAGACAAGATTATATTGGAATTGTTCATGCATAGATAATTGTATGTTGAATTTGCGTATTTAAATAGGTAATTCTAAGTTTACAAGTGCAAGATAATATAGTCAAAATTGATTATAATTGTCAATAAAATAATTGTATATGTATGGTTGAAACCAAATACGGGACATAAGGGACAACAAATAAAAATTAGGGCATAAAATATTAAATATATACTAATATTGAAGAGCTAACGGCTAATTGCCAAACAAGGACATTGCGAGGTAGTTTTCCACCTCAATTTGTTGTGTGATTTGAATACTTTTTTTATCAATAAATCACCCAAGTAGTTAATATGATTGACTTAATTATATATATATATATATATATATATATATATATATATATATATATATATATATATATATATATATATTTTTTTTTTTTTTTTTTTTTTTTAAACAATTACTATTACTTTTTTTAAAAACAATTACTATTACAATTATTATACACTTAGGTCATTTTACATGTTAATCTAAACAGCTAATTTTTTCAAATATCTTTTTACCAACCGTTGATATAATTCGCTTGTCAAATCTGCTAACTGCTGATTGTCAAACAAGGACATTACGAGATAGTTCTCACTCCAAGTTGTTGTGTGTAGTTCTCACTTCAATTTGTTGTGTGATTTGAATACTCTCTTTGTCAACAAATCCCTCAAGTAGTTAATATGATTGGTTTTATTAATTATATTTTTTAATTTTTTCATGGTATTAATAAAATAATTGGTAAATAAATATATAATATTATTTTGTATTATAATTTTGATATTTAATTAAAAAAATAGTGCACAAAAAAAATAACAGACAATGTAGTGAATATAATCAATTGATGAATTTGAATGTAAAGAATTGTTACATTGGAGACAAATAAATACAATATAACTAATTAAATTATTTCTCTTAATTAATTTATTGATAATGAATAATTTTTTTTAATAAAGACATTGTAGGGACAATGTAGCGAATATAATCAATTGATGAGTTTGAATATAAAGAATTTTTATATTGGAGAAAAATAAAGACAATATAACTAATGAAATTATTTTTCTTATTTAATTTATTGATACTGAATAATTTTTTTTAATAAAGACATTGTAGACACATAATTCTAAATTAAAGAAATGCATATGTATTATTTTTTGTTGTAGCTACTAAATTATTATTTATTTTAATAAGACTAAAATAGAGTACTAATCATGCCAACTTTGATTGGGATGGGGTTCGAACTTAAGAAATTTCTTATTGAAATCAATGAGTAAGTTAACGGTGAACTAAAAGAAATTAACGGAAAATACAATATTTAACGGAAAAGTTAACGGATAATCATATTCATTAATGATAAATTAGGAAACCTTAAGGAAAAATTAAAATTTGATCAATCTGAGCCATTCATTTGATTAAAAAATTTGACCGCCAATAATTTCTACCCATTATAGGTCTAACTCTCTTGGGCTCTTATTAGTATAGTAGATAGAAAAATTTGACCGCCATTAATTTCTACCCATTATAGGTCTAACTCTCTTGTGCTCTTATTAGTATAGTAGATTAATGAGTATGATAATAATAATAATAAATAGTTAACGGAATATTTGGTTACTAAAGTTTATACTTATACTAACGGAATTTAGGGTTATTTTAGGGAAGGAAATAATATAATAGAGGGTAAATAAGGAAAATCATTAAAAATTACTAAAATCAAAATAATATTAACTGTTCATTTTAAGAAACAACTACTACCGATATTTTTTTGTTCCAGTCATGGTTGCAATAGGCGCTAGGCGCTAGTCGGGCGGTAGAGTAGCGCCTAGCGCCTAGACGGCCTAGGCAGGGCCTAAGCGGCCTAGGCGGTCGCCTAGGCGGCTAACTGAAAAAATGAAAAACAGTGCACGTGTGTAGGTGCATATATGTCATATTACACACACACACTCATATATATATATATATATATATATATATATATATATATATATATATACATACATACATATATATGTATATATATATGTAGTATATATATATACATATAAATATATATATACATATATATGTAGTATATATATATACATACATATATATGTATATATATATGTAGTATATATATATACATATATATGTAGTATATATATATACATATAAATATATATATATATATATATATATATATATATATATATATATATGTATATATATATATATATATACATATATATATATATACATATATATATACATATATATATATATATATATATATATATATATATATATATATATGTATATATGTATATATGTATATATATGTATATATATATATATATATATATATATATATATATATATATATATATATGTCATATAAATGAAAAAAATTAGTAAGGTCGAGTTGGTCGGGTTAACTCGGCTAACTCGACAGAAATTGACGAGTTAACTCGGCGTAATCGGCTGAGTTAGGCGCTAGGCGGGCGCCTAGGCGCCCGGTGTCATAGGCGGGAGCCTAGGGGAGAAATCGCCACGGCCTAGGGGCGCCTAGCGCCTAGGCCCCGATTACTCGGTGCCTAGGCGGGATTTTTGCAACCCTGGTTCCAGTTAAGGACCTAACATTATTGGCTCTTATTAGATTTGTAGATGTAGATAGAAATTAGGAAATCTTAAGGAAAAATTAAAATCTGATCAATCTGAGTCATTCATTTGATTAAAAAATTTGACCACCATTTTTTCTACCCATTATATGCCTAACTCTCTTGGGCTCTTATTAATATAGTAGATTTATGAGTAATCATACATTCACTCTTACTTTCTACTTCTTAGATTAAGAGAATGCTAAAGACATCAAATTTGTAGCACCCAAGCACTATATGTGAAAATCGTATGAACGACCAACCCCTCACCCCAAATTTATTTTGTGTAATTGAATTTGTATTAGTTGGAAATATTATTGATTACAAGAATTGAACCCTTAAAATTATATACTTGTTGAATATTTTTGTATAATTATATATTTATTTAAATCATTCACAATCATTATATATCGAACTTATATATATATATATATATATATATATATATATATATATATATATATATATATGTATGTATATAAACACATTGTATTTGTTCAAAAAGTTTAATTTATTTGATTGAAAATAGTGTTAATTGTTGACTAGGTTAGAGGTTTGATTCTTGGACTATATAAAGTTTAATATTTGCTGGGTTACAAAATCGTAACTTGGCCCAAACCGTTTTATACTTAGCCCGTTACAAATCGGGTTGGCCCGTTTTGACACCTTTAAATACAAGGGTGTTGGCTTGTCTTTAGGGTTGTTATATCGTGGACCGCGGTCAAAACGACGTCGTTTTTTGAAGTAAAGAAATGATGCGCCGTTAGTGTATGTTAACAGAGCGCGCATTTTTTTATGTTAATTACCAACTGACACTACAGTGTATCTAAACAACACTACAATGTATCTAAACTTGTGCATCTAAGTCCTTAGCTTAGATGTGGCATAACCTCCCCCAACTATTCTGTTTAACTTCCGCTTTATTTTGGTATAAATAATAGACTTCATCGTATTTCTTAATCTTAAAATGTTTTAAAATATGCCTAAAAATCGAGGGTGTTACATATAGTGTTTATAAAATTAAATTAAATAACATTTTCACATATTTGAGTCTATAAATATCGAATGAAACTGTAGTTATATTGAAATGAAACTGTAGTTGTGTTGAACTGAAACTGCAGTATATACAAAAACGAAATTGAATAATAGAGTTACTTTTCGCGGAAGGGTGCGGAACGGTGCGAAACGAATACCGTTTATTTTCATTAAACAAAACGGCATCATTTTGATACTCGGTACATAATCAATTATGCACCGCAGTGCACGATATAATTTGCCTTGTCTTTATGCCTCACAAGGTTTCGTGCCAAACCATTGTCATCGCGATATCCCAGAGCGTTGACTTTCTAAGCTAGTCATGTTGGTATGATGATTGGTATTTCATGATCGGGTAATAGAGCTATCAAGGGCGAATCCAGCTGTGTGGGGGCAGCTCCCACCCCACCCCACCCGTTTATATATATGTATGTATATGTATACATATATATCATGAAATGTTATATAAAATCTATATTTATGTTGAAAGCATTAATAGTTTGAGTAGCTTAGTTGGTTGAATTCCAAATTTTATGTTATAAAAGCATTGTAAAAGGCTTATGTCATGAGTTCAAATTTCGTTAGCAACACTTTTAATTATCTTCTCTCTTTCATTTCTTCACAAGACAAATTAAATATTTTTAGTATATTTTTTATGAATCATTTAATTAACATATTAAATGTTGTTTTAGTCCAATCTAGTTTTTGTAAATCATTTAATTAAAGTAATTTTTATAAATCATTTAATTATTGTTTAATATAGTGTGTGTGTGGCGAGGATACCTTCCCCCGCACCGGCCCCCATACCCGCGCGGTATACAAAATTCTCCTCATACCCGCACCCATTACTCAAATTGTGCGGGTATTTTAAAACCCGTAAGAATGAAATTGCAGGGTACACATAGGGTGCAGGTAGACTTTTGTAGACTTTTTAAAATAAAAAGTTCATACAAGTTTATAAATGTTTTTTATATATACTTTTATAGAGTTTTATAAAGTTTGGAATGACTCTATAAAAGTCAATTAAAATTTATCATTTTAAAAGTCTACAAAAATCATGATTAAATACACCACATGTATTCTTTTGACTCTTATTAGTATAGTACATAACATTGTTTAGGGAAGAAATTTGTATGCATGACATGACAAGTGCGATATGACGACTACAACTCAGAAAGCACGCAGCAAAGGGGAACATACATGACAAAAAGTATCCTACTTTGAAAAATAAAATTTTCAACTACTTGGTTTTGATAAATAAGATTTCAAGGTACTCTAAAGACTCTATTTTGAAGAAGAAAAAAAAAAAAAAAACTCACAGTATGAGTTTGACACCGAATTTGATTAAAACATGATAATTAGTGTTTCTTGTTTGTTTACGTGTCTATAAGCATAGAGTATTAACGTTGATGGATATATTACACGAACTGATTCGGGGTAGCGCAGCGGACTCGGAGTATCGAGGTAGAGCCCAAGACACTTCGGTCCAAGGCATCTTGCAGGGACGAAGCCAGAAATTCGATTGAGGGGGGGCGAAGAAGTAGAACGAATTCAGAAATTTTTTCCAGTAAAAGCGAAACATTAAAACAAAAGATGTGTATTAAATATTAAAAAAGTAAATGTGTTAAGTCATAGGGGAGGAACAAAATATGCTAATGCAAGGTTTTGAACCCAAGACCTTTCCTATTACCATAAATATGCTCTACCAACTAATCTAACACCTTACTTGCTAACATTTACTAATTTTTCTATACTAATACTAAAACATATACTATATATACATATATACATATACATATTATATATGGGATCGGGGGTGGGGGGTGGGGTGAGGGGGGGGGGGGGCAGCTGACCCCCTACGCCCCCTCTGGCTCCGTCCCTGGCACCTCGGCTTTAGACGTTTCGGCTCAAGGTACCTCGACCCAAGCCATCTCGACAATGATGGGCTCGGGTGGAAGAGCTCGGCATTCCGGCCTGTAATGAGCTCGGGTTAGAGAGCTCGGTCATACCCGACCCGGGCTCAACACGCGCTGACCCGGGACCCGGTCTTGCCCGGGCGCGGGGATCCAACCTCCCGCCATTTTAGGGGCGGTTGAGGGGTTTTGCTTATATAAAAACCTTCCACCTCGTCCTAATAAGACACATTTACTATTTCCTACTACTACTGTCCTAACGAATCATTGTAATAGCCTATTCACAACATTTAATATAATATATGGTATCCGCGAATTTTGCGACATCGTTTTGTCTATTTATTTATTTACTATCCACGCTCTTATCCGGATTTAGTTATTCAGGTCCACCTCAAGTAATTAAATCCATCAAGCGTAATCTAATATGATAAAGTATTTTAATTGCTTAAACCAATAATTTGAAATAGGAGGATAACTCAGGAATAGTTTGTGGTACCTGGAAAGTTAGCAGACCCTCGTTTTGTTCATTGATTTTGTACTTCATGAGTTGTAGAAGTTCTTGTCCGTGCTCTTGCCGAATCATAGCCAGCTTAGCCCTTATGGACTGGATCTCGCTCGCTAAATGATTGATCTTTCCACAAAATGGAATCTTATCCAAACATTTTGAGAAGAGTGTGTCAACATGCTTCCCCTTCAGTGCAACGTAGTCGGCAATTGTATCCTGCGCTTCATTCACAACATTTCTGAATTTATTGACAACAACTCTCAAAACGTGGTGATCACTGGCCCATGAGTTCTTGGAAGCTTCCACAAGCCTGGCGTTAAACGTTTCAATGTCGAAGGTGAGATCCTTTATCTCAGAATCGATGCCACGAACCAACTTCACATTGTATGCTACAGTTTCGACCAACGCGTTTACTCCCTGGTTTACCTGAGACTCTAGCACTTTGTCCACCACTATTGTCATTGCTTTCAGCTCTCTCTCTCACAGACAGTGAAGACATAGGAAATGTATGCAATTATGCAAGTGATATGTGAGAGGTGCATATTCTATTCTTCCATATATATATATTAACAGGGACGGAGCTAGGATTTAATAATTGTCAGAAAAGTAAGATTTTTTTGTTGGAGTTGAAATTTTTTAAAGCTTTTGGATGAGACTATGCGAGTGTGAGTAGGGGGCTGGATTTTTTGGATGAGAATGAGGCTGAATTTTGGAATAAAAAGTACTTTGGAAGCTTTTTAAGCTGAACTTTTTTTCAAAGCTTACACTAAGGGAGTGTTTGGTCGGGAGGAAGGAATTAAGAAGGAAATGAATTGTAATTCGGTGGGAAAGAATAAGGTAGGAATAATGTAGGAAAAATATCACTTTTTCTCTATGAGTTATATGTTTATAACACTTTTTTTTTTCTGAGTTATTCATGCATCCACATTTGCCCCTCAATTATTATAAAAGTAGTAGTTTTTTCGATGATATATTAAATGGACATTTCTACCATTAAAATAAATATTTTATTTATTTTTCTTTTTCAACAAATTATTACTTATACGTAGGGATGACCACGGTTCGGTTCGAACTGAACCGAACACTATAGCAATCAAATAAAAAATTTTCGGTTATGATTCAGAACATAACCCAATATTTGAGTTTCCGTTTATTAAAATCGTGAACTGGAAAAAAATAGATCTTGAACCGTGAACCGGATGTTCAAATCGGAACAACTACTAGCATTAGCTTAAAATTAGAATTATAATATTTGTAAATAGTGTATCTTTTTTTTTTTCGCATTTATACTGACCCTCACATATAAGTATATATAACCGCGATTTGGTTTTTATTTTGAACTGTTGATTCACGATTTCGGATCCAATTTGAACTGCTGGTTCAAACTTTCTTTTAAAATTTTATTTTTTTATTTTTAAAATATTCTAAATTCAATTCAACAATTAATATATTTTATTTTTTTAAATCGTGGTTATAATTTGTTGGAGAAGAAAAAATAAGTGAAATATTTATTTTAAGGGTAAATATGTCAATTTAACATATCGGGGATAAACTTCCAATTAAATAATTTAGGTATTAAAAGTTCTATAACATATGGGAGAAAAGTATCATTTTTCATATATATATATATATATATATATATATATATATATATATATATATATATATATATATATATATATATATATTTTGAAAGGTTTAGGTGCGGACGTGCGGTTGAATGCTTCCCGTGCGGTTGTGCGGGTGATTAATGTGCGTGAGATTTGTACTTAAGACTCGTGAGTATTGTGCTTAACGTGCGTGAGGTTTGAGTTAATGTGTGTGAGTGTGTAATGTTTAATGTGCGTGAGTTTTGAGTTTAAGGTGAGTGAATCTTGTGCCTAATATGCGTGAGTTTTGTGCTTAATGTGTGTGAGTGTGTACTTAATGTGAGTTGCTGTTGAAACTTTATAGTGTATGAGTTTTATGCTTAATGTGCGTGAGTTTTGTGCTTAATATGCCTGAGTTTTGTGCTTAAGGTGCGTGAGTTTTGTACTTAATGTGCGTGAGTGTGTACTTAATACGAGTTGTTTTCAAAACTTAATCTGCGTGTGTTTTTGTGCTTAACATGCGTGAGGCTTGTACTTAACATATGTGAGACTTGTGCTTAATATGCGTGAGGTTGTGTTCTGAAGATATTTTGTTTGTGTGCTTAATGTGCGTGTATTGTGTACTTCAAGCGTGTCAGATTAATGTGTAACGTGCGTTCACCCACACAACCACATGAAAAACCATAAATGCACCAGATCCCTTCTTTATATATATATATATATATATATATATATATATATATATATATATATATATATATATATATATATATATATGATAGTGTAAATTGAACCGGGGGTTACGATTACACTACGAATACGTATGTTTGTGAACGAGTAAAATGAAGCGCTCGACGGTCAGTCGGTCGGTCGGACTACCGAGTGACGACTGAGCGGTCCGAGGCTAAGTAGTATTGCAAGTAGTAAATAGTAGGTTACAATGTAGTGAGTAGTAGTTACAATGAGATGAAGATGAAGATCTCAGAAGTGAGGGGTGAGACCCTCCTATTTATACTTAACTAAGTCGGTCTACACATTTAATGCGCCTGCTGCAAGCGGATCGACGTGGCGTCTTCTCGTTGGCTCAATCAGGCGGTCGCTCTGCAGCTACTCGTAGGTTGACTGACCGAGGTGACAGAGCCACCCTACCTGCAAGCTATCAGCCTTCGTTCTGCCAGTGCAAGTTGTATGCCGACCGGTCAGCCTACGGTAGACCGACCGGGTGGCTTTCCATCAAGGCGATTCCAAGGGTGATCCGAGCGCATCTTCTTTTGTCACGAGGCATATCGGTACGAACGGTATGGTCGACCACAAGTGATTTAGTCTCGTCGGGTTGATGACCGTAATGAACCGGTTGGGTGACTTCTTGACGGACCGACTATACGGATCAGTCTTCTATGCGTATTTACCCATCACAAGTCCCCCACTTCTTGAATCCGCGAGAATCGTCGGGTTCGAGAAGTAAAAATAGCCTCTTTGTAATTTTTCCGATTGGCTTGTCACGAACAAAGTGTCATCTGGTCGGCCTACCATAGACCTTCCGTTCGACCTACCGTAGACCTTCTGCTCGACCTACCGTACTCCTCCTGGTCTACCGGACGCTTTTTGGTAATTTCCAAAATTCTGATTGCTTGTTGAAAATTTTGATCGGACGGCCTATACTAGTGTATTCTCATTTTGCACTTCTCCTTTCCTTAACCAACCCGAATTCTTTGGAATCTCACCACTTTACAAGGTAAAAATTCTGTTTCTTTAGCCTTCCTTTCGTTTTCCTTTTGCTTTGAATTTTTTATATTTCTTTCCCTGTCCGACCGAAACTCTAGACTACAAGTCCCTCGGGACATAAATTTTTTTCTTTGATGCCTTGTCCGTCCGTTTGCTCCGCCCGACCAACCACTTGCACAACCGTCGATCGCCAACCAGCCCAGGCCACCTGCTCGCCACGCATGAAGTCTCTGCCGACCACCACGTACATGGTCGACCGACCGCCATCATGCACATCGTCGACCGACCGCCACTATGCTCCAATTCTACCATTCTTCTATGATGTTATGTCCGTCTGTTTGCTCCGCTCGACCGACCACTTGCACAACCGTCGATCGCCAACCAGCCCAAGCCACCTGCTCGCCACGCACGAAGTCTCCGCCGACCACCACGTACATCTTCAACCGACCGCCATCATGCACATCATCGACCGACCGCCATTATGCTCCAGTTCTACCATTCTTCTATGATGCTATGTACATCTGTTTGCTCCGCCTGACCGACCACTTGCACAATCGTCGATCGCCAACCGGCCTAGGCCACATGCTCGCCGCTCACGAAGTCTCCGCTGACCACCACGTACGTCGTCGACCGACCGCCATCCTTTTTGTAACATGTTACATGTTTCTTCTTGGTCGACCAAGCCGTCGTTTTTCTGCTACTTGGTGTTTGTCGTTTTCCGATCGACCGGCCAAAGTAACGATCCAGTCGACTGATCAACTCATCAAATCATCAACTTCGCTCCTTCCGTTTACTTACCTTTGTGTTGAATTTTATGCTAGTGATGTTTGTGTCATTTTCCTTCTAACCCAATGGCCAACTTGGCCGACACCATATCTTGCTTCTTTCGCTGCTTCCTGTACCAATATATGTACTAGTGTCTTGTTATTGTTGTTGTTGTTGCCTGCTTTGTGCTTTCTTCTTCGTTGTCGTTCGTTCTTCTTTTTTTTTTGTTGGTCTACCGACCGACCTCTTGCTACCGTCTGCTTGTTCGATTTGTTGGTGATCTTTTCTCCGGCCGACCGGCCGATCACGCCACTCGGCTGACTGACTCACGTCATTGTTGCTCTTTTTTTTTTTTTGGTCGACCGACCGCCCTCTTGCTACCATCTGCTTCTTGGCAATGTTATCCGTAGTTGGCTTTATCTATCATATACTTTTGACTTCTCGTATTCGGGAGGCCGACCCCGTTATTGTGTCGGTCAGACCATGCCTATTTTATATATGTGTTCTTCGTTTCCTTTGCTCCGTACTGAGTACTTGTGATTTTTTGTTCTGCATGCGTTGATCCGACCGACTGGCTGCCTTTCACCCTAATGGGTATGACTGACCGAGCAGTCGGGTAGTGCCATACTGGTTGGCCAGAAAAAACAAGTGAACTTAATCACTAACTCGATCGGAAAAAATCGTGTAGGTAGGGCCGGGATAACTCGACCGGGCAAAACCTCAAACGACAGGGCTGAGAAACAAGTGAACTTAATCACAAACTCAACCGGACAAAATCGTGCAGGTAGGGCCGGGAACACTCGACCGGGCAAAACCTCAAACGACAGGGTCAGGAAACAAGTGAACTAAATCACAAACTCAACCGGATAAAATCGTGCAGGTAGGGCCGGGATAACTCGACCGGGCAAAACCTCCAACGACAAGGCCGGGAAACAAGTGAACTTAATCACAAACTCAACCGGACAAAATCGTGCAGGTAGGGCCGGGACAACTCGACCGAGCAAAACCTCAAAAAACAAGGTCGGGAAACAAGTAAACTTAATTACAAACTCAACCGGACAAAATCGTGCAGGTAGGGCCGGGATAACTCGACCCGGCAAAACCTCAAACGACAGGACCGGGAAATAAGTGAACTTAATCACAAACTCAAACGGACTAAATCGTGCAGGTAGGGCCGGGATAACTCGACCGGGCAAAACCTCAAACGACAGGGCCGGGAAACAGGTGAACTTAATCACAAACTCAAATGGACAAAATCGTGCAGGTAGGGCCGGGATAACTCGATCGGGCAAAACCTCAAACGACCGATCAGAAGTGTTTTTTTTTTTTTTTTGACGACCAACAAGAGGTCTCATAGCTGAGAAGCGGGATAGGTGTTACACTTGATTGGGCAAGACCGTGCAGGTAGGGCCAAGATAACTCGACCGGGCAAAACCTCAAACGGACCGATCGGGATTTTTTTTTTTTTTTTTTTTTTTGGACGACCAACAAGAGGTCTCATTGCTGAGAAGCGGGATAGATGTTATACTCGATCGGGCAAGACCGTGCAGGTAGGGCCGGGATATCTCAACCAGACAAAACTTCAAACGGACCGATCGGGATTTTTTTTTTTTTTTTTTTTTGGGACGACCAACAAGAGGTCTCATCGCTGAGAAGCGGGATAGATGTTAAACTCGATCGGGCAAGACCGTGCAGGTAAGGCCGGGATAACTCAACCGGACAACCTCAAACGGACCGATCGGGAGTTTTTTTTTTTTTTTTTTTTTTTTTTTTGGGACGACCAACAAGAGGTCTCATCGCTAAGAAGCGGGATAGATGTTATACTCGATCGGGCAAGACCGTGCAGGTAGTGCCGGGATATCTCAACAGGACGAAACCTCAAACGGACAGATCGGGAGTTTTTTTTTTTTTTTTTTTTTTCTGGACGACCAACGAGAGGTCTCATCGCTGAGAAGCGAGATAGATGTTATACTCGATCGGGCAAGACCGTGCAGGTAGGGCCGGGATATCTCAACCGGACAAAACCTCAAACGGACCGATCGGGATTGTTTTTTTTTTTTTTTTTTGGGACGACCAACAAGAGATCTCATCGCTGAGAAGCGGGATAGATGTTACACTCGATCGGGCAAGACCGTGCAGGTTAGGCCGGGATAACTCAACCGGACAAAACCTCTAACGGACCGATCGGGATTTTTTTTTTTTTTTAGGACGACCAACAAGAGGTCTCATCGCTGAGAAGCGGGATAGATGTTACACTCGATCGGGCAAGACCGTGCAGGTAAGGCCGGGATAACTCAACCGGACAAAACCTCAAACGGACCGATCGGGAGTTTTTTTTTTTTTTTTTTTTTTTTTTTTTTTTTTTTTTTTTTTTTTTTTTTAGAGGACGACCAACAAGAGGTCTCATCGCTGAGAAGCAGGATAGATGTTACACTCGATCGGGCAAGACCGTGCAGGTAGTGCCGGGATATCTCAACCGTACGAAACCTCAAACGGACAGATCGGGAGTTTTATTTTATTTTATTTTTTTTTTGCCATCAACCGGGCTAAATCATTACATTTAGGACCGGGAATGCTTAACCGGTCAAAGTTTTTACAAAACGAGTCGAGAGTTCTCACTCGTTTAAAATCGATTTTAATGTCGATGGACGAACTTTATCAAGCTATCGGTCAGACAAGTTTTCTACAAGTAGTAGACTGGCCCACGGTAAGTTGATCGATCAACCGACTGCTTTTATGGTGTTATTTTCCTCCGCTTGGTAGTTCTTCGAGACTTCGACCTTGAGTGGTTCCGGTTGTCTTGGGGTCCCAACCGGAACTTGACACTTTTTCAAATTCGGTCAAAAATACTTTCTCGTTGAGTGACGTCGGGTTGTTGGTGGTCTCCACATCCTTCAATATTGTGCCTTCGGGATCGGTCCACCACTTTTATTTCCTCCAGGATGTGATTTTGGGGTTGCGGGGGCAATTGTTGGACATGTTGTGTGGTTAGTTGGTGCTGCTCCGCAATTGGGATTTGAAGAGTGGATGTTACAAAGTAGTACCCGGGAATTCCAGACCACGGTTGATAAATTTGAGTGAATCCCTGTGGTGGTGTTCCTTGCATGGGGTTTCCTCCAAATGTACCAGGTGTCGGGGGAAACATCTGGCTTGTCGGGGATAGTATGGTGTATGTCATTGGCATATGAAGGTGGACATTCATGCGTCCAGCCTGCTGGTCGGGATCCTGTCCGACTATATGGGTAGGTTGTGTATCCTGTCTTCCGTGGTTGGATGTGAGCTCATTCATCAGGCCTATTGATCGGTCCAACTGTCGTCGTAGATCATCTTCGGGGAGCGTATCGGCCGTATTGTCGGGGTGATGTCCAACCTGACGGGTTGATCCTTCCCTCTGCACGCGGCTCTGGCTCCGACTCCTCTTGATGTTTTCCATCTCGATCAAGCAAGGCAGATTTTGTTGTGAAAGAAGAAAAGTAACGGGACAGAGAGTGACTCGTTCAGGTCCCCACGGACGGCGCCAATGATAGTGTAAATTGAACCAGGGGTTACGATTACACTACGAATACGTATGTTTGTGAACGAGTAAAATGAAGCGTTCGACGGTCAGCCGCTCGGTCGGTCGGTCGGACTTCCGAGTGACGACTGAGCGGTCCGGGGCTAAGTAGTATTGCAAGTAGTAAATAGTAGGTTACAATGTAGTGAGTAGTAGTTACAATGAGATGAAGATGAAGATCTTAGAAGTGAGGGGTGAGACCCTCCTGTAAGTGTACAAATTAGTACACATTAGATTGGCTAATTTATTAGTTTATTTTATTAATATGTAATGTTAATTAGTATGAGTTGTAATTTAATTATTGGACCAAGCTAAAATGTGTGGTGGAGTTTTATTTCTAATGAGTTGGACAAAGAAGCAAGTCTGAAGATCTCAAATTAAAGAATGAGTGGTTGAGAAGAATTCAAGCCACATATGAAGCTACAATCAAGGCTTGGTGGAATGGGAATTGCGTACAGTTGATGCGTAGTATATTTGCAAACAAATAATTCTCGGAGTACGAGTTATCGATCCACAGGGAAGTGGTTGTATCAAGCACTAGTTACTAACTTATTCATTAGAGCTAATCCTAACAATTACTTAGATGATTGATTGGCATAAAATAAATAAAATAAAACAGAGGTTTAGGATTTTGAAAACAATTAGAGAGAAGTTGAGATTCATGGGATTCAAGTATTTAATCACCTAGTGCCAATTATCGTTTGCAATATTTAGTTTGGAATTAAGATTTGTGTGGGAATGCAAAGTGGAATCGAATTACTCCCGTAATCTCTATTCCTAGTGAATTTCCACTCCCGTGGCTTAAACACCCAATAAGATCGAAGATCAGCATTCAATTATTCCTAATTACTACCATCTCCCGATTGGCAACAATCTAGAATAAACTTCCCCTAATAAGTTCCCCTTTCCCAAGGTCCAACCATTAGGTGCAATTGTGTGTACCCTAATTTATGCCCCAACTCCCATTGGTGACACAAACATGACTATGAAGCTAGTAACTATGGCCATTAATTACAAGCATCAAACAATATTATCACGATTGCAACACAAGTATTAAACCCAAATAATAATATATTAAAGAAACTGAGAGCTCAGGCACATAGGTTCATAAACACTTTTACCCAAAAATCTCTAAAGAATTTAGCCAAGCATGACTAAATTATACATAGCAAATATAAATAAAGAATTACAAATCATCAAAAGAGTACAAGAATTAACCAGACGATTTTCCCAAATCTCCCTAGTCTTCTTCTTGCTTTCCAAGACAACTTGTGGCTCTTGATTTCTCTCCTTCTTGTCTCCAAGAATCTCTGAATTCTCTCGGTCCCGTCTGTGTCTTTAGGGTTGAGGAAGGAGGGATTTTATAGTGGGTACAAAGTTGAGATGAAATAGGAATCTTGTACCAAATTGGACTCAAATTCTAATTCCTATATTTAAATAAAGAAATTGTCGTCTTTAATGATATTTAGAATTTGGAAGATTCCTTGAATTGCTAACTTTTAATATGGAGATATGAGCCTTGAAGTCCGCGCAATTGATATTAGGAAAAGAAATCTCGCGCTTGTATTGAATTTTGCCCAGCTGCGCCACTTTAGGCGTCTGTTTTTTTATCTGCGCCACTTTAGGCGTCAGTTTTTATCCCAGAAACAGACGCATATTCGACGCGTCGAGAATTTTCTCGACGCGTCGAGACTTCCTGTGCGCGAATTAATTAGCTACTGGAAAATTTCGACGTGTCGAGTCCACTGGGCCCCGAACTCATCCAAAATTGCTCCAAACTCATCCTTGAACTCCCCTTGGTCATATCTTTGACCTAAAATGGTTCAAAAACACTAACAAACACCGTAAAATATTCAAAACAAGTGCGAACCATAATTAAATGATAATAGCAAGGAAAACATGTATTAAATAAGCAAAATTAAAGAGCTTAATTACTGTGATGATTCAAAATAACCATAAAAACAAGCACAGATGTGATAACATCAACAGTATATAAGGAAGGGAAAACGAAAGAGGAAGTTGCCAATTCTGAAATTCTGATCTCATATGCAAGCTTCCTACATTACTGCTTTAATATTGATAATATTATTTGTGATTTAAATCTGTACAACAAATCAGTACCTGTGACAGCTGAAGTGCTACACCAAAGATGGTTATGGCATGCACGGTTCAGTCCTGAGTAGGTGTTTTAGAAGAGTTGTAGTGGTAAAGGCTGTGAGCCATTTGTAGTTACCTCTTGTAATACTCTGTGGTGAACATCTAGTGGATTGGGCAGACGTGGGTTGCCCCGCAGACGTAGGAGAAGGAGCTCCGAACTGCGTAACAATTCTACTGTGTCTTTACTTTATTTATGCTTTCAATTTCGTTATTTATATGTTGATTAAATTGATTTAATTAAACAGCGAAATTGTCTCATAACATAAAATCAAGTAGAATCCTTAGTGTTAAATTGATTTCAAGATACACGGGCTTTTTCACCCCCTATTTATACTTAACTAAGTCGGTCTACACATTTAATGCGCCTGCTACAAGCGGATCGACGTGGCGTCTTCTCGTTGGCTCAATCAGGCGGTCGCTCTGCAGCTACTCGTAGGTTGACTGACCGAGGTGACAGAGCCACCCTACCTGCAAGCTGTCAGCCTTCGTTCTGCCAGTGCAAGTTGGACCCTATAACTTGTCGTGTAAGTTACGTTTTCGGCTCTGCAGGCTACGTCACATTGTATGCCGACCGGTCAGCCTACGGTAGACCGACCGGGTGGCTTTCCATCAAGGCGATTCCAAGGGTGATCCGAGCGCATCTTCTTTTGTCACGAGGAATATCGGTACGAACGGTATGGTCGACCACAAGTGATTTAGTCTCGTCGGGTTGATGACCGTAATGAACCGGTTGGGTGACTTCTTGACGGACCGACTATAAGGATCAGTCTGCTATGCGTATTTACCCATCAATATATATATATATATATATATATATATATACATATATATATATATATATACATATATATATATATATATATATATATATATATATATATATATACATATATATATATATATATATATATATATATATATATATATATATATATTTTGAATCCGGTGCATCCCCCCTTGCCAGGTGAGCTCGTGAGTCCTTTTTTTGGCCGTTGATTTTTTTAATTCAATGGTTCAGATTGAGTTGTTGTTATGTCCACGTGCGATTGATTTGATGAATATAGGGGCTGTTTTGTACTTTGCCATTGGGTTTAATTATGTTATGTATTTAATGTCGTCGGTTTTTGTGATTTGGTATTTTTGGTCTCATCATCTTTCCTCTCTGTCGCTTCGTAGAATAGGCAGTCTCCCGCTTCCTTCCATCCTCTGCCTTTTCATCGTCCATTGCACTCTCTCGCTTCCTTCTCAAAGGTTGTTGCTTGCGTTCATCACGGCTGGGTAGAGCGTCCGGCGGTCGAAGAGACTTCGGAGCAACTCGTTGGGTTCCATGGCAGGTATTCGTCTTCGCCCCCTTTTTTTTAGGTATGTTTGTTTCCGTTTTTTGATCGGTTTTGTTATCGATTGAAGGGGTTGGGGTTGATAATTCTCGGGTGTGTATTGTTCGTGTTTATTTTATGGGGTTTCTGTGTTTTTTTCTGTGGGGTTTTCGCCGGGATGTGGGGATTTTGACGGTGGCCGGATTCTGGTAGGTTCATGAGCAGAGACGTGTGTAGCTACGGGTTAGGGTTTGGGTTCTGATTTATGTTTTTTTTTTAATTTTTATTTAAATATTGGGGTTTTTGGTATTTGAGGTTTCTGTAGTACTGTACTTAGAATAGGAGTTTTGGGGTTGTTGCATCTGTGTGTGGGGGTGTTGTCCCATTTCCCAGATAGGATTAATTAGTATATTTGATTGTAGTATGCATAATTAGTATTTGGGTGGTTCCGGTCTGTTGTTGATTTGGGTGGGTTTGGCTGGATGTATGTGCGTAGAATTAATCCGGTTGGTGCGTTTGGCTGGCTGTTAGTCTGTATTAACTGGTTTGTGTATTCAGAGGCTTTAGTTTGTGCATATTGCGTATTCAGTCTGGTTTGCACATTGTTGGTGGATTCCTGGTTTGTGCATTGTTGTGTGTAACCCTATGCATGTTATGTGTTTTGGGAATTGGCATTACGATGTTTGTTTGTTTTTTTGTTTTTTTTCTTTTTATGTGTTTAGCTGTGGAATGGCTTTTTTTTTTTTTGGTGTTGGATTTAGTTCGAGGTCATTTTTTGTTTTGTATATGCGCTGCTGCGTGTTGCGTGTGCGCAATGTTGTTGATTGTTTTTGTTTCTTTTGGTGTAGGGGTAGGAAGCTGGATGTTTTTTATTACCATTTGCAGGTGATGGTGTTCCTGAGCCCGTTGGTGTAGCTGATCCGATGGCACCTTTGCCACATCCGGAAACAGTAGGAGTGGCCGAAGAACCCGATCGGCTGGCAACATTGCCACAACATGAAGCAGTTGAAGTGCCCCAAGCCCCCGATCACCCGGCGCCGTATGTGGGTGGGTCAATGCGTATCTCTGCCTCAGAGTGTGCTTGGTTTTTTAATATAATGCTTGGTTTTGTAATGTAGTGCAGTGTGTTATTTAAATGTTCAATATTGTACAAATTGCATATCAATGATTCACCGTATTAGGTATACTTTGATTTATGATCCATTCTTGTGTAATTTAGGATGCGTTATACAGGCGATATGCGCATGCCTATATCCTCATACGCACTTTACACTGTAACTTTCATCAATACAGTGATATTAGTTGTACTCACCGTGCTTACCCTCCCACACTGTTCCAGTTCTTTAAAAAAATTCGACCAAACCATAAATTCAACATTATAACATTCTACGCACATACTATTTGCTGTCTACGCATCATCCCGCCATTCTATCGGTCAAACAAATAACCATGTACGCACCCACCTGAACACGAACACGCTACGCGCGTCAATGGACTACTACTTCGTCCAACAACCACACCCCCCTCCCACCCCCACTGGGAAAAAAACCCATTCTTTAGTATATGCACAGGCGGATTTAGTTAAATAATACCATGGTGTTTTTAGGGTAATTGGTATGTGCGTAGCTGGCGCGTGTTAGTGTGCATTTCCAGTCTGTGCGTGTGTGTATATAGATTGTGCGTAATACGCTTTCGGTACATAAACAATGCCAATTTTCCCTAAGAGCTATACAGGCGATATGCACAGGCCTATATCATCATACGCACTTTACACTGTAACTTTCATCAATACAGTGATATTAGTTGTACTCACCGTGCTTACCCTCCCACACTGTTCCAGTTCTTTAAAAAAATTCGACCAAACCATAAATTCAACATTATAACATTCTACGCACATACTATTTGCTATCTACGCATCATCCCGCCATCCTATCGGTCAAACAAATAACCATGTACGCACCCACCTAAACACGAACACACTACGCGCGTCAATGGACTACTACTTCGTCCAACAACCACACCCCCTCCCACCCCCACCGGGGAAAAAGACCCATTCTTCAGTATATGCACAGACGGGGGGCGTACAAACCAGTTTTTTCTTCAAGATCGCCCCATGAGTGTTCTTTTTGTCTGAACTTCGTCGCACATCAAAGCCACTTATAGAGGCGTAGTTGTTGTAGAAGCAAATAACTTCTTCCAATGTCGAAAACAACTGCCCCAACACTGGTTTCATGGATTGGTCGCATTCCGGTAACCAAAACTGTGTCCCATTCGGTGATGAATCTATAACACACTGCTCCGCGTCAACTGCGTGTTCCATATGTAGTGCACCTGCCACAAAGGTTATAGTTAATGACGTTTTACGCTATAACCAGCCATACAAAAAAAAAAAAAAAAAAAAAAGACATATATATATAATGAGAAATGTTACCAGCTTATACGCACTTGCTCTTATTCTTTTACGCACCCACCCTAAAATTCTAGATTGGTTTATATGTTCAACATTCATTTCCCCTTCAAATCATTCTGAGTGGTGAACCTAACGCACTTACCGCACAGTACATTCTGCCCCATCGTCAATAATTAATCTACCCTATATGCACATACAATAACCCGGACGCGCGATAAACATCACATAACTTATACTGCGCCCAACTATCGCCACCGCCCCATCACGCCATCCACCACACACCACCACACTTTGCGGATTAATCATTCAGTAAACAACATATGCACAAGCGAGAGTTCGGAAACGCACATACCTGTGGTGGGGGTCGCCGGAAAACTTTGGTGTTCACTCTACACTTACAGCCCTGAGTTTTCTCGTCAAAGCTTGTTCACACCACGGTAAGTCCAGCAGCCTTTGTAAAGAGGAAAACCTATTAATTTCCTTTGAAGATATCAAGGCGTAGAATGCTTCACATTCCAATCATAAAATGTCCATAAATACACTTAATCATTCAATTACTATTATCTCCCTCTGTTTGGGAAATATCCTTAATTACCACCTAAATTCATTACAATCTCAGCCATTCATGGTAATAAGATCAATGGATATTAGGAGGGCTCATGGGCTCATCTAATATAGGGGGTGCATCGGATTCGAAGCCTATATATATATATATATATATATATATATATATATATATATATATATATATATATATATATATATATATATATATATATATATAGAGAGAGGCGGGTTCAGGTGCGGTAGTGTCTTACGGTGCGGTTATTTCTTACGGTGCGGCAACACCAATAGTTCACCAAATATGCACCATCAACGTTAGGAAATACACCACACAAAACAGAGTAAACAGAGCCCTGCATCACCAAACACACACCATTAGGTGTGAGTAAAAACACCATACACTGTTCGGAAATACACCATTGGGGGTGGTGAGTTATATGGTATGTTTTTTTGAGTCTGTGGTGTATTTTGTGATGTTTTATTACATTTCATTGGGGTGTGTTTTTATTACAATGTTGGTGCATATTGTTAACACTGTTGGTGTATTCTGGAATTTGACCGCACCGCCGCACCGTAAGACCCCGCCGCATATGAGCGCTCTTATATATATATATATATATATATATATATATATATATATATATATATATATATATATATATATATATATATATATTTTTTTTTTTTTATTTTTTATTTTTTATTTTTTTTTTTTTTTTGAATCCGGTGCACACCCCCTAGTCAGCTGAGCCCGTGAGCACACTCCCTGATCGTTGATTTTAATTTTTTGACGATTCAGATTGATTACCACTTGGATCTCATGTTATACTGATTCTAGATGAAGCATGAGTCTTTTTGTTCTTAAGCACTATATTTATTACTTTCCATTTCATTTATTTCCATGTGAATAAAGATTGGTAGCGTTATTTCAGCTCTCTTTAATTAATATTTCTCTCACTTTCTTAGTAATTTTCTTTAGAATTTTACGGCGGTGTGTGCGTGGGTGTGAAATGGTGTGTGCGTTTACTGTAACAGGGCTTGTACACCATGGCGTGCTGGTTTTTTTTCATAAAATTATGCGTTTTGGTATGTGCGTTTCGTGATACAGGCATGTACATTTTGGTTTGTGTTTTACTAGTTTCGGGCGTGTGCGAAACGGAGATATAGTATTGGGCTTGATGTGGTTTTTTTTTTTTTTTTAACTGTGGGGAATTTTACGATGGTGTGTGCGCGGGTGTGGAATGGCGTGTGTGATTTTCTATAACAGGAGGTGTACACCATGGCAAACTATAAAACGCACACACCATTCCACACCCACGCACACACCGCTGTAAAATTTTCCATAATTTAAAATTTCAGATGTATAAAATATAATTAATTATTACCATTGATAGAGTCACTAATAATTTAAAATATCAATTCCCATTCGTAATCTCCCTAATATAATGCTTAAGATTCCAATTGTATTATGTCCATAATTAAACATATATCTACAATTACTATTTAATTCTTTTGATTTAAATATATCCTTAATTACTTTCACAATCTCTTACAATCTCAACCATTTATGGAAAATGAATCAATGGATATCATTAGATCTCATGATCTAGGGGTTGCACCAGATTCGAAACCTATATATATATATATATATATATATATATATATATATATATATATATATACACATGGACGGAGCCAGAGGGGGGCAGGGGGGTCAGCTGCCCCCCTCACCCCACCCCCACCCCATATATAATATGTGTATGTATATATGTATATATAGTACATGTTTGAGTATTAGTATAAAAAAAATTATTAATTTTTAACAAAAAATGAGTTAGATTAGTTGGTAGAGCATGTGTTTAGTTATATTAAAGGTTAGGAGTTCAATTCCTTTTGTTGTCAATATTATTTTACAATTTTTTTTGGCTCGTTCCCTATGATTTTAATAGCTTTTTTAATATTTAATACACACACATACATATATATATTCAAATTATTTTATCAAATTAATTATTTTTATATTTAGTTATATTAAAGGTTAGGAGTTCAATTCCTTTTGATATGTTTTATTTTTCATCCATATCCAATAATATTTACACATATATTTTTTAGGTAATTTATTTATTTATTTTTTTAAATGTCTTTTTTATTTTAATGTTTCGCTTATACTGGAAAAAATTTCTGAATCGATCCCTATTTCGCCCCCCCTCAACAAAATTCCTGGCTCCGTCCCTATATATATATATATATATATATATATATATATATATATATATATATATATATAAAAGCAGATCAGATCAGATAAGATCTGAATGGCGATATGTGAGAGGTGCAAATTAAATCATCATTTGTCTTGATGCTCCAACTTGCGCCAGTTGCTCGATCTAGTACGGACTTGGACCCTACATCACATGCATCTTTACTGCATTCTGATCAGACACAATGAAAGCTCTTTGAAATATCTATATACTCGGTAGTAATTAAGTTTTCGGTCAGTAGTAATTTTATTTTCTAGTACGGACTTACCTTACATCACATGCATTTTTACTGCATTCTGATCACATGCATCTTTACTGCATTCTGATCAGACACAATAAAAGCTCTTTGGAAAGTCTATATACTCGGTACTAATTAAGTCTTCGGTCAGTAGTAATTTTATTTTCTAGTACGGACTTACCCTACATCACATGCATCTTTACTGCATTCTGATCAGACACAATAAAAGCTTTTTGAAAAGTCTATATACTCGGTACTAATTAAGTCTTCGATCAGTAGTAATTTTATTTTCTAGTACGGACTTACCCTACATCACATGCATCTTTACTGCATTCTGATCAGACACAATAAAAGCTCTTTGAAAAGTCTATATACTCGGTACTAATTAAGTCTTCGGTCAGTAGTAATTTTATTTTCTAGTACGGACTTACCCTACATCACATGCATCTTTGCTGCATTCTGATCAGACACAATAAAAGCTCTTTGAAAAGTCTATATACTCGGTACTAATTAAGTCTTCGGTCAGTAGTAATTTTATTTTCTAGTACGGACTTACCCTACATCACATGCATCTTTACTGCATTCTGATCAGACACAATAAAAGCTTTTTGAAAAGTCTATATACTCGGTACTAATTAAGTCTTCGATCAGTAGTAATTTTATTTTCTAGTACGGACTTACCCTACATCACATGCATCTTTACTGCATTCTGATCAGACACAATAAAAGCTCTTTGAAAAGTCTATATACTCGGTACTAATTAAGTCTTCGGTCAGTAGTAATTTTATTTTCTAGTACGGACTTACCCTACATCACATGCATCTTTACTGCATTCTGATCAGACACAATAAAAGCTCTTTGAAAAGTCTATATACTCGGTACTAATTAAGTCTTCGGTCAGTAGTAATTTTATTTTCTAGTACGGACTTACCCTACATCACATGCATCTTTACTGCATTCTGATCAGACACAATAAAAGCTCTTTGAAAAGTCTATATACTCCGTACTAACTAAGTCTTTGGTGAGTAGTAATTTTAATTTTATTTTCAATAGTTGGAGATTTTACCTTAAATTTTTGTGGACCCCAACATCTACTTCATCATCCACTATCTCACTCAATCACAAAATTTCTGGATCATTATATTGTGCATCTGTATGCATCATACATGGTGCATACGGATGCAAAAACGAAGTCGTTTTATTAAAAACGCGCATCCCACTTTAAAAAAAATTCAGTTTCGATTCCCCTCAACAGCATTATGTTGTTCATTCATTCTGGAATTTTAGTTCATAGATTATGGAATTTTAGTTCATAGATTCTGAAATTGTAGTTCATAGATTCTGAAATTGTAGTTCATAGATTCTGAAATTTTAGTTCATTGATTAGGGATATTTAGACGTGAATCGAAACTGATTTTTTTTTTTTCATTCATGCTGGATATTTAGTTCATTCATTATGGATATTTAGTTTATTCATTATGGATTTTTAGTTCATTCATTCTGGAATTTTAGTTCATAGATTCTGAAATTTTAGTTCTTTGATTCTGGAATTTTAGTTCATTGATTCTGGATATATAGTTCAAATTATGTACAATATAATGTTGTTGCTGGGAATCGAAATTGATTTTTTTTTAAGTGAGACGAGCGTTTTTAATAAACGACGTTGCTTTTGCATCCGTATGCACCATGGTGCATACGGATGCACAACATAATTTGCCAAAATTTCTTCTTCCCATTAATTTTAAGTTTTTCACAACTTTTTGTGGATCCACTATCTTACTACTATATTTTAATTATTTCTTTATTTATCATCATTATAAAAATTATAATTACAATTATTATTTTTATTATATTTAAATTACACATATCCAAATTAAAATAAATTTACAATTATAAAATTTACAATTGTTAATATTTTTACTACGTAAAAATTTAATAACAATATCCAAAAGACAAAAACTTAAAAAATAAGTAACAAAAAAAAAAAAAAAAAAAAAAACAGAGTAAGAAATAGCTGGCCGTTGGCCAGCTTAAAAACAACAACAAAAAAAAATTTAAAATTTCACATGCTTAAAAAAAAAACAGAGCTTCAATTGAGCGCCAAGCAGATGGTCCCACTGGTGCGTGAATTGCGCTAAACTGTTTTCTTCTTTTCTCCTGCAAAATCTCATGTTTTGCAGGAGAAAGAACTCATTAAAATTTAGACCTCTCATTAGCTCAAAATCTTACTCCTAGTTTTTCACTATTCCAAAATCATCTATGATAGATGTGTTATTGGGGATGCCCTTACCATAATTTACCACACACAAGTCTATCAATTGAGTGACATAATAGTGTCGAAATAATTTAATTGACAAAATTTAAAATAATTTGAAAATTAAATTCGTTCAAATTGGAAAAGTAGAGACTAAATTGAGGATTGCATAATAATTGAGAGATCAAAATAAAAATTTCTCATGAAATAATTTCAACCATTCAAATGAGATGATTAGACAAACCAAGTTGAAAATCTAGGAAAAAATAATGTGAGAGGTGCAATTGTGCAAATTAAATCATCATTTGTCTTGATGCTCCAACTTGCGCCATTTGCTCTAGTACAGTCACTGTTGGAGACTTGGAGCCTACCTCTGGGTAAATTATGATGTGCATCCGTATGCACCATGCATGGTGCATACGGATGCAAAAACGACGTCGTTTTATTAAAAACGTGCATCTCCCCTTAAAAAAAAAAATTAGGTTCGATTCTCAGCAATAAAATATGAACTAAAATTTCAGAATCGATGAACTATAATTCCATAATCGATGAACTAAAATTCTAGAATCTAATCTATGAACTAAAAATTCCATAATGAATGAACTAAAATTCCAAAATCTATGAACTAAAATTCCAAAATCGATGAACTACAATTCCAGAATCGATGAACTATAATTCTAGAATCAATGAACTAAAATTCCATAATCTATGAACTAAAATTCCAAAATGAATGAACAACATAATGCTGTTGCTTGGAATCGAACCTGATTTTTTTTTTTTAAGGGGAGACGCGCTTTTTTAATAAACGACGTCAGGACCATCACATGCATATTTTCTCATTCTGATTCTGATTAGACACAATAAAAGCTCTTTGAAAAGTCTATATACCTTGTACAAATTAAGTCTTTTGTCAGTAATTATACTTTCCTTACGAGTTCTACTATATAGACTCCCAAAATTCTACTCCCTCATATGTACTCCCTGAGGTGGCAAACCAGGATTGGTTATTTTCATCATGTGGATCCACTGAAAAGTATCTACATCAAAAGCATGTGAAAGGGAGTACAAGTTGGAAGTTTAAAATAGGAGTACACCAAGTATTTTCCCTTTCCTTACCCATAATTTACCACACAAATTAAAAGTCTATCAATGTGACTGAAGAGTGTCAAAATAATTTAATTGACAAAATTTAAAATAATTTAATGATTAAATCGTTCAAATTGAAAATTATGGACAAAATTGACAATTGCAAAACAATGGATGACGTAGATGAGATCCTTTTATCTCAAAATCAATGCGAAGAACCAACTTCACATTGTATGCTACAGTTTGGACCAAGGCGTTTACTCCCTGGGTTACCTGATCCTCTAGCACTTTGTCCACCACTATCGTCATTGCTCTCAGTTCTCTCTCTTCTCTCACACACAGTGAAGACATAGGAAATTATATTCTTCGAGATATAATATTTAGAGCAGATACGATAATTGGTTTACATAAATTGGAAAAGTGATGATGGATGTCTAGAAAAGTTGCCTTATTTTATTTCGTCGATCCAACTTTTCCACCAAGCCATTCCCAACTCAATTCAACTGGTCATTTCTTAATTACTTCAATTCTTAATTTCCCACTCTTCATAAGATCACACAACCTATTTACATCTTTTATTATCATCTTTGTATATCTCACAAATCAAAAGTCATTATCAATCGTCTTGGACTTCATTTCTTTCGGAGTTCACAACTCTTGTCTTATCTACTTACTATCTCTTCAAAGATAGAGGAAATCACCTTCACGTTTGTTCAATCCATCCTTAAGTCTAATTTCTCGGTGCTTCAAGTTCTACTTTCAACCTTCAAGTTTAGTCTTTGAAATTCTCTTCACCATTGATCTCAAAAACATCCACTTGGGTGAGTTTAACTTCTTCTTGTCGCATTAACATTTACACTTGTCTTCCTTCCACAATTGTGGATCTTTAACCGTGGCCTCTAAGCTCTAATCACTTCCTTTTCTTCATATTTTTCTCTAGTTGCACGAAGATTCTCTTCAACCTTGAGGTTAGCTTAGATCTCGTGGGCGATACTGCACGAGCTATGATGCCGATCATTTCGAGCAAGAACAACTAGCTCCAAACCGCATGTGGAGTAACCTTCTTCATCACGTTCTTCGGTTGACTAGATAGGCACACTACTACTTTACTTCTTTGCAACAAAAGATCTCACTACTTCTAACTTTCTTTTCTCAAAAACAAGGATCACACAAACATGATATAAACATAACTCTTATACTTATCTCATTAACACCCTTCACATAACTTTTCAATTTTAAACTTTCAACTTTCAACTTTCACTTTTCAAGGATAATAACAAGGTTGAACAAAGCAACTTCTTAACAAACAAACTTGAATTCACCAGATAAGTGTACACTTGATTTGAAGGAAATTGACTCCACAGAAGAAGAAAGTAAGAGGTTTCTAAACTTGAAACTCGAGAGTACTATTGGTTACAACCAAAGTCATGATTATCAAAGTCATGGTTTCCGAGGATCCAACAAAGTCTCGTGAAACAAAAGCTGTAGTTCGAATTCCAAGAGAAGGACAGAACAAAGAATAATCTCAATGAAATAACTCAATACTAACGGATTCCAAATAAAGGTGCAATAAGGATTTAATCTCAAGCAATAGATCAACACTGGTGGATTCCAAATGGAGATATAAAAGAAAGATGGTCTCGACTTGTAACAACCCAAAATTTCATTTTATAAATCTGGTATTAAGAAATCCCAAAATAGCCATTTTCACCCCATTAAAAATTTTTGCGATCAATTGGTGTTTGAATAAAATATTTTCGTCACATTTTAAACTAATTCGACACCAGAATGGATTCTATTCGAAAATTCCTAAGTTTTCGGGTACTTCGCATACCAAGATTTAAATCGAGAAATTTATCTGAGTGAGACCGGGAGAATTTAAAAAGATTTTAAACAAGTGTTCATCCAAATAGCTTTTTGAGAAAATTCATTTCCAACCCCAAAGTATTTAAAGTTAGCATTTCTAGCCTTGGTCCATGATACAAGGTGAACCATTTCATTCCAAAAGACTTTGTTGAGAAACACATTCTATGCAAGCTTTTACCATTCTGCCCTCAACCAATCATTGGCCTTCTACCTAGGGTTTTTGACCCTATATAAACTCCACTATTCCATTGTGATTTCCTGATCTCTTTCTTTGCCTCTCCACACATTTTGTCTACCAAGAGAAAGGGAGAAAACAACATCACAGTAAGCTCATCTCCTTCTTCAATCCTAGCCTTCATTTCTCTTCTAGTTTCTTTTAATCTTTGAGGTTCTAGGCTAAGATTGTATGGTGTATTTGGGAAGTATAGGTGGTGAAGGAGGCACTAGCTAGATAGAGAGGAA
The DNA here is from genome assembly GCF_001879475.1 of Ipomoea nil. NCBI lineage: Eukaryota > Viridiplantae > Streptophyta > Magnoliopsida > Solanales > Convolvulaceae > Ipomoea > Ipomoea nil. Next base: position 9,855,402 of record NW_017617471.1, read on the forward strand.
GAAGAGATCCAAGCTAGAAGAAGAACTATAAGAGGTATAACCCCATGGATTCCTCTATAAAATTTGGCTCTGTGAAGCCTTTATATTGAGTAGAAACTATGAGATTTTGTTGTGTTTATGCTTAGAAGTGATCTAGTATTTGTTTGTGAGTTGTTGAGATTGTTTTGGACTTGTTTGGTTGAGTTTTTGCAGATGAGAAAGCCTTCTGGTGCACACACAGTGTGCACTAGATCAGACTAACGACCCTAGCCGCGGCTCATCAGGAGGGCCGCTGGCTAGAGCCGTAGTTGCACGGGACTAGGGCACGGCCCTAGAGGAGGGCCGCCGCCTAGTCCCGGTGGAGTAGCGGGGTACATGGGGCGGACCATGAGGAATCCCGCCCCAGGTCCCTGACTTTGATTCTGAGAAGAATCTGTGCAGTGGCCGGGCCCTTGTGGCTCCGCTACGTGTCGTTTCGGGCCGAGTGTTACGGCCCTTGTGGCTCGGCTCTTCGGGACCGTCTCGACGCACGTTTTGGCTTTGATTTCGTTGAATTTGGATTAAAAACGAGTATGTTATGAAGGAATTTGTGAAGAATTGTTACACAGATTATATATTTGCTAAGTTACTGTGTATGAAGAATTATTTGTCTATGTGTTGCTTGCAAAACCCCTTTCAGGTGGGCCCAGCAATGAGAAGAGATCGAGTTATATTAGTTTCTTAGTCTGAGATGTCTAAACTCTAGGTTTTTTTTTTTTTTTTTTTTTTTTTTTTTTTTTTTTTTTTATGATCATGTTATGGATTCTAGACCTATTTTGACGTTATGTTTTTTAGGATGATGTTGACGTTTCCCCCCTTATGTTTCCAGTATTTATATTTGGATTCTAGATTTTTTCTTATTTCTAGTTTTACCCTTAGCCTGTGCAATCACCACGGAGTGGTGGTTGTGGCGATGACACTCCCACTAATTATCTTTTAGTTATTTCCGCTGCTTAGTGATGTTAATGACTGTTTAGAGTTGAAATTAAGAGTTAGAAAAGTGGGGTGTTACAAATTGGTATCAGAACGGTACGAATCGCGGGAGACTTAGGAAGTTTGACCCTTAAGATTGAGTATAGAAACTCTAAGTAAAAGTCCTAGGAAGGACAAGCTAAGGAAAGACCTTTAAGTTGAGGTTTTAAGAAGGACAATTTAAGCTGAGAACTCTAAGTGAAATCCTAGGAAAGATAAGAATAGGGAAAGAGCCCTAAGTTATGAAAATTGAGATAAGAAAGACTCTAAGTTCAGTGGTTGAGTATGAGAATCAGAGTTAAGAGAAACTCTAAGTATCAGTTATGAACGCGGTGTGGTTGTGAGTTCCCTTGCGTTTGCTTATCTGTTTTGTGCTTTATCAATGTGTTTAAGTGCTTTTGCTTATTTTTTTTGAAAGTAAAGCAGAGAAGTTTTCAGTGAGAAGTTGAAGTGAAAGTTAGAAGTTGAGATTTTGAAAGTCAAAGTTTGAAAGTGGAAGTTTTGTGAAAGTGCTAATGTAAAAGTATAAGAGTTTGTACATGTTTCTTGCTTATGTGATTTACCAATGTGCTTGTTATGCCATGGATATCTATTTCGAGTAAAGTAGAGAAGTAAAGAGAGAAGTTGAAAGAGAAAAACCAAGAGTTTGAAAGTTAAAGCTTAGAAGAGAAGTTATTCTTGTTAAGTTGTTAAAGTAGATGAGAAGAGATGCCTTTGTTGCTTTGTGTGATCTGCTTGTTGCAAGTTTGTCTTAAGATTAGAGAAGTTAGAATCAGCTAACTTATTAGTCGTGCTAAAAAGAATGATCTGTTCTGGTCATGTTCAAAGGGTTTCGCAAGTTAGAGAGGAATCTCCTCGCTCCTCAGGACCTGGAGCGTCGTCATCTACAAATTTGACTGAGAGTCTGTGCCAGCTCACCCAGTTACCCAGACCATAGGAGCTGCCGTACTCAGTGGGAATAACGGTGGTGATGATGTGTCCAGAATGATCACGGGGCGCAATCCACCGTGTTTCTTGGGTCAGGAGGATCCGGAAGTTCTTGAGAGTTGGATCCGCATGTTTGAAAAGTTGTTTGACGTGGTAGGATGCCCAGAGGATCAGCGAGTAGAGGCTGCCGTATACTATCTACAAGGAGAGGCTGACCACTGGTGGGTCATGGAAGGACCGACTGTTCAGGCAAGAGAAGGGTTTGACTGGGGGATGTTCAAGATGGTGTTGAGAGAGAGATTCTACCCAGAGTATGTCAAGGCTGCCAAGTATGAGGAATTCTTGCACCTCGAGCAAGGAAGTTTGACCGTTTAGGAGTATCATGTCCGCTTTGTGGCACTGTCTCGATTTGCTCCTACCTTGGTACCTGATGAGGCGAGTAGGGCTCGCAAGTTCATCCGAGGATTGCACTATGATGCTCATAAATCCTTCTCCGCGGCGAGATTTGCTACATTGAATGAAGCTTATGAGGCAGCTGCTGGTTACTCCAGGATTCAACAGTTGCACCGAGATGCCATGCAAGGAATGAAGAAAAAGAATGAGGGGGTGGAATCGCAGTCAAACAAAGAGCACATGTTCAATCCGACTAGCAGACTTGACCATCGAGGAGGGGAAATGAGGAACATGACTATGAGACAGGGAGCTGGAGCTAGAGGACCACCGAGAGAGGGGACTTCGGTATGTCCGAGATGTGGCAAGGATCATCCTAAGACCACTTGTGGAGGATTGCCTATAGTTTGCTTCCGGTGTGGGAAGCTGGGCTATAGAGCCGCTATTTGTCGTTCCCCGAGGACGGAGGGATCCCATGGTACGATCCCGAGCTAACTACCCAGAGGTCCGATCAACCAGGAGCCGAATCAAGCTATGGGACGTGGCTATCCACCGAGAGGAGGTCCACACAGAAATGGGAATCATGGACGAGGCGGAACGCAGCAAGGACGTACTGGAGGAGCTGGACCAGGAAGGATCATGGTCATGGGACAGACTCAGGTCGGAGATCGCAATCTCGAGAAAGGTAACACTCTAACTTGGAATGAGTGTGTTGATTTTGCTTGGATGCTTAATTAGATGTGCATGCTTGAGAAATTGTTACAAGTTGTTGCAAGGTGTTAAAAGATGTGATAATCTAAGAGTTTTGGGAATTTAGAAGTTAAATGAGTTTGTTTTAGAGAAAAAATTAGATTTGAATGCTACGATTTATTGAACAAGAGAATTAGAAGAATGAAAGTAGATATGAGTAAGAATGAAAAATCGTTAGGAAACGATTGAGGTTTAAATAAGAGAGATGTTTATCGAAATAGAAGTGAAAACGAGAAAAGAAGGAAACGACGAGTAAAGAAGTGGGATAAGAATTTAGCTTAAGCAATTCCCCGGAGGAATTTGAAAGTCAAAGGATTGACAACGAAATCGGGATTTATTAAAGTCAAGGACTATGTCCAATTTTGACCCGATTTGAAGATTTGACAAAGTCGGATGACCGATTTCAAGTTGGGGCTGAACCGGATCCGACCTGGTTACCCGACCCAGTGGCGGGTCTAGGCCACGGGCCGGAACAGGACCCGTTCCGTGTGACGGAACGTGGTCACGGACCACGTAATGGTCCGTGACCTGGGGGCCATGTCAGCTTTGCTGACAATGAGCCTTGGCGCGAGCCATTGGGAGGGCCGCTGCCAAGCCCCATCACCCTAAACCCTTCAGTTTTCTTTTCTCTTCTTCTTCTCTTCTTCGCTGCACACTGCCTCAACCTCAACCAAAAACCTATCTCCTCCAAATCAACATCTTTCATCAAGGAAATTTCAAGAGTGTCTTCTCCAAGTCATTCTAAGTACAGGAAAAATACTAGTTGGGTCATCCACTACAATTTTAACAAGAACAAGACAACAAGGTTGGACCACAATGGTGAAGGGAAAACAACAAGTAGAGGGAACCAGTCAGGAAGCACCTACCTACTCAGTAATAGGAGGTAAAACCTATTTCCCCGAATTCTTTTCTGAAGATTTTAATAGTATATTGGAGAATCGAGGTTTGTTGAGGAAATTTTTGAGAATCCAAGAGGAAATTTATCCCGATTTAGTGATTGAATTTTATGAGAATTTGTCCACAAAACATAAGAAGGGGGTGACTTTGATTGTCTCTAATGTGAGAGGCACGAAAGTAGAATTGACACCACAAAAATTGTCAAATTGGTTTGACCTACCGTTGGATGGATTGGATATGTATGACCGGGAGGATTGGGTTGCCCATGCGGGGTTGACACATCAAGAGTATTTGAGATACATGACCAGGAGTAGGGAAGAGTTCCCTAAGGAATATCGCCCCGAGAGACCTACATTGACTGGAGAGAAGAAATTGTTAGTTTTGTTGATAGAAGAGTGCTTATTTCCGTGTAGGAACAACTCTACGGAGATTGGTAGTTGGACGTGTACCATTGCCTTTATGTTGAGATTTGGTCGTGCAATTAATTTTCCAGTTTTGATCCTTAAGCACATGGCTTACTTTAAGGCAAAGAACAGGAAGAACCTACCCTATGGCATGATGTTAAGTTTGGTTTTCAAAAAGATGAATTTACCTGAGTTAGGAGAAAGAATCCAAAGAACCACTAGGTCGGCTTTGAATGCCGTCAATCTGAGATATTATGAGCTGTACCAGGTTGCTGAGAACAAGTATTTGACCCTAGCTGACATTGCTAAGAAGCCCTTGGACGAGAGAATGGCTCTTGTGGTTAGTTTGAATGTACCACAAAGAAAGTGGTCGAATGTTGGAATTGAATATGGACACATAGCCGAGGCTAGTGGAGAAGGGGTTGCAATGGGAACTGATTCGGGAGTTGGCATGAGTCATGAGGGAGCACCAGTTACAGCTACCCAGCCGAGAGCACCACAGGGTTATATGAGTGGGCCTCAATGACCTACTTATGAGGATCTATATGCCATGATCGACAACCGTTTCGAAAATTTGAGTGCTCAAGTGAGCTATGGTTTTGCCAACTTTGATCAAAGGGTAGCAGTCATGGAACAAATGACGGGGATTGAGAATGTACAGAGATAGACTCCCTATGGTTGGGATCTGAGCTACATGCCACCAGATGATTCCTCGGGAGGCTTTGATCAAGGTAACTAGTTAAGCTTTTAAGTTCAGTTATAGATTCGTTGGTGCAGTTGTTTAGATTTTAGATAAGTAAGATAAGAACTCAGAAATTCCTAAATCTTTCCCAAGTGTTCCAACAGAAAATTCCAACCTTTTGGTTATATCACATTTTCTCTTCGAGAACTTGATCCACCCGTTTCTTCTAAGTTTCGGGACGAAACTTCTTTTAAGGGGGATAGAGTGTAACAACCCAAAATTTCATTTTATAAATCCGGTATTAAGAAATCCCAAAATAACCTTTTTCACCCCATTAAAAATTTTTGTGATCAATTGGTGTTTGAATAAAATATTTTCGTCACATTTTAAACTAATTTAACACTAGAATGGATTCTATTCGAAAATTCCTAAGTTTTCGAGGTACTTCGCGTACCAAGATTTAAATCGAGAAATTTATTGAGTGAGACCGGGAGAATTCAAAAAGATTTTAAACAAGTGTTCATCCAAATAGCTTTCTGAGAAAATTCTTTCCAACCCCAAAGTATTTAAAGTTAGCATTTCTAGCCTTGGTCCATGATACAAGGTGAACCATTTCATTCCAAAAGACTTTGCTGAGAAACACATTCTATGCAAACTTTTACCATTTTGCCCTCAACCAATCATTGGCCTTCTACCTAGGGTTTTGGACCCTATATAAACTCCACTATTCCATTGTGATTCCCTGATCTCTTTCTTTGCCTCTCCACACATTTTGTCTGGCAAGAGAAAGGGAGAAAACAACATCACAGTAAGCTCATCTCCTTCTTCAATCCTAGCCTTCATTTCTCTTCTAGTTTCTTTTAATCTTTGAGGTTATAGGCTAAGATTGTATGGTGTATTTGGGAAGTATAGGTGGTGAAGGAGGCACTAGTTAGATAGAGAGGAAGAACAGATCCAAGCTAGAAGAAGAAGTACAAGAGGTATAACCCCATGGATTCCTCTTTAAAATTTGGCTCTGTGAAGCCTTTTATATTTAGTAGAAACTATGAGATTTTGTTGTGTTTATGCTTAGAAGTGATCTAGTATTTGTTTGTGAGTTGTTGAGATTGTTTTGAACTTGTTTGGTTTAGTTTTTGCAGATGAGAAATGTTAGGAATAAATTGTAAAATTTTGATGAGCCGAATGTATTTTTGAAAAATCAAGTAGTCCCCAATTTTATTTTATTTGAGTCAGTTTTAAGTCCACAGAGTATGGTGCACCCATATCATGCAATACATGTACAAGTCTTGAAGATCATAATTTATTTGAAGAGTTAAGTGTGTGATAGTGTAAATTGAACCGGGGGTTACGATTACACTACGAATACGTATGTTTGTGAACGAGTAAAATGAAGCGCTCGACGGTCAGTCGGTCGGTCGATTGGTCGGACTACCGAGTGACGACTGAGCGGTCCGAGGCTAAGTAGTATTGCAAGTAGTAAATAGTAGGTTATAATGTAGTGAGTAGTAGTTACAATGAGATGAAGATGAAGATCTCAGAAGTGAGGGGTGAGACCCTCCTATTTATACTTAACTAAGTCGGTCTACACAATTAATGCGCCTGCTGCAAGCGGATCGACGTAGCGTCTTCTCGTTGGCTCAATCAGGCGGTCGCTCTGCAGCTACTCGTAAGTTGACTGACCGAGGTGACAGAGCCACCCTACCTGCAAGCTGTCAGCCTTCGTTCTGCCAGTGCAAGTTGGACCCTATAACTTGTCGTGTAAGTTACGTTTTCGGCTCTGCAGGCTACGTCACATTGTATGCCGACCGGTCAGCCTACGGTAGACCGACCGGGTGGCTTTCCATCAAGGCGATTCCAAGGGTGATCCGAGCGCATCTTCTTTTGTCACGAGGCATATCGGTACGAACGGTATGGTCGACCACAAGTGATTTAGTCTCGTCGGGTTGATGACCGTAATGAACCGGTTGGGTGACTTCTTGACGGACCGACTATACGGATCAGTCTTCTATGCGTATTTACCCATCACAAGTCCCCCACTTCTTGAATCCGCGAGAATCGTCGGGTTCGAGAAGTAAAAATAGCCTCTTTGTAATTTTTCCGATTGGCTTGTCACGAACAAAGTGTCATCTGGTCGGCCTACCATAGACCTTCCGTTCGACCTACCGTAGACCTTCTGCTCGACCTACCGTACTCCTCCTGGTCTACCGGACGCTTTTTGGTAATTTCCAAAATTCTGATTGCTTGTTGAAAATTTTGATCGGACGGCCTATACTAGTGTATTCTCATTTTGCACTTCTCCTTTCCTTAACCAACCCGAATTCTTTGGAATCTCACCACTTTACAAGGTAAAAATTCTGTTTCTTTAGCCTTCCTTTCGTTTTCCTTTTGCTTTGAATTTTTTATATTTCTTTCCCTGTCCGACCGAAACTCTAGACTACAAGTCCCTTGGGACATAAATTTTTTTCTTTGATGCCTTGTCCGTCCGTTTGCTCCGCCCGACCAACCACTTGCACAACCGTCGATCGCCAACCAGCCCAGGCCACCTACTCGCCACGCATGAAGTCTCCGCCGACCACCACGTACATCGTCGACCGACCGCCATCATGCACATCGTCAACCGACCGCCACTATGCTCCAATTCTACCATTCTTCTATGATGTTATGTCCGTCCTATCCGTCTGTTTGCTCCGCTCGACCGACCACTTGCACAACCGTCGATCGCCAACCAGCCCAAGCCACCTGCTCGCCACGCACGAAGTCTCTGCCGACCACCACGTACATCTTCAACCGACCGCCATCATGCACATCATCGACCGACCGCCATTATGCTCCAGTTCTACCATTCTTCTATGATGCTATGTACGTCTGTTTGCTCCGCCTGACCGACCACTTGCACAATCGTCGATCACCAACCGGCCTAGGCCACATGCTCGCCGCTCACGAAGTCTCCGCTGACCACCACGTACGTCGTCGACCGACCGCCATCCTTTTTGTAACATGTTACATGTTTCTTCTTGGTCGACCAAGCCGTCGTTTTTCTACTACTTGGTGTTTGTCGTTTTCCGATCGACCGGCCAAAGTAACGATCCAGTCGACTGATCAACTCATCAAATCATCAACTTCGCTCCTTCCGTTTACTTGCCTTTGTGTTGAATTTTATGTTAGTGATGTTTGTGTCATTTTCCTTCTAACCCAATGGCCAACTTGGCCGACACCATATCTTGCTTCTTTCGCTGCTTCTTGTACCAATATATGTACAAGTGTTTTGTTATTGTTGTTGTTGTTGCCTGCTTTGTGCTTTCTTCTTCGTTGTCGTTCGTTCTTCTTTTTTTTGTTGGTCTACCGACTGACCTCTTGCTACCGTCTGCTTGTTCGATGTTGTTGGTGATCTTTTCTCCGGCCGACCGGCCGATCACGCCACTTGGCTGACTGACTCACGTCGTTGTTGCTCTTTTTTTTTTTTGGTCGACCGACCGCCCTCTTGCTACCATCTGCTTCTTGGCAATGTTATCCGTAGTTGGCTTTATCTATCATATACTTTTGACTTCTCGTATTCGGGAGGCCGACCCCGTTATTGTGTCGGTCAGACCATGCCTATTTTATATATGTGTTCTTCGTTTCCTTTGCTCCGTACTGACTACTTGTGATTTTTTGTTCTGCATGCGTTGATCCGACCGACTGGCTGCCTTTCACCCTAATGGGTATGACCGACCGAGCAGTCGAGTAGTGCCATACTGGTTGGCCAGAAAAAACAAGTGAACTTAATCACTAACTCGATCGGAAAAAATCGTGTAGGTAGGGCCGGGATAACTCGACCGGGCAAAACCTCAAACGACAGGGCTGAGAAACAAGTGAACTTAATCACAAACTCAACCGGACAAAATCGTGCAGGTAGGGCCGGGAACACTCGACCGGGCAAAACCTCAAACGATAGGGCCGGGAACACTCGACCGGTCAAAACCTCAAACGACAGGGCCAGGAAACAAGTGAACTTAATCACAAACTCAACCGGATAAAATCGTGCAGGTAGGGCCGGGATAACTCGACCGGGCAAAACCTCCAACGACAAGGCCGGGAAACAAGTGAACTTAATCACAAACTCAACCGGACAAAATCGTGCAGGTAGGGCCGGGACAACTCGACCGAGCAAAACCTCAAAAGACAGGGCCGGGAAACAAGTGAACTTAATCACAAACTCAATCGGACAAAATCGTGCAGGTAGGGCCGGGATAACTCGACCCGGCAAAACCTCAAACGACAGGGCCGGGAAACAACTGAACTTAATCACAAACTCAAACGGACTAAATCGTGCAGGTAGGGCCGGGATAACTCGACCAGGCAAAACCTCAAACGACAGGGCCGGGAAACAGGTGAACTTAATCACAAACTCAAATGGACAAAATCGTGCAGGTAGGGCCGGGATAACTCGACCGGGCAAAACCTCAAACGACCGATCAGAAGTGTTTTTTTTTTTTTTTTTTGACGACCAACAAGAGGTCTCATCGCTGAGAAGCGGGATAGGTGTTACACTCGATCAGGCAAGACCGTGCAGGTAGGGCCAAGATAACTCGACCGGGCAAAACCTCAAACGGACCGATAGGGAGTTTTTTTTTTTTTTTTTTTTTTTTTTGGACGACCAACAAGAGGTCTCATCGCTGAGAAGCGGGATAGATGTTATACTCGATCGGGCAAGACCGTGCAGGTACGGCCGGGATATCTCAACCGGACAAAAACCTCAAACGGACCGATCGGGATTTTTTTTTTTTTTTTGGGACGACCAACAAGAGGTCTCATCGCTGAGAAGCGGGATAGATGTTACACTCGATCGGGCAAGACCGTGCAGGTAAGGCCGGGATAACTCAACCGGACAAAACCTCAAACGGACTGATCAGGAGTTTTTTTTTTTTTTTTTGGACGACCAACAAGAGGTCTCATCGCTGAGAAGCGGGATAGATGTTATACTCGATCAGGCAAGACCGTGCAGGTAGGGCCGGGATATCTCAACCGGACAAAACCTCAAACGGACCGATCAGGATTTTTTTTTTTTTTTTTTTTTTTTTGGGACGACCAACAAGAGGTCTCATCGCTGAGAAGCGGGATAGACGTTACACTCGATCGGGCAAGACCGTGCAGGTAAGGCCGGGATAACTCAACCGGACAAAACCTCAAACGGACTGATCGGGAGTTTTTTTTTTTTTTTTTTTTTTTTTGGACGACCAACAAGAGGTCTCATCGCTGAGAAGCGGGATAGATGTTACACTCGATCGGTCAAGACCGTGCAGGTAGTGCCGGGATATCTCAACCGGACGAAACCTCAAACGGACAGATCGGGAGTCTTTTTTTTTTTTCCTCGACGACCAACAAGAGGTCTCATCGCTGAGAAGCGGGATAGATGTTATACTCGATCAGGCAAGACCGTGCAGGAAGGGCCGGGATATCTCAACCAGACAAAACCTCAAACGGACCGATCGGGATTTTTTTTTTTTTTGGGACTACCAACAAGAGGTCTCATCGCTGAGAAGCGGGATAGATGTTACACTCGATCAGGCAAGACCGTGCAGGTAGGGCCGGGATATCTCAACCGGACAAAACCTCAAACGGACCGATTGGGATTTTTTTTTTTTTTTTTTTTGGGACGACCAACAAGAGGTCTCATCGCTGAGAAGCGGGATAGACGTTACACTCGATCGGGTAACACCGTGCAGGTAAGGCCGGTATAACTCAACCGGACAAAACCTCAAACGGACTGATCGGGAGTTTTTTTTTTTTTTTTTTTTTGGACGACCAACAAGAGGTCTCATCGCTGAGAAGCGGGATAGATGTTACACTCGATCGGTCAAGACCGTGCAGGTAGTGCCGGGATATCTCAACCGGACGAAACCTCAAACGGACAGATCGGGAGTCTTTTTTTTTTTTCCTCTACGACCAACAAGAGGTCTCATCGCTGAGAAACGGGATAGATGTTATACTCGATCAGGCAAGACCGTGCAGGTAGGGCCGGGATATCTCAACCGGACGAAACCTCAAACGGACAGATCGGGAGTCTTTTTTTTTTTTTCTCGACGACCATCAAGAGGTCTCATCGCTGAGAAGTGGGATAGATGTTATACTCGATCAGGCAAGACCGTGCAGGTAGGGCCGGGATATCTCAACCGGACAAAATCTCAAACGGACCGATCGGGATTTTTTTTTTTTTTGGGACTACCAACAAGAGGTCTCATCGCTGAGAAGCGGGATAGATGTTACACTCGATCAGGCAAGACCGTGCAGGTAGGGCCGGGATACCTCAACCGGACAAAACCTCAAACGGACCGATCGGGATTTTTTTTTTTTTTTTTTTGGGACTACCAACAAGAGGTCTCATTGCTGAGAAGCGGGATAGATGTTACACTCGATCGGGCAAGACCGTGCAGGTAGTGCCGGGATATCTCAACCGGACGAAATCTCAAACGGACAGATCGGGAGTCTTTTTTTTTTTTTTTTTTTTTTTTTTTTTCTCTGGACGACCAACAAGAGGTCTCATCGCTGAGAAGCGGGATAGATGTTATACTCGATCAGGCAAGACCGTGCAGGTAGGGCCGGGATTTCTCAACCGGACAAAACCTCAAACGGACCGATTGGGATTTTTTTTTTTTTTTGGGACTACCAACAAGAGGTCTCATCGCTGAGAAGCGGGATAGATGTTACACTCGATTGGGCAAGACCGTGCAGGTAAGGCCGGGATAACTCAACCGGACAAAACCTCAAACGGACCGATCGGGAGTTTTTTTTTTTTTTTTTTTTTTGGACGACCAACAAGAGGTCTCATCGCTGAGAAGCGGGATAGATGTTACACTCGATCGGGCAAGACCGTGCAGGTAGTGCCGGGATATCTCAACCGGACGAAACCTCAAACGGACAGATCGGGAGTTTTGTTTTTTTTTTTTTTTTTTTTGCCATCAACCGGGCTAAATCATTACATTTTGGACCGGGAATGCTTAACCGGTCAAAGTTTTTACAAAACGAGTCGAGAGTTGTCACTCGTTTAAAATCGATTTTAATGTCGATGGACGAACTTTATCAACCTATCGGTCAGACAAGTTTTCTTCAAGTAGTAGACTGGCCCACGGTAAGTTGATCGATCGACCGACTGCTCTTATGGTGTTATTTTCCTCCGCTTGGTAGTTCTTCGAGACTTCAACCTTGAGTGGTTCCGGTTGTCTTGGGGTCCTAACCGGAACTTGACACTTTTTCGAATTCGGTCAAAAATACTTTCTCGTTGAGTGACGTCGGGTTGTTGGTGGTCTCCACATCCTTCAATATTGTGCCTTCGGGATCGGTCCACCACTTTTATTTCCTCCAGGATGTGATTTTGGGGTTTCGGGGGCAATTTTTGGACATGTTGTGTGGTTAGTTGGTGCTGCTCCGCAATTGGGATTTGAAGAGTGGATGTTACAAAGTAGTACCCGGGAATTCCAGACCACGGTTGATAAATTTGAGTGAATCCCTGTGGTGGTGTTCCTTGCATGGGGTTTCCTCCAAATGTACCAGGTGTCGGGGGAAACATCTGGCTTGTCGGGGATAGTATGGTGTATGTCATTGGCATATGAAGGTGGACATTCATGCGTCCAGCCTGCTGGTCGGGATCCTGTCCGACTATATGGGTAGGTTGTGTATCATGTCCTCCGTGGTTAGATGTGACCTCATTGTAACACCCCGTGTTACGATCCCTAAAACCAATTAATCATTTAACAAATTACCCAAAAGAAGGAATTAAATCACAATAATTAATTAGGAAAGGCCCACCATAGTCCATGGGCCCTTATCCCTAAACCCAACCCTTAGTTCCAAAAGGAATAGAATTAGCAAGCCTATAATATTAGTTCCTAACCAGGACTCCTAAATATATAAATAGGATACTTAAGAGGCACCTAGAACCCCCCCCCCCCCCCCCCCCCCCACACCACAATAAACGACTCACCACCCCAAAGAGCTCCAAGAATTCCCTTAGAAGAAATTAAATCAAGAAAGCAAGAAAGCTTAAAGAAAGACCCTTCATAGCCAAGGAATTAATTAAGGCTAAGAGGTAACCCATGTCTCAACAAAACCTATTTTCGTAGCTATGATTCCCCTCTTAGGATTTCCCCATATTATTGTGTATTGATGATTTGTGATATTATTATTGATGGTTGTTGGGATGATTCCATGGGTGATCTTGATGATGAGAGGTTCTTGATAATTATGGTGTTCTTGACGATTATATAACGTTCTTGATAATTATATGGTTCTTGATGTTCTTAATGATTATATGAGGTTCTTGATAGTTATATGATATTCCTACCGAATCTTGATTTTGGAAGATGAATTGTGTTCTTGTTGATTTAAAAATAATTAGAACCCTAGGTTATATCGTGGAATTCGTATGGAATTATTCTTGGTATATTGGGTGGGAATTCTCATAATTGGGTGTTGATTATGTTTAGAAAAGCATGATAGATTATGTGCTGTATGTTTCTTGATTTTGATCCGTTAATCGTCTAAGTATGTTATCAATTGCGTTTGAAAGTGACTAAGCATGGTTTCGGGTTCCACAAAGGTTCCCGGGGCGTTTTTGGTGAAAAAGAGTCAGTGGGGGGTAGGTGGGGTAGGGGACCCGCCACCTACCCGCGGCCTTCTTGGGCAACGCCGGCAGCGGGCAGCCGGCGGGCGGGCAGCTGCCCGCCGGGCACCCGCTGCCCGGAATAGCTGCCGCCGGCGGGCAACCGGCGGGTGAACCCTCACCCACCGGCTACCCGCTGGTTTGTACCCCACCTTGGGATTTTGGCTTCCCCGTTTGATGTTCCCCCGACCCCCGTGGTGTCCCAACGGACTCTGTCTATCGTGCCTATGTCTAGTTTGATATTTCGGGTACCGTTCGTAGGTTGTATGAGTCTTATATATTGCATGCTAGTTGAATTGGTATCCCGTTGACCTAGGTGAAAGAAGCATGAACCCCTTAGTATTATTCTTAGTATGTGAAGGATCACGCATAGGTTTTGTTATACGTTTTCTCCCCCTTCCCCATATGTTAATGTGGGTTGCATGTGCTTGCTATGTGTTATGTGTGCATGATACCCCAATTCGGTTGCGATCGGATTGGTTATTCCTGAGCTGCGGTTCAGAAGCTGGCTGCGGTCAGATTTACACTCTTGGGCTGCGGTCCACCGTTTGGTTGCGATCAAACGTTTCTACATGAGCTGCGGTTCATATTTCCTAGCTGCGGTCAGATGACATACTCTTGGGCTGCGGTCAGATGACATACTCTTGGGCTGCGGTCCACTGTTTGGTTGCGATCAAACTATGATGAGCTGCGGTTCATCGGTCGGTTGCGATCGACCCCTCCGTGTTGCGATACGGGGCAGGGTGCTGTGGGGCCGTGTCAGAGCTATATGCGCTGACCCTCATGTATGGGCATGTGATTGGTCCTGTGGCGCCAACAAAGTGTGCTATGTGATGAGATATGGATGAGTTGTTGTTATGAGTACCTTGGGGATGTGACTATGGGATTTATACTGGGAATCGTATATGTTGGATTATGGTTATTAATTGTGCTTATCTTACCTGTCTTGCCTGTTGTAAACTGTATATGCTTGGTATAACTGCTGTCTGTGCTTAGCCCTATCTGATGAGTCTATCCCTGTTTTAAAAGCTAGAGTTCGTAGGATATATCTTCATGTTCAAAATGGTTTTCGTATATCTATATATATCTATATGTATTGTATTTCAACGCGTTGGAGTGGGTTACCAGCATCTCTCGCTGAACAGATATATTTGGCTTTCAGGCACAGAAGAATAAGTCACTGGAGCGCGCTAGAAATTGGAACATAGAAGTAGATAGCTTCCCTTTCGGCCTGCGTGTCATGCTTATGCATTTACATTATCGAGGATATTAGTTAGTTAGCCTGTGCACCTGAGTTCTCTAGCTCAGGTGTGGCATAGCACCCCGTACTCTTGTATTACGTTTTGGGATTTAATGAGATTTCGCCTTTATTTTATAAGTTTTAAATATCTTGAAAATTTGGGGTGTTACACTCATTCATCAGGCCTCTTGATCGGTCCAACTGTCATCGTAGATCATCTTCGGGGAGCGTATCGGCCGTATTATCGGGGTGATGTCCAACCTGACGGGTTGATCCATCCCTCTGCACGCGGCTCTGGCTCCGACTCCTCCTGATGTTTTCCATCTCGATCAACCAAGGCAGATTTCGTTGTGAAAGAAGAAAAGTAACGGGACAGAGAGTGACTCGTTCAAGTCCCCACAGACGGCGCCAATGATAGTGTAAATTGAACCGGGGGTTACGATTACACTACGAATACGTATGTTTGTGAACGAGTAAAATGAAGCGCTCGACGGTCAGCCGGTCGGTCGGTCGGTCGGACTACCGAGTGACGACTGAGCGGTCCGAGGCTAAGTAGTATTGCAAGTAGTAAATAGTAGGTTACAATGTAGTGAGTAGTAGTTACAATGAGATGAAGATGAAGATCTCAGAAGTGAGGGGTGAGACCCTCCTATTTATACTTAACTAAGTCGGTCTACACATTTAATGCGTCTGCTGCAAGCGGATCGACGTAGCGTCTTCTCGTTGGCTCAATCAGGCGGTCGCTCTGCAGCTACTCGTAAGTTGACTGACCGAGGTGACAGAGCCACCCTACCTGCAAGCTGTCAGCCTTCGTTCTGCCAGTGCAAGTTGGACCCTATAACTTGTCGTGTAAGTTACGTTTTCGGCTCTGCAGGCTACGTCACATTGTATGCCGACTGGTCAGCCTACGGTAGACCGACCGGGTGGCTTTCCATCAAGGCGATTCCAAGGGTGATCCGAGCGCATCTTCTTTTGTCACGAGGCATATCGGCACGAACGGTATGGTCGACCACAAGCGATTTAGTCTCGTCGGGTTGATGACCGTAATGAACCGGTTGGGTGACTTCTTGACGGACCGACTATACGGATCAGTCTTCTATGCGTATTTACCCATCAGTGTGATTATAGCTGATAGCGTAAATTGAACCGGGGGTTACGATTACACTACGAATACGTATGTTTGTGAACGAGTAAATTGAAGCGGTCGACGGTCAGCCGGTCGGTCGGTCGGTCGGACTACCGAGTGACGACTGAGCGGTCCGAGGCTAAGTAGTATTGCAAGTAGTAAATAGTAGGTTACAATGTAGTGAGTAGTAGTTACAATGAGATGAAGATGAAGATCTCCGAAGTGAGGGGTGAGACCCTCCTATTTATACTTAACTAAGTCGGTCTACACATTAAATGCGCCTGCTGCAAGCGGATCGACGTGGCATCTTCTCAACATCAACATTTTCACGATGGAACCGGAGACGCTCGAAGAGGGCTGATTCATGGAAATATATTTTCATACTTAAGCAAGAATCAGCAGATGAATTATTTGATCAACTTGATATGTCAGAACATTTATGAATGACAAGAAATGTCAAGCTTGCCCCGCCGAACTTATTCAAATTTTGGAGGCTACATTTTTCAAGAAACGGCAACGGGCAAAATATTCAAATCATCTGACAAAAGGCGAAAGACTACTGCCTAACATTTCAGATCAAGTTGACAACTTTATTTTGATTAACTACATACGAAGATGGACGATCGAGATCGAAAGTTGATCAACGGACAAATAGCTTTAACCGAGCTCCAAAAGCTAAACACTTGATTCTTGAGTTCATCTCCGAGTCAACCACTTCAACGAGAAACTGTAAATTAACCGCACCACTTTCAATACTCAGACTATTATTATTAACAATAATAGTATTAAACTATAACTCTATATCTCTATTCCAATACTCCCCGTAATCCTTTCTTTACTTTACTTACTCAATCAAATCCTCACCACCAACGATAAACGTGATATTAAAATCATTGATATCCTAATCCATAATTATTCCCTTATAGTCCAATCATGACATAATTAGTAACAGGATTCAAACCCATGCCTTCACTCTAACCATTATTAACATCTTTAACACCTTATTTACTTAATAACTCACCATCATTAGTCCATAACAAAAATATGTAGGCGGCTGCAAGAATCGAAACCTAGCCTTTCCCTCACTCATCTCATACTTTAACCACTCCACCATCTAAACCTTTATTAACTAAACCGCATTATTATTATTAATAACTCATTAACTAATCTTCATCATCTTACCCAAGCCAACTCCACTGTTATGGTTCGCCGGAGGAGAGCTAGATCTGCTCGTCGTGAGATAGAAGAGAGACGACAAGGTTGCTGCTGCTTCTCGTCAGAAAGGAAGGGAGGTCGCCGGACAGATGTCACCGCCGGACCGCTCAGTTCGCCGGAAAACAGAGCCGAGCTCTACCACGGCCAACCCGTGCTCAGCTCACCGGAAAAGATTGTTGTCCACGCTGCCTTGTGATGCTACCGTCGAACTGCAGTTCGCCGAGGGGAGAAAGAGACCGCCGGAACTATTCTGCTGGACCTCGCCGTTCTGCTCAGCCGCCGCCGTTGATCAAGAGGAGAAGACAGAGGTCACCGGAGCTTCGGGAAGAAGAGGGATGCTGACTCTGTTTGCCGGAGAAGCAAAGGCACTACCACAGTCGTTCTTGCTTGCCTACACCGGAAAACCGAAGGGGAAGAAGGGGAAAGAGAGGTTGTTGGTTCTCGTCGTTCATCAAGAGAAATTGAAGAAGGATGAAGAGCTGCTGGTCTGGTTGTGAGGCTGTTGTTCTTGCTGTCTCCGGGTGATAAAGAGAAGTAGAGAAAGAGAGACGAGAAGAGAGACAAAGGCGGAAGGGGTTGTTTGGTTTTTTGTTGCTGACTTCTCCGATAAAATATGATACATATTAGTATCTTCATGATGAGCTCCTCTCTCTTGTCTATGGTGGCAAGTTTTTAGTATCTTCATGATTCTCCTTATCATTTATTACTCCAGGATTCCCCCTAGAGCATCCACATCAGTTGAGGATAATGTGGGGAGAATGTAAGAGTGATTAGGAAAAAGAAAATGGGAGGGGAGAGAAAAAAAAAAAAGAAAAACTAAATTTTAAAATAAAAGTAATAATATTTTAGTAGCTGTCAGGCGCGTGCGCCCGCTGGGTGGCTTTTTTGGCCCTCACGCTGTGCGTGAGGGAGTGGAACAATTGAATACATGGGTCTCACTTTGCCATAATTTCTCTCTCCTACCCTCTCTCTTTTCCAAGTCATCAAATGTTGTACTATTCTCCCCACAATATGCATTGATGGTGATGCTCTTACCAAGATTCCCCATCTCATTTACTATCCCATGATTCCCTTTTGTTTTTATTGTCTGGAGGTGGTTGAGGTATTCATTATTCTGGTCACCTACTGTGGTTCAACAAAGTTCGATAGTTAAGGTTCTTTCCACCCACCCTTGTCGGCTTATTTGCTTTGCTTTGTTTTTCAGTCTACCCTCTCTCTTTGTCTATTTCTCTTTGCCCAAGATTTGATATTGTCTGTACCCCTGTTGTTCCCCGCCGGGTACATGTGAGAATGGCATCGAGCAGTAACCTAACTGAGAGCATGGAGATGGAGTATGATGCTCTATCTCTCTATGATCTTGAACCCCTGTTGTTCCCCGCCGGGTACATGTGAGAATGGCATCGAGCAGTAACCTAACTGAGAGCATGGAGATGGAGTATGATGCTCTATCTCTCTATGATCTTGAAGAAACGGAGTTCCACATCGAAGAAGAAGGATTTGCAGACCCTGAGGTTGACACTCCGTTCGTCCTAGTTGGAAAACTGCTAACGGATAAACCCATAAAGTTTAATTTCTTACGGGATACCATGGCAGCCATCTGGAGGCCAAGTCAAGGGATGCTGGCGAAAGAAGTTACCAACAATCTCTTCATGTTCTACTTCCCCCATGAAGTGGAAATGAATCGAATTCTGGAAGATGGACCTTGGTCCTTTGAACAGAGCTTACTCATGCTGGAAAGAGCTGATCCTTTCGTATCTCCAACCACTGTGAACTTCAGTCATGCAGACTTCTGGGTCCAGGCTTATAACCTTCCGGCGAGCATGCAGAACAAGAAGACGGCAGAGGTTATCGGAGCTTTCATGGGAGCTTTCATTGGGGTAGATGAGGCTAACCTCACTGGATTATGGAGGCAGTTTATGAGAGTTAGGGTCCGCATCGACATCTCCACCCCCCTCAAGAGGAAGATGAAAGTCAAGCCGAGCAATGGTGAAGATTTCTATGTTGATTTCAAGTACGAGAGGCTTCCTACCTTCTGCTTCTTGTGTGGTATGATCGGGCATAGCAAGCGGTATTGTAGCAAGCAGTTACAAGGAGTTACCAAGGACACTGTTAGACCTTACTCGGCAGATCTTAGAGCCGGCGGCCGGCGAAACCAACCCAACCGGGGACAAAAATGGCTGTTGGAAGAGCTTCCCCGTCGGTCGCCAAAAGTGGAAAATCCTGAAATCCCTTTACCTCACGCAAACCAAGTTCAGGGGCAGAAGGGAGGTTCAGGTGAAAGTCCAACTGCGCAAATTATGCCGTGGAATCGTGTTCACCGAGAATGGTGAACACAAGTCAAAACGACGTCGTTTTTAGGTAAAAAAAAAAAAAAATCGCGGATGTGGAGTTAACGGCGCGTTACTGATCAAATTATGAATTTTCTGTTATGAGATTATGAATTTTCATAATCTCATAACAGAAAATTCATAATCACATAACAGAAAATTCATAATCTCACAACTGAAAATTCATAATTTCATAACAGAAAATTCATAATCTTATAACAGAAAATTCATAATCTCATGGTTCCAAAGTGAATGTGTAGGCATGGTTCCAAAGTGAATGTGCAGGCATAGATTCATAATTTATGAATGTCCGTGATTTCGGACGGGAATATGTAGGCATGGTTCCAAAGTGAATGTGCATGCATGAATTCATAATTTATGAATGTCCGAAATTATGAATGTAATGAAAATTCATAATCTCATAACAGAAAATTCATAATCGCATAACAGAAAATTCATAATCTCATAACTGAAAATTCATAATCTCATAACAGAAAATTCATAATCTTATAACAGAAAATTCATAATCCCATGGTTCCAAAGTGAATGTGTAGGCATGGTTCCAAAGTGAATGTGTAGGCAGTCACGTAATTAAAAAAAAAAAAAAAAAAAAGATAACGGTGTACTAACACCGTTGGAATCGTGTTCACCATGAATGGTGAACACGGTTCCATGGCATAACGTCTGGTCCAACTGGTGATAGGGTATTATCCAACATGTAATATGCAGATGGGCAGTGTTCAGGCGGTAGGGTCATTTAATGGAGAGCAGGGCCAACCGACTGAACATTTAATGTTCACGGTTCCCAAAACCAATCTGGATCAGTCTCT
This sequence comes from Ipomoea nil, assembly GCF_001879475.1. Classification (NCBI taxonomy): domain Eukaryota; kingdom Viridiplantae; phylum Streptophyta; class Magnoliopsida; order Solanales; family Convolvulaceae; genus Ipomoea; species Ipomoea nil. The sequence goes on from NW_017617471.1 coordinate 9,875,818, forward strand.
CATTCAATATGGATCGTCTGTGGTGGATCAAAGGAAACGTAAATTGGGCCGGACTCAGGGTGAGCCCACCGTTGAGGATCATATAATCATGGACTGCTCGAATCAGGCCCATGTGTCAAAAAAACTTGCTAGAGGCGGGACCTGGAGCTTAGGCCCGCCTAGATCAATGAGTTTCTTATCTTGGAACTGTCAGGGCGTGGGCAATCCTTCGACAGTTCAAGTGTTAGTGGACCTAGTCCACCAGAGGAAGCCTGTTTTGGTTTTTCTTATGGAAACGTTAGTCAATAAAAATAAAATGGAGGCTATCAAGAGGAAGTTAGGTTGGCAAGGGTGCTTCACTGTTGACCCAGTGGGCCGTGGAGGTGGGCTGGCCCTTCTTTGGAAAGACAATATCAATGTCACGGTACTTTCTTATTCCCAGAATCATATTGATTCCGAAATTATTCTGGAATGAAGCAATTTATCATGGTGATTTACCGGTTTCTACGGGATGCCGAAGAGATCGCATAGAGCCGATTCTTGGAATCTTATCACGGAGCTTGCGGCGAGAAGTGATCTACCATGGCTTCTAATGGGAGACTTTAACGACTTGCTCAGTCAGGAGGAGAAACGAGGTACACACACCCACCCTGATTATCTAATTAGGGGTTTCAGCAGTACTATCGAGGGGTGTGGGCTTAGCAATTTCCCTTTCCACTGTCACCAATTTACTTGGGAGAAAGGGAGGGGGACTCCTAACTGGGTGGAAGAGAAACTTGACAAAATTTTAGTTTCTAATACCTGGCTGGAAAATTTTGAGAGTGCTAAAGCTTGGTCGACTATCGTACCCTCCAGTGACCATATTACCCTAATTCTTTTACTCATCCCCACGCCTAGAACTGAAAGGAGGAAGCGCTTTAGATTTGAGAATGTCTGGGTTAAAGAAGACAAATGTCGTGAAGTTGTGTGGAATGCTTGGGATTATTTAAGGGGGGATAACATTTTGCAGCGGCTGGATAGATGCAGCACAATGCTCTGGGAATGGGGAAGAGGGCTCACAAAGGATTTCAATAAGAAGATGGATTTTATTCGCATAAGGATGGAGGTTCTCAAGAACAAAACTGACCCTGATAGTCTCATGGCCTTTGGGGAAGTCCAAAAACAGTATCTCATTACCCTGAACACTCAGAGTGACTACTGGAGACAGAGAGCTAAGGTGATGTGGTATAAACACGGGGACGCCAACACAAAGTTTTTTCATAATGTGGTGAAAGCGAGGAGGAATCTGAACAGAGTGGAGAAGTTGAAGGATAATAATGGAGGCTGGAAATCCAAGGGTCTAGATATGAATAATCTAATTTGCCACTATTTCCAGAGTTTGTTCAAAAGTTCCCCTGGTGATATGGAGGAAGTCCTGAACTGTATTGATAGCAAAATCACGGCTGAGCAGAATGTTACTCTTACCAAACGGGTTTCTTATGAGGAGGTTAAGTGTGCAGTTTTCAGTATGCAACAAGACAAATCTCCGGGGCCAGACGGATTAAATCCTGGATTCTACCAAGCATACTGGGATATTATTGGGAATGATCTGGTTCAGTTCTGCAATTCAGTTATTGAGACAGGAATGCTTCCGGGAGGTGTTAATGTCACGCATCTAGTCTTGATCCCCAAAAAGAAGAGCCCTGAGACGATGGGAGATCTGAGACCAATCGCTATGTGCAACGTACTCTATAAGATCCTTTCCAAGGTTATAGCGAATAGGTTGAAACCTCTTCTCAATAATCTTGTTTCCGAAAACCAGTGCGCGTTTGTCCCCCGCAGGTTGATCACTGATAACATTATGCTGGCCTTCGAGTGTCAACATTTCTTGAAAAGAAAATCCCAGGGCAAGGAGGGCTTTGCGGCTATCAAATTAGACATAAGCAAGGCATACAATAGGGTGGAGTGGAAACTTGTTCAGTCAATACTTGATAGAATGGGCTTCGGAGCTAATTGGATTAACCTCATTTATCATTGTACTAGTTTTTTTACGCGCATTGCGCGATTGAGATAATGCCCAATGTTTTATTTTTTAAATAATTACTTTAAAGTATATCAATGCAAGATTATATTGGAATTGTTAATGCATAGATAATTGAATGTTAAATTTGTGTATTTAATAGGCAATTCTAAGTTTACAAATGCAAGATAATATAGTCAAGATTGATTATAATTGTCAATAAAATAAATGTATAGGTATGGTTGAAACCAAATACGGGACATAAGGGAGAACAAAAAAAAATTCAGAAATAAAATATTAAATATATACTAATATTGAAGAGCTAACTGCTGATTCCAAACAAGGACATTGCGAGATAGTTTCTCACTTTAATTTATTGTGTGATTTGAATACTATTTTTGTCAATAAATCTCCCAAGTAGTTAATATGATTGGCTTAATTATATATATATATATATATATATATATATATATATATATATATATATATATATATATATATATATATATATATATATATATATATATATATATATATATATGCAATTTTTTCATTTTGCATGTTAATCTAAACAGCTAATTTTTTTCAAATATCTTTTTACCAACCATTGATATAATTCGCTAGTCAAATTCGCTAATATAATTCGCTAACTGTTGATTGTCAAACAATGACATTGCGATGTAGTTATCACTTCAATTTGTTGTGTGATTTGAATACTCTCTTTGTCAACAAATTTCTCAAGTAGTTAATATGATTGTCTTTATTAATTATATTTTTTTAATTTTTTCGTGGTAGTAATAAAATACTTGGTAAATAAATATATAGCATTATTGGTAAATAAATATATAGCATTATTTTGTATTATAACTTTGACATTTAATTTAAAAATAATACACACAAAAAAAGATAATAGACAATGTAGTGAATATAATCAATTGATGAATTTGAATGTAAAGAATTTTTACATTGGAGAAATATAAAGACAATATAACTAATAAAATTATTTCTCTTAATTAATTTATTGATAATGAATAATTTTTTTTAATAAAGACATTGTAGGGACAATGTAGCGAATATAATCAATTAATGAATTTGAATGTAAAGAATTTTTATATTGGAGAAAAATAAATACAATATAACTAATGAAATTATTTCTCTTATTTAATTTATTGATAATGATTTTTTTTTTGAATAAAGGCATTGTAGACACATAATTCTAAATTAAAGAAATGTGGCATATGTATTATTTTTTGTTGTAGCTACTAAATTATTATTTAATTTAATAAGAGTAAAATAGAGTACTAATTATTACAACTTTGATTGGGATGAGATTCGAACCTAAGACCTTTCTTATTGAAATCAATGAGTAAGATAACGGTGAACTAACCGAAATTAACGGAAAAGATAATATTTAACGGAAAAGTTAACGGATAATCATATTCATTAAGGATAAATTAAGAAATCTTAAGGAAAAATAAAAATCTGATAAATCTGAGCCATTCATTTAATTAAAAAAATTGACCGCCATTTTTTCTACCCATTATAGACCTAACTTTCTTGGGCTCTTATTAGTATATAGTAGATTTCAACTGTTTCATACTGTGTTTTACAGGATAATGAAGAGATTGGTCCTATTTTTCCTAGTAGGGGCCTAAGGCAGGGCAACCCTATATCGCCATACTTGTTCATCCCTTTGGCAGAAGGTCTGAATGCTTTACTAAGGAGATTAGAGTCAAGAGGGTTACTTCACGGTATTGCTGTTGCCAGGGGAGCGCCGAGGATCTCACACTTATTCTTTGCGGACGACAGCCTTATTTTCATTAAGGCTAATCAACATGAATGTGCAACCATTAAAGATACTTTGGATGTCTATGACAAGGCCTCTGGGCAGTTGATCAATTACGACAAATCCGTTGTGTCTTTCAGCACCAACGTCAACAGAGCCACAAGAGATCAGATCATGAATACCTTACAAGTTCATAGAGGAGGTGAAGGAAATTATTTGGGCTTACCTGCGATCATTGGGAGGAACAAAAGGGGAATTCTGGGTTTTATTAAGAGTAGGATTTTGGACAGAATGCAGAGCTGGACTAACAAGTTCCTTACCAAAGCCGGTAGAGAGGTTCTTCTTAAAAACGTGATCCAAACCATACCCTTACATGCAATGAGCTGGTTTATTTCTTCTGCCTAGGACACTGATTACTGAACTCGAAAGATCAATGAATTCTTTTTGGTGGAGAGGTGACTGCTCTAGTCGACGTGGAATTAATTGGAAAGAATGGAGTCATCTTACTAAGCCAAAATCTTTTGGGGGTCTAGGCTTCAGAAAATTAAGGGAGTTCAATCTGGCAATGATTGCAAAACAGACATGGAGAATCTTGCAGAACCCAGACTCCTTGGTTGCAAAGGTTTACAAGGCGAAGTACTTCCCAAATTGTTCTATTCTGTCAGCAAGGAAAGGGGGCAGCCCATCCTTCATTTGGAGCAGCTTAATTGAGACGCAGGAGGTAATTAGAAGGCAAAGCAGATGGAGGATAGGCGATGGCAACTCGGTTAGAATTTGGGATGAGAAGTGGCTACCGTGTCGTGATAATGCAATGGTTATTACTCCACCGTTTCCACTCCTTCATAATGTTACAATTTCTGCTCTTATTAAGGAAGATTTTTCAGGTTGGGATAACGAGGTGATCCACGAAATTTTCATGGAAAGAGACGCAAATTTAATTTTGAGCATTCCACTTCCCTTGGTGAAGAGACAGGACAAGTTAATATGGAATGACAGCAACAATGACGCGTTTACTGTGAAAGGTTGTTATATGAACATCTCACCTCAGTTGGATCAATCTGATCGAAAATCCTGGACGACTTTGTGGAATCTCAACATCCCTCGCAAGGTCAAATCTTTGATGTGGCAAGCATGCTCCGGTTGTCTACCTACAGCTGATTGCATGAGGAAGAAATGCGTCCAGTGCCCTGTGGAATGTCAGATGTGCCAAAAAGATGAAGAATCAACATTACATCTATTGACAACATGTGATTATGCCAAGGTGGTTTGGAGTATGTCTGGACTGCTGCTAAGCTCGAATGGATTTAATTCATTTGCAGAATGGGTTGACTTTCATTTGAAGACTCTTGGGAGTGAATCGAGCTGCTTATTACTGATGATTTGCTGGAAAGTGTGGTCAGCCAGGAATGAGAAAGTTTGGAATTGCAAAATGGTGAGTCCAACGAGTTTAGTTAAAGGAACAAAACGCTACCTGACAGATTGGAGATGTGTGGTAAGAATCAGCGATGCTAATCCAACGTCTAGGAAGAAGACGGGTAAAAAATGGGAGAAGCCGTACCATGGATACCTCAAGTTGAACACAGATGCACCGGTGGACTCCCATAATAATCGGACGGGTTTTGGATGGGTGCTTAGAGATGAAACTGGCCAATTCGTTGCTGCTGCCTGCATCCCCGGAAGAGGACTCTTCACCCCAAGAGAAGCAGAAGCCATGGCTATCAGGGAGGCTCTTTCATGGACCAAAAGGCTTGACGTTGGCATAATACAAGTTGAATCAGACGTTCTCCAGATCGTTCAAAGTTTAAAGCATTGTGCCGATGATTCATCTTTCGATCTTGTAGTCTTGGATATTTTAGATATACTACGTTCACTCACTCACGTAGATATCTTTCATGTTAGTCGTACTGCGAATAGAATTGCCCATAGCCTGGCTAGGGAAGCCTGTTCTTTGTCTGTGCGTCAGGAGTGGATTTCTACCCCTCCTTCGTTTATTGTCAACGATTTGTACTTTGATTTGAATTAATGAAGTTTGTTTGATTTTCTCAAAAAAAAAAAAAAAAATATTGGTAGGGTTACTATATATGGACTATGGGCTAGATTTTTGAAATTGGGTCAAACATTGGGCTAGACACTTTAGGGTCCATTTGGAAAGCAGGAAAATGACTTCTGGAAAATGTTTTCCGAAAAATGAGTCATTTTTCGGAAAACATTTTCTTTTATGGTGTTTTGATGCACAACGGCAAAACAGTCATTGTGTGTTTGGTTCATTTTTCAGAAAATACTCCAATTTGATGCAGTCATATCTAATGTCAAAAAATCAGATTATTTTTTTTTAAAGAACCAAAAATAAGATTTGCAATTTGTTTTTTTAAAACCAAAAAAAAAAAAAAAAAAAAATTGCTATGTTCTCTGGTTTCCGCATATGCAGAAATCAGAGAACAGCCTCTGGTTACCACAGCTGGAAACCAGTTCTCTGGTTTCCGATGCAGAAATCCCACCAGAGAATTGCCTCTGGTTTCCACAGTCGAAAACCAGTAGCTTTGGTTTCCGGCTGCGGAAACCAGTGAGGAGACTTCCTCCTGGGTTTTCGTCTAGATTGTTAGATTTGGAGATTTGTTGGTGGAGTTTGGTGTTGATGGAGGCGAGCTTCTGGACATAGGAAAGAACTTGGTCAAGATCTGTCAGATTCGGAGATATGGAAGAGGAGAGAATTTGGTCGAGATCTATCAGATTTGGAGATTTGTTGGTAGAGTGTGGTGTTGATGGAGTTTGGTGTTGGTGGAGTTTGGTGTTGATGGAGGCAAGTTTCTGGCCAGAGGACAGAAGTGTTGATGGAGGCGAGCTTCGCTTCTAGCCAGAGGAAGAACGGCGGAAATTGACTTCCCCCCAAAAAAAGGGGAAGTCATTTTTCGTAAAAGTTGAGCTATTTTCCATTGACCTTGTGTTATTTTCTGTTGACTTCTCTTTTCCTTACATAGCCAAACACTAGAAACCCGGAAAATGAATTCCAGAAATCATTTTCCGGGTTTCCAAACACACCCTTAGTTTAAATAAATATTTGTTGGGCTTAATATCTTGGACACGAATAAATTACACTTGGGCTCAAAATAATTTACTTAGGCTAGGAAAACTGATATGATTAAATACGGGTTTGTTTCAAATGAAATTTTTGGCTCAAAATTTTAGGGAAATTATTCATCGTAGAAATAATATAATTTATTTCGAATCTTTATATAATAGGAATTTAGGACAAATATTTTGGGTTATTACAGCCTATGGTTGACACTCGGCTATGGCTCGCATGTCATTGAGGTAAGTAGTGATGGACCGAGAATCTCTCGGATTTTTAGTGAGTTTTGCCTTGAGGGAAATAATGCGTCCTTTAGAGGCACTGGCATAACTGGCAACCAGACGTTGCCATGCATCATGAGCTGTCGTAGCAGATGAAATGAGTGGATGTATTGTGTCAGTGCAGCTGCCCAGAAGTGCACCAACAATGATTTGGTCCTAACGGTACCAAGTTAAATGTCTTGGTTTGGGAACGGTTCGAGTAGGATCCGTGTATTTGGTGGGTTCCTTGGTGGAACCGTCAACATAGCCCAGGAGGTTGAAACCAATAAGGGTAGCATGAACTTGTCGGCGCCAAACTGGGAAATTGATGGTAGTGAGTTTAATGGAAAAGTGTGTGGGAGCATTGAGTTGGATCATTTCATTGGTGGTAGTAGAAGCCATCGAAAAAAGAAGAGAAGTTCTTTCGTAGGAGAAAGCCGGCTCTTGATACCATATAAGATTATGAACTGAATTGATTTAATTGACACAAACAACTAGCTATAAATAGCATACAAGGGAGAGAAGCTAGCAGGAAACTGTAACCACCAGTTTAACACTGTTATTCTAAAGGAGAATAATTAGAACTAAATAGAGACAAAATGTATCAGGCACAAGTATCCTTAATATATACTAGCTCGCAAAGTTTCCTTGACTATATTAATTTTTTTCTGATTTAATTTTAAATATTTTTCTTTTTGTGTTTAATCAGATCATGAACTTTGATAATTTTTTGCTAGGATACTTGATAATTTCTCGGTAGGATACTTGATAATTTCTCTTATACTAATACTAATTTAATAATCAACTATATTAATTTTAATTAATTTAATTATTGACTATATATACTGATTTTACATAGTTTAATAATCAATTATAGTGATTTAATTTAATTTAATTTAATTCTTGATTTTAACAGTCAATGATTCAATTAAATGAAATCATCAAAGTTCATAACTCAATTAATCATAAAAGTAAATTAAAAATAATCTTATCTAAAAACATAATAAGCTTCAATCCAAGTTATGTCCTTGGTTTTATGTCCGTTTTTTCTGTTAACTTTTTTTGTACTTTATGCTATAAATGTTGTACTACATAATTATTTGGACAAAAATATCTCTGCCGTTATAACTTCTGTTATCTTTCACATTATTATTACCATACACATGCATACACAATATCTTTTTCTTACATTCTTCAATTGGTAAGGTTGATTTTATTTAGATTTAATTAAATGTTACCATAGTTATATTTAGTAATATATTATTTCTATAATTCTTACTTCATTAATATTAATATGAATTCTACAATTATATATACTAGTATTTGCGCCCGTGCGATACACGGAATAGATTTGTTGTAATATATTAAGAATATTTGGATCGGTATATAATTATTTAAGTTAGAACATCAAATATTATATAGTTCAATTGAATATACGCGTTGGATCATTTATGTGTTTTTATATTATCATTGTATGAATTTAAGCAAATAATTGCTCAAATTAATAGCTAATGTGTAGATGTATGCATGTAGTGTTATAACTTTGGAGATTTTTTTATCATTGTTTAGTATTTTTTTTTTATAAATTATACAAATGTGTTCGTTTTCTAGCAACTCAGTTATATGAATGAATTGTTATCTTAATTCATTTGTATGGAGGATATTTTTTTTGTCTATACATATAGCAATTTTGTCATTTAAAAAATATAATATCAACGATTTTATTTACACATTGTTGAAACCTCTTTGTAGACGACATTGGTAGTAGCAACACAATCTTGTCCATCATCGTCTAGAGCTAACACCTTCAATTGATCAGGATGGGTGACTCGGTGAAAATATATAATGGTATAATATTAGTCAATTAGCGATCCTTTTATATTTTAAATAAATTAGTAATATCATATTCATTTTCAGTCAATTATTTTTTTGTATTTTTAGTCAATTAGAATATTACATGGAGTGATATTTTTACCTAATTTGTGTTCCATTTTTAATTGAGGATGTATAATATTATTGTTGAAATATTTCTGTTCCATTTGTAATTTACCTTTACTATTGTTTAAAATATGCATTTACTATTTATGATGTAGAATATTATTATTGAAATATTGGCGTTCAATTTTTTTTTGAAAGTATTGGCGTTCAATTTTAGTTTCCCTTCCATTTTAATTAAAATGCAATGATCTAACCATTTATTTTTTTCATATTAGTCAATTATGAATAATTTTTTATTTGCAGTCAATTATTAATATTCATTTCCTTTTAAATTTTTAATCCATTAGTAATATCATATTTATTTTCATCCAATTACTTCTCTTTTATTTTTAGTCAATTAATCAATTAGCAAACTAAAATATCAAATGCAATGATATTTTTACCAAATTTTCGTTTCATTTTTAATTGATGATTTAGAATATTATTATTGAAATATTTTCATTTCATTTTTAATTTTCGCTACATTTTTAATTTACCTTTACTATTGTTTAAAATATGTCTTTAGTATTGATAATGTAGAATATTATTATTGAAGTATTTCCTTTTCATTTTTAATTTACCTTTACTTGATAGTGTAGAATATTATTATTGAAATATTTCCATTCTATTGTTTAAAATTGTGTAAAATTTATGACATACTTGTGATTTGATGTATTATACTGTGTAATATTATTGTGAAAAATTAAAATGCAATGATCTGACCATTTTTTTTCTATTTTAGTCAATTATGAATTTTTTCTTATTTTCAAACAATTGTTAATATTCATTTCCTTTTTCAATTAACCTAATGTTTGTTGCCAAGCACCTTGTGCTCAGATGGCATATAGTGACCTCTCTTATGTGGGAACTCATGAGATTGAGCCTTAGTGAAGGTGTTGGTTGAGAAAATATGTTTGAACAGATACTTATTTATTTACCTAATTTTCATTCCATTTTTAATTGATAATATAGTACTTATTTATTTACCTAATTTTTATTCCATTTTTAATTGATAATATAGAATATTATTGTGAAATATTTTTGTTCTTTTTTTTTCATCCTTTTTTTTTTTAATTTACCTTTACTATTTACTATTGTTTGGGCGATAAATCAAGTAAATAGAATTTTGTTTTTAATTATATTATAAATTTTTTTTCTTTTTCTATTGTTTGGGTGTGAAAGTAAGGAAGAAGGATTTTCTTTTTAATAATGGTATAGATTCAGAATCTTTTTATATTTTCCTATTTAACTTATTATTATTAGTATTAATCAGTGACTTTCGTTTCTTTTTCTATTTTTAGTGAATTAAGGATCCTTTTATATTTTTCTATTTTAATGTTAACTTTTAATTTTACTGATTATTATTAGTATTAATTATTCAGTGAATTTCATTTCATTTTCTATTTTTCGTAAATTATGAATCTTTTTTTTTCAATTTTTTTTGTAGGATTGCTTTTACTGTTATTTTTATTATGACCCCTTTTAAAAAAAAATTCTTTCATTTTCATTGAATTAAGAATCCTTTTTTATTTTCAATTTTACTGATTATTATTAGTATTAGTCAGTAAATTTCGTTTATTTTTCCATTTTTTGTGAAGTAAGGATCTTTTTTTTTCTTCATATTTTACTGCTAATTTTCTGACTGATTATTATTACTATTAATTAATTAGTGAATTCCATTTCCTTTTCTATTTCTCGTGAATTAAGAAACTTTTTTTATTATTCTTATTTTTGGTAGAATTTTCTTTTTTTACTGTTATCCTTATTATGACCCCTTTTTTTTCACACTCTTACGTTTCTTTTTTCCATTTTCATTGAATTAAAACTCATTTTTTATTTTCCTATTTTACCAATTATTATTAGTCATAATCAGTAAATTTCGTTTATATTTTCATTTTTAGTGAATTAAGCATCTTTTTTTACTGATTATTGTTAGTTTTAATTAATTAGTGAATCCCGTTTCCATTTCTATTTTTTGTGAATTAAGGATCTTTTTTTCTATTTTACTACTAACTTTTTTACTAATTATTATTAGTATTATTAATTGGTAATTTTTTTTTATTGTTTGGGCGGGTAAATAAGAAATGGGGGTTTTGTTTTTAAGAATAATATAGAATTTTAGTGAGTTAAGGATCCTTTTTATAGAATTCTCTTTCAATATTTAAATACATTAGCATAGTAATTACACGAAAGAAGGAAAGAAAAATTATTAGAATAATAGTATTTTCACCCGTTCGATGCACAGAATGAATTTGTTGTAATATATTAAGAATATTTGGATCAATATATAATTATTTAAATTAGAACATCAAATATTATATAGTGCAATTGAACATATGGTTTGGATTATCTATGTGTTTTGATGTTATCAGTGCTTAAATTTGAGCAAATGATTGCTCAAATTAATAGCTAATGTGTAGATGTACGCATGCGGTGCTGTAATTTTGGAAATTTTATTTATCATTGTTTAGTATTTTTTTTTATAAATTAGTCAAATGTGCTCATTCTCAAGCAACTCAGTTATAGGAATGAATTACTATCTTAATTCATTTGTATGGAAGATATATATATTTTTTGTCTAGATATATAGCAAATTTGTCATTTTAAAAAAATATCAACGATTGTATGTACAAATTATTGAAACATCTTTCGACATTGGTAGTAGCAACACAATCTTGTCCATCATCGTCTATAGCTAACACCTTCAGCCCATCATGATGGGTGACTCGAGTCAAAATATATAATGGTAGAATATTAGTCAATTAGGGATTTTTTTTATATTTTAAGTTAGTTTGTAATATCATATTCATTTTCAGCCAATTATTCTTTTTTATTTTTAATCAATTAGTCAATTAGAATATCATATGCAATGATATTTTTACCTAATTTTCGTTCGAGTTTTAATTGATTATGTATAATATTATTATTGAAATATTTCCTGATAAGAGGAATTACTTACTGAAAAAAATGTAGTGAATTATTTTATTAAAAGCAGCAAAAAATTGTGTATATAAATTAATAAATTAGTTGTATAAATTAAAAATGAAAAAACAGGAAATACATACTTAAAATTAGATTTCTAACTTATTTAATTTTCAGAATTTCGGAATAAATTTGTAATTTTATATAGTAAGGTAAGAATAATTCTTATGCAATATACGATTTGACAACTCAATTAATATTAAGATTTCGTGCAATGAACATGTATATCATCTTATGTACTCATTTGAACGGTAATTTATTTTTATACAGTAATTATGCATAATAAATTAATATTATGCTAATTAATAACTAATAAAATTTATTATTAATTTGACCATTATAATTAGTCTGGATGATAAAAAACATATATGAATTGGTTCAATAAATCGTAAATATTATCAATTGTTTGGTTAGAAAATAATCATTATCAAATTAAAATTGATTAATTTGACAAATTATACTTAAGATAAATATTACAGATTATTTACTTATATAAAACTTTAATTGAATTATTATTTTATATTTTATAATAAGGAGTGAAAAATTTATATATATATATATATATATATATATATATATATATATATATATATATATATATATATATATATATATATATATATACCATATTGGTTATTGGTTATATACCATATTATGGATTTACGTCCATATGAGAATATGAAAAGAATAAATGTACAACCTAATTAACACTACGTATTACATAATATCATACCTAATATTACTATAAATAATACCATACGTAATTATTATTTTTAATACCATGCATACAATTACCACACATACTTGAATTGGTTATCAATATAGATTTCTTAAATTGGTTATAAATCATATTATGGTATTATGTCCATATGAAATAATATTAACATACATAAAATTACCATACATACTTGTTAATATTTAGATTTATTAAATTGGTTACAATTCATATTATGGTAAAATAATTCTTATGCAATATACGATTTGGAAACTCAATGAATATTAAGATTCCGTGCAATGAACATATATTCCATCATGTGTACTCATTTGACAAAAAATATGAAGGTTGGTTCAATAAATCGTAAATATTACTAATTGTTTGGTTAGAGAATAATCTTTATCAATAAAAATTAAAATAAATTAAATCTCTATCATATTCATATGCTGTTGCTTTAGGCTTTTGTCAAGGAGCACTACTCATGATCCTCAACACATTGCCATGGCTCCAAATCCTTGTGTTACTCCTATTGGTGTTGGAAGGACTGTCACATCAGGAAAAAAAATATTAATAGTCCAAACTCATTCAATGATGTCCCCTCTCATGCAAATGACCTGCAGATCTAGTTGCTCAGAGTCCACTAATAATCAGATGGTCAGTTTTTTTTTTCTATCACTATGAATAGTGCATTATTTAATCTTGCCCAGAGTCCAATAATAAACAACTTTTAATGGATTGAGATAAGGTATTAGAGAAATACCTTTTAATGGGTTGAACAAACTCGTCCAGATTAATGATGAAGAAGATGATATATATGATCAATATAATCATAGTTTATATAATATATGTAGATAGATTTTAAATTTCATCCATGGTATATATGATTTTCTATTCTTTATTTAAAAAAAAAAAGAGTAGAAAAAGGATACAGAGATTTACCAAATGTGTAGGTGTAGTGCAACAGCTCTTCTGGATACGCAGAGAATATGGGTCTTGTTCCTCCTCTTCTTGAAGGTCCCTGTTCTCTACACCATTGCTATGCAGTTGCAGAGAATATTCCCTTAGGTTCTTCGTAACTTGGTACTGTTTGTATTGAAGAGAATGTGATGTATATATAGGTGTTTAGATATGATTAAGGGTAACATTTATGGTTTTTATTATATTACCAATTACCAATTAAAATTAGAGTTACAATTTTACATTTGCTTACCAAAAAATTATATATAGATACTTAATTTATATTTGAAGAATATATTTACCTAATTTACTTTATATACAGTAATAAGTATGTCTACATATAAATGAATAATATATAATATATAATTTCAATATTTTGATAATTAATTAAATTAGAAAATTAGGATATTATATAAATGCCGCTAAGTTTTGGGAAAAAATTTATATGGTTTTTATATTATTATTATTATTATTATTATTATTATTATTATTATTATTATTATTATTATTATTTTATTATGCTTACATTATTTCAT